>NC_137863.1:50844464-50871964 GCF_963924005.1 Protomyctophum bolini
CCCATCCTCTTCTGCACCCCTCCCTTCTCCTCTCCTCCCATTCACGCTTGATGGTAAGATTCCAGCTCCCCAGAGAGGGGCACCGTGTCTATTTAAACTCCACTAATTACCTTTCTAACAGTGGTCTAATCACGCCATCTTCACCCTGGTTACAAAAGAGGAAATCTAGTGAACCCCAGCCACTTCCCACCACCGCCTCCACTTCACTGTGAGTGCAGATTACATGCCAGACATTCAGTCAGTGCAGTATCCCACTGTCATAAATTATCAGTTCAGAAGGCGTGCACAAGCTTATCCTTATCTTGTTATCTGTGAAGCTTATCTATGATCTTCACACACACAACATTCAACCACAACACTGCAACTCCCAGGCAGGCTCTTTTCTTCCGTGCAGGTTCTGTACATGTGCTAGAAAGGCAGTGGCCGCGTCCCTCTGCTGTCATTAAAGGCAACTGTTAGGCGTTATCATACGCCTTGTTAGTCATGTCTTTCTAATGACCCCAGCGTGTTATCTAGAACACAGGTGATTTCCATTAATTGGATAAGTGGCTGCGGTCGATAAGAAACAACTGACTGACTAGTGGAGAGACACCTGCTACCCCCCTTGCCCCCGCGCTCAATCCAGAATTGACATAAACATTTGAACAACACTGCAGTGATCAAGTGAGCATGAGAAAGCGCTCTGAAGGCCAACGTGATTATTTCATCTTAAACAACAAAAAACTTCATTTTGTCTTCCAGGCCCGTGCAGAGAGCTCTGGGGGGGGGGGGGGGGGGGGGGCAGGGGCTCAAACTCCAGAAAAGGGCACATGTGTCTGCGTGCGCGCGCCAATTTTTGGGGGTGGTCTTTTTGTGGAGTCCTTCCCTTGTGCCATTTCATGTCATTGGACAGTAAAATAAGCAATATGTTCTCATTAGTCTGAAACTAAAACTGACTGATGGCAGATTAAAAGCTAATTCATTATGATAGTGGAATTTATCATTACTTGTCAAATGTTCGTCTTGAAGGGCCAATGGCACTTATTGGCCCCCCACACAAGCCCTTATTGGCCCTTATTGGCCCCCACATCTTTATCACTGCGCAAAAAGCATGGAATACGGATGTGTATATTACAGGAAACTCCCGTTAAACTTTCCAACAGACTCCGGGTATCTCCCGAATTGTACCATCTTACTGTATATTACTGTATATGCCTGCTAAACTTGAGGTTTATGGGCAAATCTAGTGCCCATAATTGCCTGCTAACTTTCACACAGTGCATATTGCTCCACTTTCATCTCACCGTTTTAGCGTCAGCTCCTTTTTTCATTCTGACTGCTCCCTATTTCTGCAATGACTACTCAGGAACATGCATACACTATATATATATTTATATATATATATAATGATAGCATCCAAAAATACACGCGCAGTTCCCCCGTCCCCCATTTCCTCCTTACAACTCAAGTACTGTCTCTCACCATTCGTTTATCACCTGGCTCACCCTGTTCTGCCCACAATGAGACAGGTAGCTGCGATGGACGAAGACAAATCACACGAGGCTGTGTTTGTTCTACGGAACTTCATTATGCACGCCGATAAGGCTGTCGTAGGCTGCGAGGGTGAGTGTGTTCCGAGGTGCTGTAAAAAAGTTTTACTGAAGAGGTGTCACTTCACGTTCGATTTACACTTGGGTTGCGCGACAGTATTGCACACCCAAAAATAGCCGATCGACAAGCTCACAACACGTCGCAGCAAGACGGGTTGTGAGGCTTGTAGGTCTGCTTTTTTCGATGCGCAACAGTAGGCCTCGTCTACTGCTGACCTTTGCGCATACCACATGTACCGTATAGGCGCATGCCTGACAGTTTGTCACAGGTTCGAGTCCCGATCCCGACAACGTTTGCTGCGTGTCATTCCCTGTCTCTCTCTCCAGTGTCTCCACTATATATATCCTATATCAATAAAAGGCAGAAAAGCCCCAAAACATTATAATAATAAAAAAATCACGGACAACTTGAATTAATTCATGATTCGATATCATGAATGTTGACGTCAACAACGGACAAGTGCTTACCGGTAACTTCATTTCAGACAGGATAGTAAAGACTAGAGAGACAGGCGACAAAGGACGAAAGTAGGGAAGAAATGCTCCTAGTCAGATTCTCACCTGGGTCGTTGCAATTAGTGGACATACTAACATTATGCAACAGTGCAGCACACCACACACTTTGACATATTTTGACAACTCAGAGTTCCCTCTGCGGACTTTGACTTTAATTGACCTAACCATCGGTCTGCATGATTTTGGGACACGAACTACGAACCCAAACTCCTAAACCTCAGTGTATAGGTTTAATGGTACAATGGCTACAGTAGGTAGTCCACTTGCCAGAATCCGGACATGTTGAGTAGCCTAAAGTTTTATGTTAGAAATGTTAAGTATGGGTCCCCAGCATTTAGAAACTGCCGGATGCTAACTTGCATAATTATGTTGGGCAATCTTCATAATTAGCATAATAAGCTAGGGTACGACTGACAACCTATATATGGCAACATTTTCAACATTTCTTTATGCTTTAAGTAGCATGTGATGTGTCAAACTAGGGGTTTTTCATGATTCTGCACGAAAAACACTCCATTTGTCCATGGCACTTCACCTCATCACATTTGTGATGATGGCTATGGCCGATTTGTGATGACGGCTATGGCCGTTTTTAGCCGAAGGAGTGTTTTTCGTGCAAAACGAATGCATGGGATGGATTCAGAATCATGAAAACCCCCTAGTTTGACACGTCACATGCCACTTAAAGCATAATGGAATTTTGAAAATGTTGCCTTGTCAGTGGTACCCCAGCTTATTATGCTAATTATGAAAATTGCCTAACATATGCAAGTGAGCATCTGGCAGTTTCTACATGCTGGGGACCCATACTCAACATTTCTAACATAAAACTTTAGGGTACTCAAAATGTCCAAGTTCACAATGGGGCTCTATGGGTTGGCAAGTCGACTAAGGAGGGACTTCACAAGGATTCCAGAAGACAGCAATGGTCTATTTATTCAGGAAACCTCACAAGGAGCGACTCAACATCTTTCCCAGCAGCAGCAGCAGCAATGGCAGCAGCTTTAGGTGACAACACTGACTACATCCCACAAAGGTCCATGATAGTCCTGTCTAATCTCTTAATCGTTGCAGTAGCTACATGGCTCTGGGTGACTCTGGGTCGGGGGCACCGTCTGCAGATATATGATATGATGCTATAATGCACAGTCACAGACACACTCTCTCTCCCTCCCTCCTCTCGCACGCACACACACACACACACACACGCCACCGCACCCCCCAGAGTGCTGTGCTGAAGCCCCTGTGTATCTGTGGGTATTAGCAGATCATCGCAGAGCTGCAGCCTCCCTCCTTTTAAAGCCCTTTCCTGAGGTAGCGCTTCACGAGCCTGCTGCAGAGCAAGGATAAACGCACAGCTATCCCCCAGGCCTCCGCGCCACCTTGGCTGCACTCAGCTACCTCCTCTACCTCCCTCCCTCGCTCCCTCCTTCACTCACTTATCACCTTCTCCCTCCCTCTTTCTGTCACCTCTCTCTCCTTTTTTTCTCCTTGCTTTCTTCCCCTTTGCATCCGCGCTTTCAGTCCGCCCACTGCTGCCTCTCAACCTTCACCCTTCAGGGTGCCTGTCCTCCTTCCGGCAGCCCGCTCCTTCTCTCCTCCCATCTTCTGTCCATCTCTTTCTCACCGTGTCTGCCTCTATTGTCAGACTCCTGGGGTTGAAAGACGCTTAAGCCGTCGGCTCGGAAATTTATTTTCTGACCGACAGGCAACCCTCGTTAAACGATCATTAACCATTAACAGACTAGATTAAAATGGACAATCTAGAATGTCCGTCACACATAAAAAATAAATAATGACCAGTGCAACAAATGTTTATGTTATGTTACGGGCATAAACAACAACATCCATCACCCGATGCTTGTGGGTGTTTGCGTCTCTGAGTCTCTAGGTGTCGTGATAGTACTACGCATGCTTTGTCTCTAATGCGTTCAAATATGAGATGCTCTATTCACTATTAACACATCCACAGGATGCACCAAATCTACAAACAGCAAATCTATGTTGAAATTCTAGGAATAAACAAAATCAACCTCATCAATTCACTTGCAAAATCGTAACCACAACACGCGCACACAGCCGCGCACGCACCACAACACGCGCACACAGCCGTGCACGCACGCACCACAACGCGCGCACGCACGCGCACACGCACACACACACACACACACACACACACACACACACACACACGGGTTTAACAGATAAGTACAACCTCCACCATGTGTGCATTTTAATTACAAAAGGCTCTGTGCCATTAAATAATACAAATAATAAGTCAATATCAGTGCACAGCAAAAGCCTCTTTAATTGCTCATGAGAAGAATTCGATTAAGCTGTTTATAATGGTCTGTCAATATTCTCATTTTCATTTTCAGTTCACCCTACTTATTGACCTGGTTTGTCAATCGCTTCCTACCGTAAATGATATGATGTTAAGCAATTCCCTGCAGTCACAGAGTTGCAGCATAATGGCTCTCTGCTATAGCCTATAGCCTATGCATGCTTCCATGGAACTCATATTGAAGCTCAAGAGGAGGGCTCTAAAAAACTACTGTAACTGTAACACATACTGAAATATACTGAGCCAGTACACACAACCAGCACCACAATGTATAGAGGGAGATCAAACAAGAAAAAACTGAGATAAGATATAAAAATGTGCGTGAGCGTATAGTAGCAGATGTGTGCTTTGCATGATATACTTGTCAGCATTACTGAAGGTGCAACCCCCCCCCCCCCCCCCCATGTCAGTGCGGGACAGTTGGCAATGTATGGCTTCAATAATAGAACAATATAATCCTCCTGGCTTACCTGGAAATTGAAACAATCAATTCACTCAAATAGTACAAGCCAATAATGCTAAGCTGTAGCCTATTGGAAAGGATCGCTTTTTTAATAAGACACAGCAACGTCCCATTAAAAGGATTTTCTTAAATTATTGTACTGATGTATTGATGTAATGTACATCATCCTTGCATGAAAAAGTGCCCTTCTGGGCACAGGTCTACACAAGGAGGATATAAGTACTGTGTGATGTTTGGCCAAATGTTTAGGAGTAATATAATCATGTTTTGTGTGTGTGTGTGTGTGTGTGTGTGTGTGCGTGTGTGCGTGTGTGTGTGTGTGTGTGTGTGTGTGTGTGTGTGTGTGTGAGTGTGTGAGAGAGAGAGACGCGGCTTGGCCTGTTGTAGCGCCACCATGAGGCTGATTTGAAAAAGTGGCATTTCTTCCTCAGCATAGTGGGAATATGCATGCACAGTTTCACCGCAATCGGACGCTGTGCTGAGTAGTTGTGGCAATTTGTAAAAACGGGTACAAAGCGGGCTACTCCTGAAAGGTTTAGAAGCCAATTGTAGGCAATGATGGTGGATTATGAGAAATCAAACAAACGCGTCTTGACTATGACTATGGAGAGCATGTGTACCGATTTGCGTGAAATTTGGATAAAATCTGAAGGAGTAATATTAGAAAATGTGTTTTACATATGTCGGCCTCCTGGTGGCGCTATAAAGAGCAGATGTGAAAACCATGAGGCTGAGTTGAGAATGTTCACGTGGCATTCGTTCCTAGTGCACAATTTCACGGAAATCACACGATGTGTTCATGCATTTCAGCATTTTGTTTGAAACTGAGCACTACTGCGAACTTTGGAAGCCAATCTTAGCCAATCAGGATGGAGTCTGAGAAATCTGAAAGACACGTTTCGTTGAATGGCTCTAGAGAGACTGTGTACCAATTTGTCCAAAAACTTGTTTTGTACAAAGCGACCTCCTGGTGACGCTATAATAGGCCGTTCGGAAATTCTGGGGCAGAGGTTCATTGTTGGCATCCAGGGAGTGTGTGTGCAAAATGTGACAATTAATGGTTCCGGAGATTAGCTGTTCACAGACGGACGGACGGACGGACGGACGGACACACACACACACACACACACACACACACACACACACACACACACACACACACACACACACACACACACACACACACACCCACCCATACCCATGGACACCCATGGACGGACGGACGGAGTGCAAAACATAGTCTCTCCCCATGCCTTCGGCCTGGTTGAGAAAAAATAATAATAGAATATGACATGTGTCATTCCAAAAAAATCACGACTATTTTTACCCTTATTTACAGAAAGTAGATTTTTTTTCTGAATTAAAGATAGATTGCTGAAAGATGTATACCATGAAATCACACTCGTGTGAAGTGAGCGGTTGGTCATTTAGTGTGCCAAAGGAAAAAGCTTACAGCAACTGGTATTCCCAGGTTGTCTCCCATCCAAGTACTAAACAGGCCCGACCCTGCTTAGCTTCCGAGATCTGACGAGATCGGGCGTGTTCAGGGTGGTATGGCCGTAAGCAACAGCAGTTGTGGCCGGTCGGTCTATTATAGCTGACAGCGGCCCCGCGCCGCGCACACAAGGAAGGGAGAAGTACAATGCCCTGCTGTGGTGTATATTGTAGTTGGGCTGGCCTGCTAAAGGTTAGAAGTGGCATGTGTCAGCAGTAGCCAAGTTAGTGCTGCACACGATCTAGTAATATCGTATCATGGCCATTCATAAATGGAGGTTGCTCATTTAGTGTGCCAAAGGAAAAAGCTTACAGCACCTGGTATTCCCAGGCGGTCTCCCATCCAAGTACTAAACAGGCCCGACCCTGCTTAGCTTCCTAGATCGGACGAGATCGGGCGTGTTTCAGGGTGGTATGGCCGTAAGCAACAGCAGCTGTGGCCGGTCGGTCTATTATAGCTGACAGCGGCCCCGCGCCGCGCAGACACAAGGAAGGGAGAAGTACAATGCCCTGCTGTGGTGTTTATTCTAGTAGGGCTGGCCTGCTAAAGGTTAGAAGTGGCATGTGTCAGCAGTATTCAAGTTAGTGCTGCACACGATCTAGTAATATCATATCATGGCCATTCATAAATGGAGGTTGCTCATTTAGTGTGCCAAAGGAAAAAGCTTACAGCACCTGGTATTCCCAGGCGGTCTCCCATCCAAGTACTAACCAGGCCCGACCCTGCTTAGCTTCCGAGATCGGACGAGATCGGGCGTGTTCAGGGTGGTATGGCCGTAAGCAACAGCAGTTGTGGCCGGTCGGTCTATTATAGCTGACAGCGGCCACGCGCCGCGCACACAAGGAAGGGAGAAGTACAATGCCCTGCTGTGGTGTTTATTCTAGTTGGGCTGGCCTGCTAAAGGTTAGAAGTGGCATGTGTCAGCAGCAGCCAAGTTAGTGCTGCACACGATCTAGTAATATCGTATCATGGCCATTCATAAATGGAGGTTGCTCATTTAGTGTGCCAAAGGAAAAATCTTACAGCACCTGGTATTCCCAGGCGGTCTCTCATCCAAGTACTAACCAGGCCCGACCCTGCTTAGCTTCCGAGATCGGACGAGATCGGGCGTGTTCAGGGTGGTATGGCCGTAAACAACAGCAGTTGTGGCCGGTCGGTCTATTATAGCTGACAGCGGCCCCGCGCCGCGCACAAGGAAGGGAGAAGTACAATGCCCTGCTGTGGTGTTTATTCTAGTTGGGCTGGCCTGCTAAAGGTTAGAAGTGGCATGTGTCAGCAGTAGCCAAGTTAGTGCTGCACACGATCTAGTAATATCGTATCATGGCCATTCATAAATGGAGGTTGCTCATTTAGTGTGCCAAAGGAAAAAGCTTACAGCACCTGGTATTCCCAGGCGGTCTCCCATCCAAGTACTAACCAGGCCCGACCCTGCTTAGCTTCCGAGATCGGACGAGATCGGGCGTGTTCAGGGTGGTATGGCCGTAAGCAACAGCAGTTGTGGCCGGTCGGTCTATTATAGCTGACAGCGGCCCCGCGCCGCGCACACAAGGAAGGGAGAAGTACAATGCCCTGCTGTGGTGTTTATTCTAGTTGGGCTGGCCTGCTAAAGGTTAGAAGTGGCATGTGTCAGCAGTAGCCAAGTTAGTGCTGCACACGATCTAGTAATATCGTATCATGGCCATTCATAAATGGAGGTTGCTCATTTAGTGTGCCAAAGGAAAAAGCTTACAGCACCTGGTATTCCCAGGCGGTCTCCCATCAAGTACTAACCAGGCCCGACACTGCTTAGCTTCCGAGATCGGACGAGATCGGGCGTGTTCAGGGTGGTATGGCCATAAGCAACAGCAGTTGTGGCCGGTCGGTCTATTATAGCTGACAGCGGCCCCGCGCCGCGCACACAAGGAAGGGAGAAGTACAATGCCCTGCTGTGGTGTTTATTCTAGTTGGGCTGGCCTGCTAAAGGTTAGAAGTGGCATGTGTCAGCAAGGATCCGGAACAATTCTCTCTGTTTTACCCCTGCCCTTATTGGCCGCCCAAAAGCATGCAGGCTCCCATTGGCCCGTGAGTTTCAACCTCTCGGCCAACGGGAGATTGCCCCTGTGTTTCAATCGCGTTGCCACGTCTGCTCGTATCAAGCCTGGCTTCGTCCACTGAAAACGTTTTTATTTCGGGAACATTTTTCTGATTTTATTTGACTTGATTATGTTGTTCTTATTTGCTTGTTGTATTGTCACTGTTTTAATTATGATTGATTTTATTGTGTCACTGTACAGCACTTTGTAACATTGTTAAGAAAGGTGCTTTATAAATAAAATGTACTTACTTACTTACACAAGGCAGGTCGCTGGTTTCCGTGGCAAAACATGGCAACGACCCAGTGCGTCTCACAATGTTGTGATTTCTCTGCATGCATGCAATTAAAATGAATGACCATTAGGTGTCGTCAATGCACAGCGTCTGATCAATAGTTGAAATGTCAATTTTGATTGATTGATTGAAATATTTATTAACAGTTTGCAGAATTACAGTAGGCCTACATTTCAAGCACAAACTCAATACAAAGACTGTTAACTGTGAGTGGACGACCCAATTAAGCCTTACACTTGTTTACCAAAAGGGCATTGTTCAATTCATCAAAACATTTAGAGACAAACAAATAGACACTTAAATCAAATGTAAAATTCTACAGTGTAAAGACACCAATTTAATTATAAATGTCAATATAGTTGAATATCTAAGAATATCAATTTAAAATGTATTATCCAATACAAATTTCCTTACCATTTTTAATGTTGTAGTTTTGTATTGCTATTTTTATTTGCTAATTGTAGATTGACCTACTTTTTGTTTCTGGCATTCCGCTGCTTGTTATTTTTTATTTTATTTTCATGTGAAGTACTTTGAGTTGTCAAGGATGCAGACAGAGTTGAACCCAGGAGCAAAGTCACAACAAACTAGAGTATAATATTTAACAGGCAGGACATCTGTGACACAGGTTATGAACTGACAATGAGTGTTTGTACTGAGTCCAGTTTTATAGTGAGCAGGTTGATTGGAGAAGTGTTCACTGCTGGGCTGACGAGGTAGTTGACAGGTGTGTAAATGGAACTGGGTGTGCTGGAATGGGATATGGGAGGCCAGTGTGGAGTCACAGACTGAGGGAGAGACAGAATGTGACAGAGTTGCATTTTATGTATGAAATGTGCTATATAAATAAAGTTTACACCACTGACTGTCCCTCCATATAAAATAAAGGCGAAAGTCACCATAAAAAATGGATCAGTTACAATTCCAGACTATGAAGAATCATTTAATAAAGGAAGACTTCCAGATTCAGTTAGATTAGCTACAATAATTGTGATATTAAAAGTTAAATCAAGTAAACCTTCAACTGAATGCTCGTCATATGACATAACAGAGAGGAATGGGCCGGACCCTCCTCCAAGGATCCGGAACAATCCTCTCTGTTTTACCCCTGCCCTTATTGGCCGCCCAAAAGCATGCAGGCTCCCATTGGCCCGTGAGTTCCAACCTCTCGGCCAACGGGAGATTGCCCCTGTGTTTCAATGGCGTTGCCACGTCTGCTCGTATCAAGCCTGGCTTCGTCCACTGAAAACGTTTTTATTTCGGGAACATTTTTCTGATTTTATTTGACTTGATTATGTTGTTCTTATTTGCTTGTTGTACTGTCACTGTTTTAATTATGATTGATTTTATTGTGTCACTGTACAGCACTTTGTAACATTGTTAAGAAAGGTGCTTTATAAATAAAATGTACTTACTTACTTACACAAGGCAGGTCGCTGGTTTCCGTGGCAAAACATGGCAACGACCCAGTGCGTCTCACAATGTTGTGATTTCTCTGCATGCATGCAATTAAGATGAATGACCATTAGGTGTCGTCAATGCACAGCGTCTGATCAATAGTTGAAATGTCAATTTTGATTGATTGATTGAAATATTTATTAACAGTTTGCAGAATTACAGTAGGCCTATATTTCAAGCACAAACTCAATACAAAGACTGTTAACTGTGAGTGGACGACCCAATTAAGCCTTACACTTGTTTACCAAAAGGGCATTGTTCAATTCATCAAAACATTTAGAGACAAACAAATAGACACTTAAATCAAATGTAAAATTCTACAGTGTAAAGACACCAATTTAATTATAAATGTCAATATAGTTGAATATCTAAGAATATCAATTTAAAATGTATTATCCAATACAAATTTCCTTACCATTTTTAATGTTGTAGTTTTGTATTGCTATTTTTATTTGCTAATTGTAGATTGACCTACTTTTTGTTTCTGGCATTCCGCTGCTTGTTATTTTTTATTTTATTTTCATGTGAAGTACTTTGAGTTGTCAAGGATGCAGACAGAGTTGAACCCAGGAGCAAAGTCACAACAAACTAGAGTATAATATTTAACAGGCAGGACATCTGTGACACAGGTTATGAACTGACAATGAGTGTTTGTACTGAGTCCAGTTTTATAGTGAGCAGGTTGATTGGAGAAGTGTTCACTGCTGGGCTGACGAGGTAGTTGACAGGTGTGTAAATGGAACTGGGTGTGCTGGAATGGGATATGGGAGGCCAGTGTGGAGTCACAGACTGAGGGAGAGACAGAATGTGACAGAGTTGCATTTTATGTATGAAATGTGCTATATAAATAAAGTTTACACCACTGACTGTCCCTCCATATAAAATAAAGGCGAAAGTCACCATAAAAAATGGATCAGTTACAATTCCAGACTATGAAGAATCATTTAATAAAGGAAGACTTCCAGATTCAGTTAGATTAGCTACAATAATTGTGATATTAAAAGTTAAATCAAGTAAACCTTCAACTGAATGCTCGTCATATGACATAACAGAGAGGAATGGGCCGGACCCTCCTCCAAGGATCCGGAACAATCCTCTCTGTTTTACCCCTGCCCTTATTGGCCGCCCAAAAGCATGCAGGCTCCCATTGGCCCGTGAGTTCCAACCTCTCGGCCAACGGGAGATTGCCCCTGTGTTTCAATGGCGTTGCCACGTCTGCTCGTATCAAGCCTGGCTTCGTCCACTGAAAACGTTTTTATTTCGGGAACATTTTTCTGATTTTATTTGACTTGATTATGTTGTTCTTATTTGCTTGTTGTACTGTCACTGTTTTAATTATGATTGATTTTATTGTGTCACTGTACAGCACTTTGTAACATTGTTAAGAAAGGTGCTTTATAAATAAAATGTACTTACTTACTTACACAAGGCAGGTCGCTGGTTTCCGTGGCAAAACATGGCAACGACCCAGTGCGTCTCACAATGTTGTGATTTCTCTGCATGCATGCAATTAAAATGAATGACCATTAGGTGTCGTCAATGCACAGCGTCTGATCAATAGTTGAAATGTCAATTTTGATTGATTGATTGAAATATTTATTAACAGTTTGCAGAATTACAGTAGGCCTACATTTCAAGCACAAACTCAATACAAAGACTGTTAACTGTGAGTGGACGACCCAATTAAGCCTTACACTTGTTTACCAAAAGGGCATTGTTCAATTCATCAAAACATTTAGAGACAAACAAATAGACACTTAAATCAAATGTAAAATTCTACAGTGTAAAGACACCAATTTAATTATAAATGTCAATATAGTTGAATATCTAAGAATATCAATTTAAAATGTATTATCCAATACAAATTTCCTTACCATTTTTAATGTTGTAGTTTTGTATTGCTATTTTTATTTGCTAATTGTAGATTGACCTACTTTTTGTTTCTGGCATTCCGCTGCTTGTTATTTTTTATTTTATTTTCATGTGAAGTACTTTGAGTTGTCAAGGATGCAGACAGAGTTGAACCCAGGAGCAAAGTCACAACAAACTAGAGTATAATATTTAACAGGCAGGACATCTGTGACACAGGTTATGAACTGACAATGAGTGTTTGTACTGAGTCCAGTTTTATAGTGAGCAGGTTGATTGGAGAAGTGTTCACTGCTGGGCTGACGAGGTAGTTGACAGGTGTGTAAATGGAACTGGGTGTGCTGGAATGGGATATGGGAGGCCAGTGTGGAGTCACAGACTGAGGGAGAGACAGAATGTGACAGAGTTGCATTTTATGTATGAAATGTGCTATATAAATAAAGTTTACACCACTGACTGTCCCTCCATATAAAATAAAGGCGAAAGTCACCATAAAAAATGGATCAGTTACAATTCCAGACTATGAAGAATCATTTAATAAAGGAAGACTTCCAGATTCAGTTAGATTAGCTACAATAATTGTGATATTAAAAGTTAAATCAAGTAAACCTTCAACTGAATGCTCGTCATATGACATAACAGAGAGGAATGGGCCGGACCCTCCTCCAAGGATCCGGAACAATCCTCTCTGTTTTACCCCTGCCCTTATTGGCCGCCCAAAAGCATGCAGGCTCCCATTGGCCCGTGAGTTCCAACCTCTCGGCCAACGGGAGATTGCCCCTGTGTTTCAATGGCGTTGCCACGTCTGCTCGTATCAAGCCTGGCTTCGTCCACTGAAAACGTTTTTATTTCGGGAACATTTTTCTGATTTTATTTGACTTGATTATGTTGTTCTTATTTGCTTGTTGTACTGTCACTGTTTTAATTATGATTGATTTTATTGTGTCACTGTACAGCACTTTGTAACATTGTTAAGAAAGGTGCTTTATAAATAAAATGTACTTACTTACTTACACAAGGCAGGTCGCTGGTTTCCGTGGCAAAACATGGCAACGACCCAGTGCGTCTCACAATGTTGTGATTTCTCTGCATGCATGCAATTAAAATGAATGACCATTAGGTGTCGTCAATGCACAGCGTCTGATCAATAGTTGAAATGTCAATTTTGATTGATTGATTGAAATATTTATTAACAGTTTGCAGAATTACAGTAGGCCTACATTTCAAGCACAAACTCAATACAAAGACTGTTAACTGTGAGTGGACGACCCAATTAAGCCTTACACTTGTTTACCAAAAGGGCATTGTTCAATTCATCAAAACATTTAGAGACAAACAAATAGACACTTAAATCAAATGTAAAATTCTACAGTGTAAAGACACCAATTTAATTATAAATGTCAATATAGTTGAATATCTAAGAATATCAATTTAAAATGTATTATCCAATACAAATTTCCTTACCATTTTTAATGTTGTAGTTTTGTATTGCTATTTTTATTTGCTAATTGTAGATTGACCTACTTTTTGTTTCTGGCATTCCGCTGCTTGTTATTTTTTATTTTATTTTCATGTGAAGTACTTTGAGTTGTCAAGGATGCAGACAGAGTTGAACCCAGGAGCAAAGTCACAACAAACTAGAGTATAATATTTAACAGGCAGGACATCTGTGACACAGGTTATGAACTGACAATGAGTGTTTGTACTGAGTCCAGTTTTATAGTGAGCAGGTTGATTGGAGAAGTGTTCACTGCTGGGCTGACGAGGTAGTTGACAGGTGTGTAAATGGAACTGGGTGTGCTGGAATGGGATATGGGAGGCCAGTGTGGAGTCACAGACTGAGGGAGAGACAGAATGTGACAGAGTTGCATTTTATGCATGAAATGTGCTATATAAATAAAGTTTACACCACTGACTGTCCCTCCATATAAAATAAAGGCGAAAGTCACCATAAAAAATGGATCAGTTACAATTCCAGACTATGAAGAATCATTTAATAAAGGAAGACTTCCAGATTCAGTTAGATTAGCTACAATAATTGTGATATTAAAAGTTAAATCAAGTAAACCTTCAACTGAATGCTCGTCATATGACATAACAGAGAGGAATGGGCCGGACCCTCCTCCAAGGATCCGGAACAATCCTCTCTGTTTTACCCCTGCCCTTATTGGCCGCCCAAAAGCATGCAGGCTCCCATTGGCCCGTGAGTTCCAACCTCTCGGCCAACGGGAGATTGCCCCTGTGTTTCAATGGCGTTGCCACGTCTGCTCGTATCAAGCCTGGCTTCGTCCACTGAAAACGTTTTTATTTCGGGAACATTTTTCTGATTTTATTTGACTTGATTATGTTGTTCTTATTTGCTTGTTGTACTGTCACTGTTTTAATTATGATTGATTTTATTGTGTCACTGTACAGCACTTTGTAACATTGTTAAGAAAGGTGCTTTATAAATAAAATGTACTTACTTACTTACACAAGGCAGGTCGCTGGTTTCCGTGGCAAAACATGGCAACGACCCAGTGCGTCTCACAATGTTGTGATTTCTCTGCATGCATGCAATTAAAATGAATGACCATTAGGTGTCGTCAATGCACAGCGTCTGATCAATAGTTGAAATGTCAATTTTGATTGATTGATTGAAATATTTATTAACAGTTTGCAGAATTACAGTAGGCCTACATTTCAAGCACAAACTCAATACAAAGACTGTTAACTGTGAGTGGACGACCCAATTAAGCCTTACACTTGTTTACCAAAAGGGCATTGTTCAATTCATCAAAACATTTAGAGACAAACAAATAGACACTTAAATCAAATGTAAAATTCTACAGTGTAAAGACACCAATTTAATTATAAATGTCAATATAGTTGAATATCTAAGAATATCAATTTAAAATGTATTATCCAATACAAATTTCCTTACCATTTTTAATGTTGTAGTTTTGTATTGCTATTTTTATTTGCTAATTGTAGATTGACCTACTTTTTGTTTCTGGCATTCCGCTGCTTGTTATTTTTTATTTTATTTTCATGTGAAGTACTTTGAGTTGTCAAGGATGCAGACAGAGTTGAACCCAGGAGCAAAGTCACAACAAACTAGAGTATAATATTTAACAGGCAGGACATCTGTGACACAGGTTATGAACTGACAATGAGTGTTTGTACTGAGTCCAGTTTTATAGTGAGCAGGTTGATTGGAGAAGTGTTCACTGCTGGGCTGACGAGGTAGTTGACAGGTGTGTAAATGGAACTGGGTGTGCTGGAATGGGATATGGGAGGCCAGTGTGGAGTCACAGACTGAGGGAGAGACAGAATGTGACAGAGTTGCATTTTATGTATGAAATGTGCTATATAAATAAAGTTTACACCACTGACTGTCCCTCCATTATAAAATAAAGGCGAAAGTCACCATAAAAAATGGATCAGTTACAATTCCAGACTATGAAGAATCATTTAATAAAGGAAGACTTCCAGATTCAGTTAGATTAGCTACAATAATTGTGATATTAAAAGTTAAATCAAGTAAACCTTCAACTGAATGCTCGTCATATGACATAACAGAGAGGAATGGGCCGGACCCTCCTCCAAGGATCCGGAACAATCCTCTCTGTTTTACCCCTGCCCTTATTGGCCGCCCAAAAGCATGCAGGCTCCCATTGGCCCGTGAGTTCCAACCTCTCGGCCAACGGGAGATTGCCCCTGTGTTTCAATGGCGTTGCCACGTCTGCTCGTATCAAGCCTGGCTTCGTCCACTGAAAACGTTTTTATTTCGGGAACATTTTTCTGATTTTATTTGACTTGATTATGTTGTTCTTATTTGCTTGTTGTACTGTCACTGTTTTAATTATGATTGATTTTATTGTGTCACTGTACAGCACTTTGTAACATTGTTAAGAAAGGTGCTTTATAAATAAAATGTACTTACTTACTTACACAAGGCAGGTCGCTGGTTTCCGTGGCAAAACATGGCAACGACCCAGTGCGTCTCACAATGTTGTGATTTCTCTGCATGCATGCAATTAAAATGAATGACCATTAGGTGTCGTCAATGCACAGCGTCTGATCAATAGTTGAAATGTCAATTTTGATTGATTGATTGAAATATTTATTAACAGTTTGCAGAATTACAGTAGGCCTACATTTCAAGCACAAACTCAATACAAAGACTGTTAACTGTGAGTGGACGACCCAATTAAGCCTTACACTTGTTTACCAAAAGGGCATTGTTCAATTCATCAAAACATTTAGAGACAAACAAATAGACACTTAAATCAAATGTAAAATTCTACAGTGTAAAGACACCAATTTAATTATAAATGTCAATATAGTTGAATATCTAAGAATATCAATTTCAAATGTATTATCCAATACAAATTTCCTTACCATTTTTAATGTTGTAGTTTTGTATTGCTATTTTTATTTGCTAATTGTAGATTGACCTACTTTTTGTTTCTGGCATTCCGCTGCTTGTTATTTTTTATTTTATTTTCATGTGAAGTACTTTGAGTTGTCAAGGATGCAGACAGAGTTGAACCCAGGAGCAAAGTCACAACAAACTAGAGTATAATATTTAACAGGCAGGACATCTGTGACACAGGTTATGAACTGACAATGAGTGTTTGTACTGAGTCCAGTTTTATAGTGAGCAGGTTGATTGGAGAAGTGTTCACTGCTGGGCTGACGAGGTAGTTGACAGGTGTGTAAATGGAACTGGGTGTGCTGGAATGGGATATGGGAGGCCAGTGTGGAGTCACAGACTGAGGGAGAGACAGAATGTGACAGAGTTGCATTTTATGTATGAAATGTGCTATATAAATAAAGTTTACACCACTGACTGTCCCTCCATATAAAATAAAGGCGAAAGTCACCATAAAAAATGGATCAGTTACAATTCCAGACTATGAAGAATCATTTAATAAAGGAAGACTTCCAGATTCAGTTAGATTAGCTACAATAATTGTGATATTAAAAGTTAAATCAAGTAAACCTTCAACTGAATGCTCGTCATATGACATAACAGAGAGGAATGGGCCGGACCCTCCTCCAAGGATCCGGAACAATCCTCTCTGTTTTACCCCTGCCCTTATTGGCCGCCCAAAAGCATGCAGGCTCCCATTGGCCCGTGAGTTCCAACCTCTCGGCCAACGGGAGATTGCCCCTGTGTTTCAATGGCGTTGCCACGTCTGCTCGTATCAAGCCTGGCTTCGTCCACTGAAAACGTTTTTATTTCGGGAACATTTTTCTGATTTTATTTGACTTGATTATGTTGTTCTTATTTGCTTGTTGTACTGTCACTGTTTTAATTATGATTGATTTTATTGTGTCACTGTACAGCACTTTGTAACATTGTTAAGAAAGGTGCTTTATAAATAAAATGTACTTACTTACTTACACAAGGCAGGTCGCTGGTTTCCGTGGCAAAACATGGCAACGACCCAGTGCGTCTCACAATGTTGTGATTTCTCTGCATGCATGCAATTAAAATGAATGACCATTAGGTGTCGTCAATGCACAGCGTCTGATCAATAGTTGAAATGTCAATTTTGATTGATTGATTGAAATATTTATTAACAGTTTGCAGAATTACAGTAGGCCTACATTTCAAGCACAAACTCAATACAAAGACTGTTAACTGTGAGTGGACGACCCAATTAAGCCTTACACTTGTTTACCAAAAGGGCATTGTTCAATTCATCAAAACATTTAGAGACAAACAAATAGACACTTAAATCAAATGTAAAATTCTACAGTGTAAAGACACCAATTTAATTATAAATGTCAATATAGTTGAATATCTAAGAATATCAATTTAAAATGTATTATCCAATACAAATTTCCTTACCATTTTTAATGTTGTAGTTTTGTATTGCTATTTTTATTTGCTAATTGTAGATTGACCTACTTTTTGTTTCTGGCATTCCGCTGCTTGTTATTTTTTATTTTATTTTCATGTGAAGTACTTTGAGTTGCATTTTATGTATGAAATGTGCTATATAAATAAAGTTTAATATGTGAAGTACTTTGAGTTGTCAAGGATGCAGACAGAGCTGAACCCAGGAGCAAAGTCACAACAAACTAGAGTATAATATTTAACAGGCAGGACATCTGTGACACAGGTTATGAACTGACAATGAGTGTTTGTACTGAGTCCAGTTTTATAGTGATCAGGTTGATTGGAGAAGTGTTCACTGCTGGGCGGACGAGGTAGTTGACAGGTGTGTAAATGGAACTGGGTGTGCTGGAATGGGATATGGGAGGCCAGTGTGGAGTCACAGACTGAGGGAGAGACAGAATGTGACAGAGTTGCATTTTATGTATGAAATGTGCTATATAAATAAAGTTTACACCACTGACTGTCCCTCCATATAAAATAAAGGCGAAAGTCACCATAAAAAATGGATCAGTTACAATTCCAGACTATGAAGAATCATTTAATAAAGGAAGACTTCCAGATTCAGTTAGATTAGCTACAATAATTGTGATATTAAAAGTTAAATCAAGTAAACCTTCAACTGAATGCTCGTCATATGACATAACAGAGAGGAATGGGCCGGACCCTCCTCCAAGGATCCGGAACAATCCTCTCTGTTTTACCCCTGCCCTTATTGGCCGCCCAAAAGCATGCAGGCTCCCATTGGCCCGTGAGTTCCAACCTCTCGGCCAACGGGAGATTGCCCCTGTGTTTCAATGGCGTTGCCACGTCTGCTCGTATCAAGCCTGGCTTCGTCCACTGAAAACGTTTTTATTTCGGGAACATTTTTCTGATTTTATTTGACTTGATTATGTTGTTCTTATTTGCTTGTTGTACTGTCACTGTTTTAATTATGATTGATTTTATTGTGTCACTGTACAGCACTTTGTAACATTGTTAAGAAAGGTGCTTTATAAATAAAATGTACTTACTTACTTACACAAGGCAGGTCGCTGGTTTCCGTGGCAAAACATGGCAACGACCCAGTGCGTCTCACAATGTTGTGATTTCTCTGCATGCATGCAATTCAATTCAATTTCAATTCAATTCAAAGGGCTTTATTGGCATGAGAAAACATACGTTTACATTGCCAAAGCAGAAAGAACAATACAACAATACAGCAATACAATCAAAACAATTGCAATCAAAACAAATGCAATTAAAATGAATGACCATTAGGTGTCGTCAATGCACAGCGTCTGATCAATAGTTGAAATGTCAATTTTGATTGATTGATTGAAATATTTATTAACAGTTTGCAGAATTACAGTAGGCCTACATTTCAAGCACAAACTCAATACAAAGACTGTTAACTGTGAGTGGACGACCCAATTAAGCCTTACACTTGTTTACCAAAAGGGCATTGTTCAATTCATCAAAACATTTAGAGACAAACAAATAGACACTTAAATCAAATGTAAAATTCTACAGTGTAAAGACACCAATTTAATTATAAATGTCAATATAGTTGAATATCTAAGAATATCAATTTAAAATGTATTATCCAATACAAATTTCCTTACCATTTTTAATGTTGTAGTTTTGTATTGCTATTTTTATTTGCTAATTGTAGATTGACCTACTTTTTGTTTCTGGCATTCCGCTGCTTGTTATTTTTTATTTTATTTTCATGTGAAGTACTTTGAGTTGCATTTTATGTATGAAATGTGCTATATAAATAAAGTTTAATATGTGAAGTACTTTGAGTTGTCAAGGATGCAGACAGAGCTGAACCCAGGAGCAAAGTCACAACAAACTAGAGTATAATATTTAACAGGCAGGACATCTGTGACACAGGTTATGAACTGACAATGAGTGTTTGTACTGAGTCCAGTTTTATAGTGAGCAGGTTGATTGGAGAGGTGTTCACTGCTGGGCGGACGAGGTAGTTGACAGGTGTGTAAATGGAACTGGGTGTGCTGGAATGGGATATGGGAGGCCAGTGTGGAGTCACAGACTGAGGGAGAGACAGAATGTGACAGAGTTGCATTTTATGTATGAAATGTGCTATATAAATAAAGTTTACACCACTGACTGTCCCTCCATATAAAATAAAGGCGAAAGTCACCATAAAAAATTGATCAGTTACAATTCCAGACTATGAAGAATCATTTAATAAAGGAAGACTTCCAGATTCAGTTAGATTAGCTACAATAATTGTGATATTAAAAGTTAAATCAAGTAAACCTTCAACTGAATGCTCGTCATATGACATAACAGAGAGGAATGGTCCGGACCCTAAGCGCAAGGGGACAATTTACAATTTTGGCATTTAGCAGACGCTCTTAATCCAGAGCGATTTACATTTTAAATTGATATTGTAATCACAGACTATCTTCTTGGTGTCTTTGAACTATAATTTGACATTTGATTTAAACATACAAAAGGACAAAAGTGTCATCAAAGCAGGTTATTGAGCAATGCAGGGCCTCGCACCCCATATAGGTCAGCAGAAGCTGGCTAATAGTACTATTAACATCGCTTTTCGTGTTGCTTTGCGACACTTGAGTTCATTGTTCATCATCCAGCAGCTAGCTAACATGCTAACAGATACTACATGTCCATAACTAAGCCAAAAATGGACAGAAATGTTCCAAATTAAAATCGTTCCCTTATTGGCCCCTGGAGAAAGCCCTGCCGCCTTTAAATATTTTCCAAACGCCTTGTACGATTTAATAAAAAAATATCAAATATTCACACATAATATTAAGAACCCATCATCATCATCATCATCCAGCAGCTAGCTAACATGCTAACAGATACTACATGTCCATAACTAAGCCAAAAATGGACAGAAATGTTCCAAATTAAAATCGATCCCTTATTGGCCCCTGGAGAAAGCCCTGCTGCCTTTAAATATTTTCCAAACACCTTGTACGATTTATTAAAATTATGAATACGTCCATCCACCGCACACTGTAACAAGATGGCCGCCGCCGTGCTGTTTTGGAATTACTGAGAGGTAGGGGCGGGACCATGCCCCCATTGGCTCCTGGGTTGGAACCCCAGGTGGAACCCCAGGTGGAACCAGCCAATGGTAGCCTGCACGATCCGGGCACCGGCCAATCGGTGGCCCGGAAGTTGAAACAATGTTGGAACACTTGAACAAAAAAAGGGCGAAGATGGAACTCGACCAATGGAGGTTGCTCATTTAGTGTGCCAAAGGAAAAAACTTACAGCACCTGGTATTCCCAGGCGGTCTACAAATCCAAGTACTAACCAGGCCCGACCCTGCTTAGCTTCCGAGATCTGGCGTGTTCAGGGTGGTATGGCCGTAAGCAACAGCAGTTGTGGCCGGTCGGTCTATTATAGCTGACAGCGGCCCCGCGCCGCGCGCACACAAGGAAGGGAGAAGTACAATGCCCTGCTGTGGTGTTTATTCTAGTTGGGCTGGCCTGCTAAAGGTTAGAAGTGGCATGTGTCAGCAGTAGCCAAGTTAGTGCTGCACACTATCTAGTAATATCGTATCATGGCCATTCATAAATGGAGGTTGCTCATTTAGTGTGCCAAAGGAAAAAGATTACAGCACCTGGTATTCCCAGGCGGTCTCCCATCCAAGTACTAACGAGGCCCGACCCTGCTTAGCTTCCGAGATCGGACGAGATCGGGCGTGTTCAGGGTGGTATGGCCGTAAGCAACAGCAGTTGTGGCCGGTCGGTCTATTATAGCTGACAGCGGCCCCGCGCCGCGCACACAAGGAAGGGAGAAGTACAATGCCCTGCTGTGGTGTTTATTCTAGTTGGGCTGGCCTGCTAAAGGTTAGAAGTGGCATGTGTCAGCAGCAGCCATGTTAGAGCTGCACACGATCTAGTAATATCGTATCATGGCCATTCATAAATGGAGGTTGCTCATTTAGTGTGCCAAAGTAAAAAGCTTACAGCACCTGGTATTCCCAGGCGGTCTCCCATCCAAGTACTAACCAGGCCCGACCCTGCTTAGCTTCCGAGATCGGACGAGATCGGGCGTGTTCAGGGTGGTATGGCCGTAAGCAACAGCAGTTGTGGCCGGTCGGTCTATTATAGCTGACAGCGGCCCCGCGCCGCGCACACAAGGAAGGGAGAAGTACAATGCCCTGCTGTGGTGTTTATTCTAGTTGGGCTGGCCTGCTAAAGGTTAGAAGTGGCATGTGTCAGCAGTAGCCAAGTTAGTGCTGCACACGATCTAGTAATATCGTATCATGGCCATTCATAAATGGAGGTTGCTCATTTAGTGTGCCAAAGGAAAAAGCTTACAGCACCTGGTATTCCCAGGCGGTCTCCCATCCAAGTACTAACCAGGCCCGACCCTGCTTAGCTTCCGAGATCGGACGAGATCGGGCGTGTTCAGGGTGGTATGGCCGTGAGCAACAGCAGTTGTGGCCGGTCGGTCTATTATAGCTGACAGCGGCCCCGCGCCGCGCACACAAGGAAGGGAGAAGTACAATGCCCTGCTGTGGTGTTTATTCTAGTTGGCCTGGCCTGCTAAAGGTTAGAAGTGGCATGTGTCAGCAGTAGCCAAGTTAGTGCTGCACACGATCTAGTAATATCGTATCATGGCCATTCATAAATGGAGGTTGCTCATTTAGTGTGCCAAAGGAAAAAGCTTACAGCACCTGGTATTCCCAGGCGGTCTCCCATCCAAGTACTAACCAGGCCCGACCCTGCTTAGCTTCCGAGATCGGACGAGATCGGGCGTGTTCAGGGTGGTATGGCCGTAAGCAACAGCAGTTGTGGCCGGTCGGTCTATTATAGCTGACAGCGGCCCCGCGCCGCGCACACAAGGAAGGGAGAAGTTCAATGCCCTGCTTTGGTGTTTATTCTAGTTGGGCTGGCCTGCTAAAGGTTAGAAGTGGCATGTGTCAGCAGCAGCCATGTTAGAGCTGCACACGATCTAGTAATATCGTATCATGGCCATTCATAAATGGAGGTTGCTCATTTAGTGTGCCAAAGTAAAAAGCTTACAGCACCTGGTATTCCCAGGCGGTCTCCCATCCAAGTACTAACCAGGCCCGACCCTGCTTAGCTTCCGAGATCGGACGAGATCGGGCGTGTTCAGGGTGGTATGGCCGTAAGCAACAGCAGTTGTGGCCGGTCGGTCTATTATAGCTGACAGCGGCCCCGCGCCGCACACACAAGGAAGGGAGAAGTACAATGCCCTGCTGTGGTGTTTATTCTAGTTGGGCTGGCCTGCTAAAGGTTAGAAGTGGCATGTGTCAGCAGCAGCCATGTTAGAGCTGCACACGATCTAGTAATATCGTATCATGGCCATTCATAAATGGAGGTTGCTCATTTAGTGTGCCAAAGGAAAAAGCTTACAGCACCTGGTATTCCCAGGCGGTCTCCCATCCAAGTACTAACCAGGCCCGACCCTGCTTAGCTTCCGAGATCGGACGAGATCGGGCGTGTTCAGGGTGGTATGGCCGTAAGCAACAGCAGCTGTGGCCGGTCGGTCTATTATAGCTGACAGCGGCCCCGCGCCGCGCACACACAAGGAAGGGAGAAGTACAATGCCCTGCTGTGGTGTTTATTCTAGTTGGCCTGGCCTGCTAAAGGTTAGAAGTGGCATGTGTCAGCAGTAGCCAAGTTAGTGCTGCACACGATCTAGTAATATCGTATCATGGCCATTCATTAATGGAGGTTGCTCATTTAGTGTGCCAAAGGAAAAAGCTTACAGCACCTGGTATTCCCAGGCGGTCTCCCATCCAAGTACTAACCAGGCCCGACCCTGCTTAGCTTCCGAGATCGGACAAGATCGGGCGTGTTCAGGGTGGTATGGCCGTAAGCAACAGCAGCTGTGGCCGGTCGGTCTATTATAGCTGACAGCGGCCCCGCGCCGCGCACACACAAGGAAGGGAGAAGTACAATGCCCTGCTGTGGTGTTTATTCTAGTTGGGCTGGCCTGCTAAAGGTTAGAAGTGGCATGTGTCAGCAGCAGCCATGTTAGTGCTGCACACGATCTAGTAATATCGTATCATGGCCATTCATAAATGGAGGTTGCTCATTTAGTGTGCCAAAGGAAAAAGCTTACAGCACCTGGTATTCCCAGGCGGTCTCCCATCCAAGTACTAACCAGGCCCGACCCTGCTTAGCTTCCGAGATCGGGCGTGTTCAGGGTGGTATGGCCGTAAGCAACAGCAGCTGTGGCCGGTCGGTCTATTATAGCTGACAGCGGCCCCGCGCCGCGCACACACAAGGAAGGGAGAAGTACAATGCCCTGCTGTGGTGTTTATTCTAGTTGGGCTGGCCTGCTAAAGGTTAGAAGTGGCATGTGTCAGCAGTAGCCAAGTTAGTGCTGCACACGATCTAGTAATATCGTATCATGGCCATTCATAAATGGAGGTTGCTCATTTAGTGTGCCAAAGGAAAAAGCTTACAGCACCTGGTATTCCCAGGCGGTCTCCCATCCAAGTACTAACCAGGCCCGACCCTGCTTAGCTTCCAAGATCGGACGAGGTCTGGCGTGTTCAGGGTGGTATGGCCGTAATCAACAGCAGTTGTGGCCGGTCGGTCTAGCTGACAGCGGCCCCGCGCCGCGCACACACAAGGAAGGGAGAAGTACAATGCCCTGCTGTGGTGTTTATTCTAGTTGGGCTGGCCTGCTAAAGGTTAGAAGTGGCATGTGTCAGCAGTAGCCAAGTTAGTGCTGCACACGATCTAGTAATATCGTATCATGGCCATTCATAAATGGAGGTTGCTCATTTAGTGTGCCAAAGGAAAAAGCTTACAGCACCTGGTATTCCCAGGCGGTCTCCCATCCAAGTACTAACCAGGCACGACCCTGCTTAGCTTCCGAGATCGGACGAGATCGGGCGTGTTCAGGGTGGTATGGCCGTGAGCAACAGCAGTTGTGGCCGGTCGGTCTATTATAGCTGACAGCGGCCCCGCGCCGCGCACACAAGGAAGGGAGAAGTACAATGCCCTGCTGTGGTGTTTATTCTAGTTGGGCTGGCCTGCTAAAGGTTAGAAGTGGCATGTGTCAGCAGCAGCCATGTTAGAGCTGCACACGATCTAGTAATATCGTATCATGGCCATTCATAAATGGAGGTTGCTCATTTAGTGTGCCAAAGGAAAAAGCTTACAGCACCTGGTATTCCCAGGCGGTCTCCCATCCAAGTACTAACCAGGCCCGACCGTGCTTAGCTTCCGAGATCGGACAAGATCGGGCGTGTTCAGGGTGGTATGGCCGTAAGCAACAGCAGCTGTGGCCGGTCGGTCTATTATAGCTGACAGCGGCCCCGCGACGCGCACACAAGGAAGGGAGAAGTACAATGCCCTGCTGTGGTGTTTATTCTAGTTGGCCTGGCCTGCTAAAGGTTAGAAGTGGCATGTGTCAGCAGTAGCCAAGTTAGTGCTGCACACGATCTAGTAATATCGTATCATGGCCATTCATAAATGGAGGTTGCTCATTTAGTGTGCCAAAGGAAAAAGCTTACAGCACCTGGTATTCCCAGGCGGTCTCCCATCCAAGTACTAACCAGGCCCGACCCTGCTTAGCTTCCGAGATCGGACGAGATCGGGCGTGTTCAGGGTGGTATGGCCGTAAGCAACAGCAGTTGTGGCCGGTCGGTCTATTATAGCTGACAGCGGCCCCGCGCCGCGCACACACAAGGAAGGGAGAAGTACAATGCCCTGCTGTGGTGTTTATTCTAGTTGGGCTGGCCTGCTAAAGGTTAGAAGTGGCATGTGTCAGCAGCAGCCATGTTAGAGCTGCACACGATCTAGTAATATCGTATCATGGCCATTCATAAATGGAGGTTGCTCATCTAGTGTGCCAAAGGAAAAAGCTTACAGCACCTGGTATTCCCAGGCGGTCTCCCATCCAAGTACTAACCAGGCCCGACCCTGCTTAGCTTCCGAGATCGGACAAGATCGGGCGTGTTCAGGGTGGTATGGCCGTAAGCAACAGCAGCTGTGGCCGGTCGGTCTATTATAGCTGACAGCGGCCCCGCGCCGCGCACACAAGGAAGGGAGAAGTACAATGCCCTGCTGTGGTGTTTATTCTAGTTGGCCTGGCCTGCTAAAGGTTAGAAGTGGCATGTGTCAGCAGTAGCCAAGTTAGTGCTGCACACGATCTAGTAATATCGTATCATGGCCATTCATAAATGGAGGTTGCTCATTTAGTGTGCCAAAGGAAAAAGCTTACAGCACCTGGTATTCCCAGGCGGTCTCCCATCCAAGTACTAACCAGGCCCGACCCTGCTTAGCTTCCGAGATCGGACGAGATCGGGCGTGTTCAGGGTGGTATGGCCGTAAGCAACAGCAGTTGTGGCCGGTCGGTCTATTATAGCTGACAGCGGCCCCGCACCGCGCACACACAAGGAAGGGAGAAGTACAATGCCCTGCTGTGGTGTTTATTCTAGTTGGGCTGGCCTGCTAAAGGTTAGAAGTGGCATGTGTCAGCAGCAGCCATGTTAGTGCTGCACACAATCTAGTAATATCGTATCATGGCCATTCATAAATGGAGGTTGCTCATTTAGTGTGCCAAAGGAAAAAGCTTACAGCACCTGGTATTCCCAGGCGGTCTCCCATCCAAGTACTAACCAGGCCCGACCCTGCTTAGCTTCCGAGATCGGACGAGATCGGGCGTGTTCAGGGTGGTATGGCCGTAAGCAACAGCAGCTGTGGCCGGTCGGTCTATTATAGCTGACAGCGGCCCCGCGCCGCGCACACACAAGGAAGGGAGAAGTACAATGCCCTGCTGTGGTGTTTATTCTAGTTGGCCTGGCCTGCTAAAGGTTAGAAGTGGCATGTGTCAGCAGTAGCCAAGTTAGTGCTGCACACGATCTAGTAATATCGTATCATGGCCATTCATAAATGGAGGTTGCTCATTTAGTGTGCCAAAGGAAAAAGCTTACAGCACCTGGTATTCCCAGGCGGTCTCCCATCCAAGTACTAACCAGGCCCGACCCTGCTTAGCTTCCGAGATCGGACTAGATCGGGCGTGTTCAGGGTGGTATGGCCGTAAGCAACAGCAGCTGTGGCCGGTCGGTCTATTATAGCTGACAGCGGCCCCGCGCCGCGCACACAAGGAAGGGAGAAGTACAATGCCCTGCTGTGGTGTTTATTCTAGTTGGCCTGGCCTGCTAAAGGTTAGAAGTGGCATGTGTCAGCAGTAGCCAAGTTAGTGCTGCACACGATCTAGTAATATCGTATCATGGCCATTCATAAATGGAGGTTGCTCATTTAGTGTGCCAAAGGAAAAAGCTTACAGCACCTGGTATTCCCAGGCGGTCTCCCATCCAAGTACTAACCAGGCCCGACCCTGCTTAGCTTCCGAGATCGGACGAGATCGGGCGTGTTCAGGGTGGTATGGCCGTAAGCAACAGCAGTTGTGGCCGGTCGGTCTATTATAGCTGACAGCGGCCCCGCACCGCGCACACAAGGAAGGGAGAAGTACAATGCCCTGCTGTGGTGTTTATTCTAGTTGGGCTGGCCTGCTAAAGGTTAGAA
>NC_137863.1:50896964-50906964 GCF_963924005.1 Protomyctophum bolini
GATCGGGCGTGTTCAGGGTGGTATGGCCGTAAGCAACAGCAGTTGTGGCCGGTCGGTCTATTATAGCTGACAGCGGCCCCGCACCGCGCACACAAGGAAGGGAGAAGTACAATGCCCTGCTGTGGTGTTTATTCTAGTTGGGCTGGCCTGCTAAAGGTTAGAAGTGGCATGTGTCAGCAGCAGCCATGTTAGTGCTGCACACGATCTAGTAATATCGTATCATGGCCATTCATAAATGGAGGTTGCTCATTTAGTGTGCCAAAGGAAAAAGCTTACAGCACCTGGTATTCCCAGGCGGTCTCCCATCCAAGTACTAACCAGGCCCGACCCTGCTTAGCTTCCGAGATCGGACGAGATCGGGCGTGTTCAGGGTGGTATGGCCTTAAGCAACAGCAGCTGTGGCCGGTCGGTCTATTATAGCTGACAGCGGCCCCGCGCCGCGCACACACAAGGAAGGGAGAAGTACAATGCCCTGCTGTGGTGTTTATTCTAGTTGGCCTGGCCTGCTAAAGGTTAGAAGTGGCATGTGTCAGCAGTAGCCAAGTTAGTGCTGCACACGATCTAGTAATATCGTATCATGGCCATTCATAAATGGAGGTTGCTCATTTAGTGTGCCAAAGGAAAAAGCTTACAGCACCTGGTATTCCCAGGCGGTCTCCCATCCAAGTACTAACCAGGCCCGACCCTGCTTAGCTTCCGAGATCGGACGAGATCGGGCGTGTTCAGGGTGGTATGGCCGTAAGCAACAGCAGCTGTGGCCGGTCGGTCTATTATAGCTGACAGCGGCCCCGCGCCGCGCACACAAGGAAGGGAGAAGTACAATGCCCTGCTGTGGTGTTTATTCTAGTTGGCCTGGCCTGCTAAAGGTTAGAAGTGGCATGTGTCAGCAGTAGCCAAGTTAGTGCTGCACACGATCTAGTAATATCGTATCATGGCCATTCATAAATGGAGGTTGCTCATTTAGTGTGCCAAAGGAAAAAGCTTACAGCACCTGGTATTCCCAGGCGGTCTCCCATCCAAGTACTAACCAGGCCCGACCCTGCTTAGCTTCCGAGATCGGACGAGATCGGGCGTGTTCAGGGTGGTATGGCCGTAAGCAACAGCAGTTGTGGCCGGTCGGTCTATTATAGCTGACAGCGGCCCCGCGCCGCGCACACAAGGAAGGGAGAAGTACAATGCCCTGCTGTGGTGTTTATTCTAGTTGGGCTGGCCTGCTAAAGGTTAGAAGTGGCATGTGTCAGCAGTAGCCAAGTTAGTGCAGCACACGATCTAGTAATATCGTATCATGGCCATTCATAAATGGAGGTTGCTCATTTAGTGTGCCAAAGGAAAAAGCTTACAGCACCTGGTATTCCCAGGCGGTCTCCCATCCAAGTACTAACCAGGCCCGAACCTGCTTAGCTTCCGAGATCGGACGAGATCGGGCGTGTTCAGGGTGGTATGGCCGTAAGCAACAGCAGTTGTGGCCGGTCGGTCTATTATAGCTGACAGCGGCCCCGCGCCGCGCACACAAGGAAGGGAGAAGTACAATGCCCTGCTGTGGTGTTTATTCTAGTTGGGCTGGCCTGCTAAAGGTTAGAAGTGGCATGTGTCAGCAGCAGCCATGTTAGAGCTGCACACGATCTAGTAATATCGTATCATGGCCATTCATAAATGGAGGTTGCTCATTTAGTGTGCCAAAGTAAAAAGCTTACAGCACCTGGTATTCCCAGGCGGTCTCCCATCCAAGTACTAACCAGGCCCGACCCTGCTTAGCTTCCGAGATCGGACGAGATCGGGCTTGTTCAGGGTGGTATGGCCGTAAGCAACGGCAGTTGTGGCCGGTCGGTCTATTATAGCTGACAGCGGCCCCGCGCCGCGCACACAAGGAAGGGAGAAGTACAATGCCCTGCTGTGGTGTTTATTCTAGTTGGGCTGGCCTGCTAAAGGTTAGAAGTGGCATGTGTCAGCAGTAGCCAAGTTAGTGCTGCACACGATCTAGTAATATCGTATCATGGCCATTCATAAATGGAGGTTGCTCATTTAGTGTGCCAAAGGAAAAAGCTTACAGCACCTGGTATTCCCAGGCGGTCTCCCATCCAAGTACTAACCAGGCCCGACCCTGCTTAGCTTCCGAGATCGGACGAGATCGGGCGTGTTCAGGGTGGTATGGCCGTAAGCAACAGCAGTTGTGGCCGGTCGGTCTATTATAGCTGACAGCGGCCCCGCGCCGCGCGCACACACAAGGAAGGGAGAAGTACAATGCCCTGCTGTGGTGTTTATTCTAGTTGGGCTGGCCTGCTAAAGGTTAGAAGTGGCATGTGTCAGCAGCAGCCATGCATGTTAGAGCTGCACACGATCTAGTAATATCGTATCATGGCCATTCATAAATGGAGGTTGCTCATTTAGTGTGCCAAAGTAAAAAGCTTACAGCACCTGGTATTCCCAGGCGGTCTCCCATCCAAGTACTAACCAGGCCCGACCCTGCTTAGCTTCCGAGATCGGACGAGATCGGGCGTGTTCAGGGTGGTATGGCCGTAAGCAACAGCAGTTGTGGCCGGTCGGTCTATTATAGCTGACAGCGGCCCCGCGCCGCGCGCACAAGGAAGGGAGAAGTACAATGCCCTGCTGTGGTGTTTATTCTAGTTGGGCTGGCCTGCTAAAGGTTAGAAGTGGCATGTGTCAGCAGCAGCCATGTTAGAGCTGCACACGATCTAGTAATATCGTATCATGGCCATTCATAAATGGAGGTTGCTCATTTAGTGTGCCAAAGGAAAAAGCTTACAGCACGTGGTATTCCCAGGCGGTCTCCCATCCAAGTACTAAACAGGCCCGACCCTGCTTAGCTTCCGAGATCGGACGAGATCGGGCGTGTTCAGGGTGGTATGGCCGTAAGCAACAGCAGCTGTGGCCGGTCGGTCTATTATAGCTGACAGCGGCCCCGCGCCGCGCACACACAAGGAAGGGAGAAGTACAATGCCCTGCTGTGGTGTTTATTCTAGTTGGCCTGGCCTGCTAAAGGTTAGAAGTGGCATGTGTCAGCAGTAGCCAAGTTAGTGCTGCACACGATCTAGTAATATCGTATCATGGCCATTCATAAATGGAGGTTGCTCATTTAGTGTGCCAAAGGAAAAAGCTTACAGCACCTGGTATTCCCAGGCGGTCTCCCATCCAAGTACTAACCAGGCCCGACCCTGCTTAGCTTCCGAGATCGGACAAGATCGGGCGTGTTCAGGGTGGTATGGCCGTAAGCAACAGCAGCTGTGGCCGGTCGGTCTATTATAGCTGACAGCGGCCCCGCGCCGTGCGCACAAGGAAGGGAGAAGTACAATGCCCTGCTGTGGTGTTTATTCTAGTTGGCCTGGCCTGCTAAAGGTTAGAAGTGGCATGTGTCAGCAGTAGCCAAGTTAGTGCTGCACACGATCTAGTAATATCGTATCATGGCCATTCATAAATGGAGGTTGCTCATTTAGTGTGCCAAAGGAAAAAGCTTACAGCACCTGGTATTCCCAGGCGGTCTCCCATCCAAGTACTAACCAGGCCCGACCCTGCTTAGCTTCCGAGATCGGACGAGATCGGGCGTGTTCAGGGTGGTATGGCCGTAAGCAACAGCAGTTGTGGCCGGTCGGTCTATTATAGCTGACAGCGGCCCCGCGCCGCGCGCACACAAGGAAGGGAGAAGTACAATGCCCTGCTGTGGTGTTTATTCTAGTTGGGCTGGCCTGCTAAAGGTTAGAAGTGGCATGTGTCAGCAGCAGCCATGTTAGAGCTGCACACGATCTAGTAATATCGTATCATGGCCATTCATAAATGGAGGTTGCTCATTTAGTGTGCCAAAGGAAAAAGCTTACAGCACCTGGTATTCCCAGGCCGTCTCCCATCCAAGTACTAACCAGGCCCGACCCTGCTTAGCTTCCGAGATCGGACGAGATCGGGCGTGTTCAGGGTGGTATGGCCGTAAGCAACAGCAGCTGTGGCCGGTCGGTCTATTATAGCTGACAGCGGCCCCGCGCCGCGCACACAAGGAAGGGAGCAGTACAATGCCCTGCTGTGGTGTTTATTCTAGTTGGGCTGGCCTGCTAAAGGTTAGAAGTGGCATGTGTCAGCAGCAGCCATGTTAGAGCTGCACACGATCTAGTAATATCGTATCATGGCCATTCATAAATGGAGGTTGCTCATTTAGTGTGCCAAAGTAAAAAGCTTACAGCACCTGGTATTCCCAGGCGGTCTCCCATCCAAGTACTAACCAGGCCCGACCCTGCTTAGCTTCCGAGATCGGACGAGATCGGGCGTGTTCAGGGTGGTATGGCCGTAAGCAACAGCAGTTGTGGCCGGTCGGTCTATTATAGCTGACAGCGGCCCCGCGCCGCGCGCACACAAGGAAGGGAGAAGTACAATGCCCTGCTGTGGTGTTTATTCTAGTTGGGCTGGCCTGCTAAAGGTTAGAAGTGGCATGTGTCAGCAGCAGCCATGTTAGAGCTGCACACGATCTAGTAATATCGTATCATGGCCATTCATAAATGGAGGTTGCTCATTTAGTGTGGCAAAGGAAAAAGCTTACAGCACCTGGTATTCCCAGGCGGTCTCCCATCCAAGTACTAACCAGGCCCGACCCTGCTTAGCTTCCGAGATCGGACGAGATCGGGCGTGTTCAGGGTGGTATGGCCGTAAGCAACAGCAGCTGTGGCCGGTCGGTCTATTATAGCTGACAGCGGCCCCGCGCCGCGCACACAAGGAAGGGAGAAGTACAATGCCCTGCTGTGGTGTTTATTCTAGTTGGGCTGGCCTGCTAAAGGTTAGAAGTGGCATGTGTCAGCAGTAGCCAAGTTAGTGCTGCACACGATCTAGTAATATCGTATCATGGCCATTCATAAATGGAGGTTGCTCATTTAGTGTGCCAAAGGAAAAAGCTTACAGCACCTGGTATTCCCAGGCGGTCTCCCATCCAAGTACTAACCAGGCCCGACCCTGCTTAGCTTCCGAGATCGGACGAGATCGGGCGTGTTCAGGGTGGTATGGCCGTAAGCAACAGCAGTTGTGGCCGGTCGGTCTATTATAGCTGACAGCGGCCCCGCGCCGCGCACACAAGGAAGGGAGAAGTACAATGCCCTGCTGTGGTGTTTATTCTAGTTGGCCTGGCCTGCTAAAGGTTAGAAGTGGCATGTGTCAGCAGTAGCCAAGTTAGTGCTGCACACGATCTAGTAATATCGTATCATGGCCATTCATAAATGGAGGTTGCTCATTTAGTGTGCCAAAGGAAAAAGCTTACAGCACCTGGTATTCCCAGGCGGTCTCCCATCCAAGTACTAACCAGGCCCGACCCTGCTTAGCTTCCGAGATCGGACGAGATCGGGCGTGTTCAGGGTGGTATGGCCGTAAGCAACAGCAGTTGTGGCCGGTCGGTCTATTATAGCTGACAGCGGCCCCGCACCGCGCACACAAGGAAGGGAGAAGTACAATGCCCTGCTGTGGTGTTTATTCTAGTTGGCCTGGCCTGCTAAAGGTTAGAAGTGGCATGTGTCAGCAGTAGCCAAGTTAGTGCTGCACACGATCTAGTAATATCGTATCATGGCCATTCATAAATGGAGGTTGCTCATTTAGTGTGCCAAAGGAAAAAGCTTACAGCACCTGGTATTCCCAGGCGGTCTCCAATCCAAGTACTAACCAGGCCCGACCCTGCTTAGCTTCCGAGATCGGACGAGATCGGGCGTGTTCAGGGTGGTATGGCCGTAAGCAACAGCAGCTGTGGCCGGTCGGTCTATTATAGCTGACAGCGGCCCCGCGCCGCGCACACAAGGAAGGGAGAAGTACAATGCCCTGCTGTGGTGTTTATTCTAGTTGGCCTGGCCTGCTAAAGGTTAGAAGTGGCATGTGTCAGCAGTAGCCAAGTTAGTGCTGCACACGATCTAGTAATATCGTATCATGGCCATTCATAAATGGAGGTTGCTCATTTAGTGTGCCAAAGGAAAAAGCTTACAGCACCTGGTATTCCCAGGCGGTCTCCCATCCAAGTACTAACCAGGCCCGACCCTGCTTAGCTTCCGAGATCGGACGAGATCGGGCGTGTTCAGGGTGGTATGGCCGTAAGCAACAGCAGTTGTGGCCGGTCGGTCTATTATAGCTGACAGCGGCCCCGCGCCGCGCACAAGGAAGGGAGAAGTACAATGCCCTGCTGTGGTGTTTATTCTAGTTGGGCTGGCCTGCTAAAGGTTAGAAGTGGCATGTGTCAGCAGTAGCCAAGTTAGTGCTGCACACGATCTAGTAATATCGTATCATGGCCATTCATAAATGGAGGTTGCTCATTTAGTGTGCCAAAGGAAAAAGCTTACAGCACCTGGTATTCCCAGGCGGTCTCCCATCCAAGTACTAACCAGGCCCGACCCTGCTTAGCTTCCGAGATCGGACGAGATCGGGCGTGTTCAGGGTGGTATGGCCGTAAGCAACAGCAGTTGTGGCCGGTCGGTCTATTATAGCTGACAGCGGCCCCGCGCCGCGCACACAAGGAAGGGAGAAGTACAATGCCCTGCTGTGGTGTTTATTCTAGTTGGGCTGGCCTGCTAAAGGTTAGAAGTGGCATGTGTCAGCAGCAGCCATGTTAGAGCTGCACACGATCTAGTAATATCGTATCATGGCCATTCATAAATGGAGGTTGCTCATTTAGTGTGCCAAAGTAAAAAGCTTACAGCACCTGGTATTCCCAGGCGGTCTCCCATCCAAGTACTAACCAGGCCCGATCCTGCTTAGCTTCCGAGATCGGACGAGATCGGGCGTGTTCAGGGTGGTATGGCCGTAAGCAACAGCAGTTGTGGCCGGTCGGTCTATTATAGCTGACAGCGGCCCCGCACCGCGCACACACAAGGAAGGGAGAAGTACAATGCCCTGCTGTGGTGTTTATTCTAGTTGGGCTGGCCTGCTAAAGGTTAGAAGTGGCATGTGTCAGCAGCAGCCATGTTAGTGCTGCACACGATCTAGTAATATCGTATCATGGCCATTCATAAATGGAGGTTGCTCATTTAGTGTGCCAAAGGAAAAAGCTTACAGCACCTGGTATTCCCAGGCGGTCTCCCATCCAAGTACTAACCAGGCCCGACCCTGCTTAGCTTCCGAGATCGGACGAGATCGGGCGTGTTCAGGGTGGTATGGCCGTAAGCAACAGCAGCTGTGGCCGGTCGGTCTATTATAGCTGACAGCGGCCCCGCGCCGCGCACACAAGGAAGGGAGAAGTACAATGCCCTGCTGTGGTGTTTATTCTAGTTGGCCTGGCCTGCTAAAGGTTAGAAGTGGCATGTGTCAGCAGTAGCCAAGTTAGTGCTGCACACGATCTAGTAATATCGTATCATGGCCATTCATAAATGGAGGTTGCTCATTTAGTGTGCCAAAGGAAAAAGCTTACAGCACCTGGTATTCCCAGGCGGTCTCCCATCCAAGTACTAACCAGGCCCGACCCTGCTTAGCTTCCGAGATCGGACGAGATCGGGCGTGTTCAGGGTGGTATGGCCGTAAGCAACAGCAGTTGTGGCCGGTCGGTCTATTATAGCTGACAGCGGCCCCGCGCCGCGCACACAAGGAAGGGAGAAGTACAATGCCCTGCTGTGGTGTTTATTCTAGTTGGGCTGGCCTGCTAAAGGTTAGAAGTGGCATGTGTCAGCAGTAGCCAAGTTAGTGCTGCACACGATCTAGTAATATCGTATCATGGCCATTCATAAATGGAGGTTGCTCATTTAGTGTGCCAAAGGAAAAAGCTTACAGCACCTGGTATTCCCAGGCGGTCTCCCATCCAAGTACTAACCAGGCCCGACCCTGCTTAGCTTCCGAGATCGGACGAGATCGGGCGTGTTCAGGGTGGTATGGCCGTAAGCAACAGCAGTTGTGGCCGGTCGGTCTATTATAGCTGACAGCGGCCCCGCGCCGCGCACACAAGGAAGGGAGAAGTACAATGCCCTGCTGTGGTGTTTATTCTAGTTGGGCTGGCCTGCTAAAGGTTAGAAGTGGCATGTGTCAGCAGCAGCCATGTTAGAGCTGCACACGATCTAGTAATATCGTATCATGGCCATTCATAAATGGAGGTTGCTCATTTAGTGTGCCAAAGTAAAAAGCTTACAGCACCTGGTATTCCCAGGCGGTCTCCCATCCAAGTACTAACCAGGCCCGATCCTGCTTAGCTTCCGAGATCGGACGAGATCGGGCGTGTTCAGGGTGGTATGGCCGTAAGCAACAGCAGTTGTGGCCGGTCGGTCTATTATAGCTGACAGCGGCCCCGCGCCGCGCACAAGGAAGGGAGAAGTACAATGCCCTGCTGTGGTGTTTATTCTAGTTGGGCTGGCCTGCTAAAGGTTAGAAGTGGCATGTGTCAGCAGCAGCCATGTTAGAGCTGCACACGATCTAGTAATATCGTATCATGGCCATTCATAAATGGAGGTTGCTCATTTAGTGTGCCAAAGTAAAAAGCTTACAGCACCTGGTATTCCCAGGCGGTCTCCCATCCAAGTACTAACCAGGCCCGACCCTGCTTAGCTTCCGAGATCGGACGAGATCGGGCGTGTTCAGGGTGGTATGGCCGTAAGCAACAGCAGTTGTGGCCGGTCGGTCTATTATAGCTGACAGCGGCCCCGCGCCGCGCACACAAGGAAGGGAGAAGTACAATGCCCTGCTGTGGTGTTTATTCTAGTTGGGCTGGCCTGCTAAAGGTTAGAAGTGGCATGTGTCAGCAGTAGCCAAGTTAGTGCTGCACACGATCTAGTAATATCGTATCATGGCCATTTATAAATGGAGGTTGCTCATTTAGTGTGCCAAAGGAAAAAGCTTACAGCACCTGGTATTCCCAGGCGGTCTCCCATCCAAGTACTAACCAGGCCCGACCCTGCTTAGCTTCCGAGATCGGACGAGATCGGGCGTGTTCAGGGTGGTATGGCCGTAAGCAACAGCAGTTGTGGCCGGTCGGTCTATTATAGCTGACAGCGGCCCCGCGCCGCGCACACAAGGAAGGGAGAAGTACAATGCCCTGCTGTGGTGTTTATTCTAGTTGGGCTGGCCTGCTAAAGGTTAGAAGTGGCATGTGTCAGCAGCAGCCATGTTAGAGCTGCACACGATCTAGTAATATCGTATCATGGCCATTCATAAATGGAGGTTGCTCATTTAGTGTGCCAAAGGAAAAAGCTTACAGCACGTGGTATTCCCAGGCTGTCTCCCATCCAAGTACTAACCAGGCCCGACCCTGCTTAGCTTCCGAGATCGGACGAGATCGGGCGTGTTCAGGGTGGTATGGCCGTAAGCAACAGCAGCTGTGGCCGGTCGGTCTATTATAGCTGACAGCGGCCCCGCGCCGCGCACACACAAGGAAGGGAGAAGTACAATGCCCTGCTGTGGTGTTTATTCTAGTTGGCCTGGCCTGCTAAAGGTTAGAAGTGGCATGTGTCAGCAGTAGCCAAGTTAGTGCTGCACACGATCTAGTAATATCGTATCATGGCCATTCATAAATGGAGGTTGCTCATTTAGTGTGGCAAAGGAAAAAGCTTACAGCACCTGGTATTCCCAGGCGGTCTCCCATCCAAGTACTAACCAGGCCCGACCCTGCTTAGCTTCCGAGATCGGACGAGATCGGGCGTGTTCAGGGTGGTATGGCCGTAAGCAACAGCAGCTGTGGCCGGTCGGTCTATTATAGCTGACAGCGGCCCCGCGCCGCGCACACAAGGAAGGGAGAAGTACAATGCCCTGCTGTGGTGTTTATTCTAGTTGGGCTGGCCTGCTAAAGGTTAGAAGTGGCATGTGTCAGCAGTAGCCAAGTTAGTGCTGCACACGATCTAGTAATATCGTATCATGGCCATTCATAAATGGAGGTTGCTCATTTAGTGTGCCAAAGGAAAAAGCTTACAGCACCTGGTATTCCCAGGCGGTCTCCCATCCAAGTACTAACCAGGCCCGACCCTGCTTAGCTTCCGAGATCGGACGAGATCGGGCGTGTTCAGGGTGGTATGGCCGTAAGCAACAGCAGTTGTGGCCGGTCGGTCTATTATAGCTGACA
>NC_137863.1:50911964-50939464 GCF_963924005.1 Protomyctophum bolini
AATGCCCTGCTGTGGTGTTTATTCTAGTTGGGCTGGCCTGCTAAAGGTTAGAAGTGGCATGTGTCAGCAGCAGCCATGTTAGAGCTGCACACGATCTAGTAATATCGTATCATGGCCATTCATAAATGGAGGTTGCTCATTTAGTGTGCCAAAGGAAAATGCTTACAGCACGTGGTATTCCCAGGCGGTCTCCCATCCATGTACTAACCAGGCCCGACCCTGCTTAGCTTCCGAGATCGGACGAGATCGGGCGTGTTCAGGGTGGTATGGCCGTAAGCAACAGCAGCTGTGGCCGGTCGGTCTATTATAGCTGACAGCGGCCCCGCGCCGCGCACACAAGGAAGGGAGAAGTACAATGCCCTGCTGTGGTGTTTATTCTAGTTGGCCTGGCCTGCTAAAGGTTAGAAGTGGCATGTGTCAGCAGTAGCCAAGTTAGTGCTGCACACGATCTAGTAATATCGTATCATGGCCATTCATAAATGGAGGTTGCTCATTTAGTGTGGCAAAGGAAAAAGCTTACAGCACCTGGTATTCCCAGGCGGTCTCCCATCCAAGTACTAACCAGGCCCGACCCTGCTTAGCTTCCGAGATCGGACGAGATCGGGCGTGTTCAGGGTGGTATGGCCGTAAGCAACAGCAGTTGTGGCCGGTCGGTCTATTATAGCTGACAGCGGCCCCGCGCCGCGCACACACAAGGAAGGGAGAAGTACAATGCCCTGCTGTGGTGTTTATTCTAGTTGGGCTGGCCTGCTAAAGGTTAGAAGTGGCATGTGTCAGCAGCAGCCATGTTAGAGCTGCACACGATCTAGTAATATCGTATCATGGCCATTCATAAATGGAGGTTGCTCATTTAGTGTGCCAAAGGAAAAAGCTTACAGCACCTGGTATTCCCAGGCGTCTCCCATCCAAGTACTAACCAGGCCCTAGCCTGCTTAGCTTCCGAGATCGGACAAGATCGGGCGTGTTCAGGGTGGTATGGCCGTAAGCAACAGCAGCTGTGGCCGGTCGGTCTATTATAGCTGACAGCGGCCCCGCGCCGTGCACACAAGGAAGGGAGAAGTACAATGCCCTGCTGTGGTGTTTATTCTAGTTGGCCTGGCCTGCTAAAGGTTAGAAGTGGCATGTGTCAGCAGTAGCCAAGTTAGTGCTGCACACGATCTAGTAATATCGTATCATGGCCATTCATAAATGGAGGTTGCTCATTTAGTGTGCCAAAGGAAAAAGCTTACAGCACCTGGTATTCCCAGGCGGTCTCCCATCCAAGTACTAACCAGGCCCGACCCTGCTTAGCTTCCGAGATCGGACGAGATCGGGCGTGTTCAGGGTGGTATGGCCGTAAGCAACAGCAGTTGTGGCCGGTCGGTCTATTATAGCTGACAGCGGCCCCGCACCGCGCACACACAAGGAAGGGAGAAGTACAATGCCCTGCTGTGGTGTTTATTCTAGTTGGGCTGGCCTGCTAAAGGTTAGAAGTGGCATGTGTCAGCAGCAGCCATGTTAGTGCTGCACACGATCTAGTAATATCGTATCATGGCCATTCATAAATGGAGGTTGCTCATTTAGTGTGCCAAAGGAAAAAGCTTACAGCACCTGGTATTCCCAGGCGGTCTCCCATCCAAGTACTAACCAGGCCCGACCCTGCTTAGCTTCCGAGATCGGACGAGATCGGGCGTGTTCAGGGTGGTATGGCCTTAAGCAACAGCAGCTGTGGCCGGTCGGTCTATTATAGCTGACAGCGGCCCCGCGCCGCGCACACACAAGGAAGGGAGAAGTACAATGCCCTGCTGTGGTGTTTATTCTAGTTGGCCTGGCCTGCTAAAGGTTAGAAGTGGCATGTGTCAGCAGTAGCCAAGTTAGTGCTGCACACGATCTAGTAATATCGTATCATGGCCATTCATAAATGGAGGTTGCTCATTTAGTGTGCCAAAGGAAAAAGCTTACAGCACCTGGTATTCCCAGGCGGTCTCCCATCCAAGTACTAACCAGGCCCGACCCTGCTTAGCTTCCGAGATCGGACGAGATCGGGCGTGTTCAGGGTGGTATGGCCGTAAGCAACAGCAGCTGTGGCCGGTCGGTCTATTATAGCTGACAGCGGCCCCGCGCCGCGCACACAAGGAAGGGAGAAGTACAATGCCCTGCTGTGGTGTTTATTCTAGTTGGCCTGGCCTGCTAAAGGTTAGAAGTGGCATGTGTCAGCAGTAGCCAAGTTAGTGCTGCACACGATCTAGTAATATCGTATCATGGCCATTCATAAATGGAGGTTGCTCATTTAGTGTGCCAAAGGAAAAAGCTTACAGCACCTGGTATTCCCAGGCGGTCTCCCATCCAAGTACTAACCAGGCCCGACCCTGCTTAGCTTCCGAGATCGGACGAGATCGGGCTGGTTCAGGGTGGTATGGCCGTAAGCAACAGCAGTTGTGGCCGGTCGGTCTATTATAGCTGACAGCGGCCCCGCGCCGCGCACACAAGGAAGGGAGAAGTACAATGCCCTGCTGTGGTGTTTATTCTAGTTGGGCTGGCCTGCTAAAGGTTAGAAGTGGCATGTGTCAGCAGTAGCCAAGTTAGTGCTGCACACGATCTAGTAATATCGTATCATGGCCATTCATAAATGGAGGTTGCTCATTTAGTGTGCCAAAGGAAAAAGCTTACAGCACCTGGTATTCCCAGGCGGTCTCCCATCCAAGTACTAACCAGGCCCGACCCTGCTTAGCTTCCGAGATCGGACGAGATCGGGCGTGTTCAGGGTGGTATGGCCGTAAGCAACAGCAGTTGTGGCCGGTCGGTCTATTATAGCTGACAGCGGCCCCGCGCCGCGCACACAAGGAAGGGAGAAGTACAATGCCCTGCTGTGGTGTTTATTCTAGTTGGGCTGGCCTGCTAAAGGTTAGAAGTGGCATGTGTCAGCAGCAGCCATGTTAGAGCTGCACACGATCTAGTAATATCGTATCATGGCCATTCATAAATGGAGGTTGCTCATTTAGTGTGCCAAAGTAAAAAGCTTACAGCACCTGGTATTCCCAGGCGGTCTCCCATCCAAGTACTAACCAGGCCCGACCCTGCTTAGCTTCCGAGATCGGACGAGATCGGGCTTGTTCAGGGTGGTATGGCCGTAAGCAACAGCAGTTGTGGCCGGTCGGTCTATTATAGCTGACAGCGGCCCCGCGCCGCGCACACAAGGAAGGGAGAAGTACAATGCCCTGCTGTGGTGTTTATTCTAGTTGGGCTGGCCTGCTAAAGGTTAGAAGTGGCATGTGTCAGCAGTAGCCAAGTTAGTGCTGCACACGATCTAGTAATATCGTATCATGGCCATTCATAAATGGAGGTTGCTCATTTAGTGTGCCAAAGGAAAAAGCTTACAGCACCTGGTATTCCCAGGCGGTCTCCTATCCAAGTACTAACCAGGCCCGACCCTGCTTAGCTTCCGAGATCGGACGAGATCGGGCGTGTTCAGGGTGGTATGGCCGTAAGCAACAGCAGTTGTGGCCGGTCGGTCTATTATAGCTGACAGCGGCCCCGCGCCGCGCGCACACAAGGAAGGGAGAAGTACAATGCCCTGCTGTGGTGTTTATTCTAGTTGGGCTGGCCTGCTAAAGGTTAGAAGTGGCATGTGTCAGCAGCAGCCATGTTAGAGCTGCACACGATCTAGTAATATCGTATCATGGCCATTCATAAATGGAGGTTGCTCATTTAGTGTGCCAAAGGAAAAAGCTTACAGCACCTGGTATTCCCAGGCGGTCTCCCATCCAAGTACTAACCAGGCCCGACCCTGCTTAGCTTCCGAGATCGGACGAGATCGGGCGTGTTCAGGGTGGTATGGCCGTAAGCAACAGCAGCTGTGGCCGGTCGGTCTATTATAGCTGACAGCGGCCCCGCGCCGCGCACACACAAGGAAGGGAGAAGTACAATGCCCTGCTGTGGTGTTTATTCTAGTTGGCCTGGCCTGCTAAAGGTTAGAAGTGGCATGTGTCAGCAGTAGCCAAGTTAGTGCTGCACACGATCTAGTAATATCGTATCATGGCCATTCATAAATGGAGGTTGCTCATTTAGTGTGCCAAAGGAAAAAGCTTACAGCACCTGGTATTCCCAGGCGGTCTCCCATCCAAGTACTAACCAGGCCCGACCCTGCTTAGCTTCCGAGATCGGACAAGATCGGGCGTGTTCAGGGTGGTATGGCCGTAAGCAACAGCAGCTGTGGCCGGTCGGTCTATTATAGCTGACAGCGGCCCCGCGCCGTGCGCACAAGGAAGGGAGAAGTACAATGCCCTGCTGTGGTGTTTATTCTAGTTGGCCTGGCCTGCTAAAGGTTAGAAGTGGCATGTGTCAGCAGTAGCCAAGTTAGTGCTGCACACGATCTAGTAATATCGTATCATGGCCATTCATAAATGGAGGTTGCTCATTTAGTGTGCCAAAGGAAAAAGCTTACAGCACCTGGTATTCCCAGGCGGTCTCCCATCCAAGTACTAACCAGGCCCGACCCTGCTTAGCTTCCGAGATCGGACGAGATCGGGCGTGTTCAGGGTGGTATGGCCGTAAGCAACAGCAGTTGTGGCCGGTCGGTCTATTATAGCTGACAGCGGCCCCGCACCGCGCACACACAAGGAAGGGAGAAGTACAATGCCCTGCTGTGGTGTTTATTCTAGTTGGCCTGGCCTGCTAAAGGTTAGAAGTGGCATGTGTCAGCAGTAGCCAAGTTAGTGCTGCACACGATCTAGTAATATCGTATCATGGCCATTCATAAATGGAGGTTGCTCATTTAGTGTGGCAAAGGAAAAAGCTTACAGCACCTGGTATTCCCAGGCGGTCTCCCATCCAAGTACTAACCAGGCCCGACCCTGCTTAGCTTCCGAGATCGGACGAGATCGGGCGTGTTCAGGGTGGTATGGCCGTAAGCAACAGCAGCTGTGGCCGGTCGGTCTATTATAGCTGACAGCGGCCCCGCGCCGCGCACACAAGGAAGGGAGAAGTACAATGCCCTGCTGTGGTGTTTATTCTAGTTGGCCTGGCCTGCTAAAGGTTAGAAGTGGCATGTGTCAGCAGTAGCCAAGTTAGTGCTGCACACGATCTAGTAATATCGTATCATGGCCATTCATAAATGGAGGTTGCTCATTTAGTGTGCCAAAGTAAAAAGCTTACAGCACCTGGTATTCCCAGGCGGTCTCCCATCCAAGTACTAACCAGGCCCGACCCTGCTTAGCTTCCGAGATCGGACGAGATCGGGCGTGTTCAGGGTGGTATGGCCGTAAGCAACAGCAGTTGTGGCCGGTCGGTCTATTATAGCTGACAGCGGCCCTGCGCCGCGCACACAAGGAAGGGAGAAGTACAATGCCCTGCTGTGGTGTTTATTCTAGTTGGGCTGGCCTGCTAAAGGTTAGAAGTGGCATGTGTCAGCAGCAGCCATGTTAGAGCTGCACACGATCTAGTAATATCGTTTCATGGCCATTCATAAATGGAGGTTGCTCATTTAGTGTGCCAAAGGAAAAAGCTTACAGCACCTGGTATTCCCAGGCGGTCTCCCATCCAAGTACTAACCAGGCCCGACCCTGCTTAGCTTCCGAGATCGGACGAGATCGGGCGTGTTCAGGGTGGTATGGCCGTAAGCAACAGCAGTTGTGGCCGGTCGGTCTATTATAGCTGACAGCGGCCCCGCGCCGCGCACACACAAGGAAGGGAGAAGTACAATGCCCTGCTGTGGTGTTTATTCTAGTTGGGCTGGCCTGCTAAAGGTTAGAAGTGGCATGTGTCAGCAGCAGCCATGTTAGAGCTGCACACGATCTAGTAATATCGTATCATGGCCATTCATAAATGGAGGTTGCTCATTTAGTGTGCCAAAGGAAAAAGCTTACAGCACCTGGTATTCCCAGGCGGTCTCCCATCCAAGTACTAACCAGGCCCGACCCTGCTTAGCTTCCGAGATTGGACGAGATCGGGCGTGTTCAGGGTGGTATGGCCGTAAGCAACAGCAGCTGTGGCCGGTCGGTCTATTATAGCTGACAGCGGCCCCGCGCCGCGCACACAAGGAAGGGAGAAGTACAATGCCCTGCTGTGGTGTTTATTCTAGTTGGCCTGGCCTGCTAAAGGTTAGAAGTGGCATGTGTCAGCAGCAGCCAAGTTAGTGCTGCACACGATCTAGTAATATCGTATCATGGCCATTCATAAATGGAGGTTGCTCATTTAGTGTGCCAAAGTAAAAAGCTTACAGCACCTGGTATTCCCAGGCGGTCTCCCATCCAAGTACTAACCAGGCCCGACCCTGCTTAGCTTCCGAGATCGGACGAGATCGGGCGTGTTCAGGGTGGTATGGCCGTAAGCAACAGCAGTTGTGGCCGGTCGGTCTATTATAGCTGACAGCGGCCCCGCGCCGCGCACACAAGGAAGGGAGAAGTACAATGCCCTGCTGTGGTGTTTATTCTAGTTGGGCTGGCCTGCTAAAGGTTAGAAGTGGCATGTGTCAGCAGCAGCCATGTTAGAGCTGCACACGATCTAGTAATATCGTTTCATGGCCATTCATAAATGGAGGTTGCTCATTTAGTGTGCCAAAGGAAAAAGCTTACAGCACCTGGTATTCCCAGGCGGTCTCCCATCCAAGTACTAACCAGGCCCGACCCTGCTTAGCTTCCGAGATCGGACGAGATCGGGCGTGTTCAGGGTGGTATGGCCGTAAGCAACAGCAGTTGTGGCCGGTCGGTCTATTATAGCTGACAGCGGCCCCGCGCCGCGCACACACAAGGAAGGGAGAAGTACAATGCCCTGCTGTGGTGTTTATTCTAGTTGGGCTGGCCTGCTAAAGGTTAGAAGTGGCATGTGTCAGCAGCAGCCATGTTAGAGCTGCACACGATCTAGTAATATCGTATCATGGCCATTCATAAATGGAGGTTGCTCATTTAGTGTGCCAAAGGAAAAAGCTTACAGCACCTGGTATTCCCAGGCGGTCTCCCATCCAAGTACTAACCAGGCCCGACCCTGCTTAGCTTCCGAGATCGGACGAGATCGGGCGTGTTCAGGGTGGTATGGCCGTAAGCAACAGCAGCTGTGGCCGGTCGGTCTATTATAGCTGACAGCGGCCCCGCGCCGCGCACACACAAGGAAGGGAGAAGTACAATGCCCTGCTGTGGTGTTTATTCTAGTTGGCCTGGCCTGCTAAAGGTTAGAAGTGGCATGTGTCAGCAGTAGCCAAGTTAGTGCTGCACACGATCTAGTAATATCGTATCATGGCCATTCATAAATGGAGGTTGCTCATTTAGTGTGCCAAAGGAAAAAGCTTACAGCACCTGGTATTCCCAGGCGGTCTCCCATCCAAGTACTAACCAGGCCCGACCCTGCTTAGCTTCCGAGATCGGACAAGATCGGGCGTGTTCAGGGTGGTATGGCCGTAAGCAACAGCAGCTGTGGCCGGTCGGTCTATTATAGCTGACAGCGGCCCCGCGCCGTGCACACAAGGAAGGGAGAAGTACAATGCCCTGCTGTGGTGTTTATTCTAGTTGGCCTGGCCTGCTAAAGGTTAGAAGTGGCATGTGTCAGCAGTAGCCAAGTTAGTGCTGCACACGATCTAGTAATATCGTATCATGGCCATTCATAAATGGAGGTTGCTCATTTAGTGTGCCAAAGGAAAAAGCTTACAGCACCTGGTATTCCCAGGCGGTCTCCCATCCAAGTACTAACCAGGCCCGACCCTGCTTAGCTTCCGAGATCGGACGAGATCGGGCGTGTTCAGGGTGGTATGGCCGTAAGCAACAGCAGTTGTGGCCGGTCGGTCTATTATAGCTGACAGCGGCCCCGCACCGCGCACACACAAGGAAGGGAGAAGTACAATGCCCTGCTGTGGTGTTTATTCTAGTTGGGCTGGCCTGCTAAAGGTTAGAAGTGGCATGTGTCAGCAGCAGCCATGTTAGTGCTGCACACGATCTAGTAATATCGTATCATGGCCATTCATAAATGGAGGTTGCTCATTTAGTGTGCCAAAGGAAAAAGCTTACAGCACCTGGTATTCCCAGGCGGTCTCCCATCCAAGTACTAACCAGGCCCGACCCTGCTTAGCTTCCGAGATCGGACGAGATCGGGCGTGTTCAGGGTGGTATGGCCTTAAGCAACAGCAGCTGTGGCCGGTCGGTCTATTATAGCTGACAGCGGCCCCGCGCCGCGCACACACAAGGAAGGGAGAAGTACAATGCCCTGCTGTGGTGTTTATTCTAGTTGGCCTGGCCTGCTAAAGGTTAGAAGTGGCATGTGTCAGCAGTAGCCAAGTTAGTGCTGCACACGATCTAGTAATATCGTATCATGGCCATTCATAAATGGAGGTTGCTCATTTAGTGTGCCAAAGGAAAAAGCTTACAGCACCTGGTATTCCCAGGCGGTCTCCCATCCAAGTACTAACCAGGCCCGACCCTGCTTAGCTTCCGAGATCGGACGAGATCGGGCGTGTTCAGGGTGGTATGGCCGTAAGCAACAGCAGCTGTGGCCGGTCGGTCTATTATAGCTGACAGCGGCCCCGCGCCGCGCACACACAAGGAAGGGAGAAGTACAATGCCCTGCTGTGGTGTTTATTCTAGTTGGCCTGGCCTGCTAAAGGTTAGAAGTGGCATGTGTCAGCAGTAGCCAAGTTAGTGCTGCACACGATCTAGTAATATCGTATCATGGCCATTCATAAATGGAGGTTGCTCATTTAGTGTGCCAAAGGAAAAAGCTTACAGCACCTGGTATTCCCAGGCGGTCTCCCATCCAAGTACTAACCAGGCCCGACCCTGCTTAGCTTCCGAGATCGGACAAGATCGGGCGTGTTCAGGGTGGTATGGCCGTAAGCAACAGCAGCTGTGGCCGGTCGGTCTATTATAGCTGACAGCGGCCCCGCGCCGTGCACACAAGGAAGGGAGAAGTACAATGCCCTGCTGTGGTGTTTATTCTAGTTGGCCTGGCCTGCTAAAGGTTAGAAGTGGCATGTGTCAGCAGTAGCCAAGTTAGTGCTGCACACGATCTAGTAATATCGTATCATGGCCATTCATAAATGGAGGTTGCTCATTTAGTGTGCCAAAGGAAAAAGCTTACAGCACCTGGTATTCCCAGGCGGTCTCCCATCCAAGTACTAACCAGGCCCGACCCTGCTTAGCTTCCGAGATCGGACGAGATCGGGCGTGTTCAGGGTGGTATGGCCGTAAGCAACAGCAGTTGTGGCCGGTCGGTCTATTATAGCTGACAGCGGCCCCGCACCGCGCACACACAAGGAAGGGAGAAGTACAATGCCCTGCTGTGGTGTTTATTCTAGTTGGGCTGGCCTGCTAAAGGTTAGAAGTGGCATGTGTCAGCAGCAGCCATGTTAGTGCTGCACACGATCTAGTAATATCGTATCATGGCCATTCATAAATGGAGGTTGCTCATTTAGTGTGCCAAAGGAAAAAGCTTACAGCACCTGGTATTCCCAGGCGGTCTCCCATCCAAGTACTAACCAGGCCCGACCCTGCTTAGCTTCCGAGATCGGACGAGATCGGGCGTGTTCAGGGTGGTATGGCCTTAAGCAACAGCAGCTGTGGCCGGTCGGTCTATTATAGCTGACAGCGGCCCCGCGCCGCGCACACACAAGGAAGGGAGAAGTACAATGCCCTGCTGTGGTGTTTATTCTAGTTGGCCTGGCCTGCTAAAGGTTAGAAGTGGCATGTGTCAGCAGTAGCCAAGTTAGTGCTGCACACGATCTAGTAATATCGTATCATGGCCATTCATAAATGGAGGTTGCTCATTTAGTGTGCCAAAGTAAAAAGCTTACAGCACCTGGTATTCCCAGGCGGTCTCCCATCCAAGTACTAACCAGGCCCGACCCTGCTTAGCTTCCGAGATCGGACGAGATCGGGCTTGTTCAGGGTGGTATGGCCGTAAGCAACAGCAGTTGTGGCCGGTCGGTCTATTATAGCTGACAGCGGCCCCGCGCCGCGCACACAAGGAAGGGAGAAGTACAATGCCCTGCTGTGGTGTTTATTCTAGTTGGGCTGGCCTGCTAAAGGTTAGAAGTGGCATGTGTCAGCAGTAGCCAAGTTAGTGCTGCACACGATCTAGTAATATCGTATCATGGCCATTCATAAATGGAGGTTGCTCATTTAGTGTGCCAAAGGAAAAAGCTTACAGCACCTGGTATTCCCAGGCGGTCTCCTATCCAAGTACTAACCAGGCCCGACCCTGCTTAGCTTCCGAGATCGGACGAGATCGGGCGTGTTCAGGGTGGTATGGCCGTAAGCAACAGCAGTTGTGGCCGGTCGGTCTATTATAGCTGACAGCGGCCCCGCGCCGCGCGCACACAAGGAAGGGAGAAGTACAATGCCCTGCTGTGGTGTTTATTCTAGTTGGGCTGGCCTGCTAAAGGTTAGAAGTGGCATGTGTCAGCAGCAGCCATGTTAGAGCTGCACACGATCTAGTAATATCGTATCATGGCCATTCATAAATGGAGGTTGCTCATTTAGTGTGCCAAAGGAAAAAGCTTACAGCACCTGGTATTCCCAGGCGGTCTCCCATCCAAGTACTAACCAGGCCCGACCCTGCTTAGCTTCCGAGATCGGACGAGATCGGGCGTGTTCAGGGTGGTATGGCCGTAAGCAACAGCAGCTGTGGCCGGTCGGTCTATTATAGCTGACAGCGGCCCCGCGCCGCGCACACACAAGGAAGGGAGAAGTACAATGCCCTGCTGTGGTGTTTATTCTAGTTGGCCTGGCCTGCTAAAGGTTAGAAGTGGCATGTGTCAGCAGTAGCCAAGTTAGTGCTGCACACGATCTAGTAATATCGTATCATGGCCATTCATAAATGGAGGTTGCTCATTTAGTGTGCCAAAGGAAAAAGCTTACAGCACCTGGTATTCCCAGGCGGTCTCCCATCCAAGTACTAACCAGGCCCGACCCTGCTTAGCTTCCGAGATCGGACAAGATCGGGCGTGTTCAGGGTGGTATGGCCGTAAGCAACAGCAGCTGTGGCCGGTCGGTCTATTATAGCTGACAGCGGCCCCGCGCCGTGCGCACAAGGAAGGGAGAAGTACAATGCCCTGCTGTGGTGTTTATTCTAGTTGGCCTGGCCTGCTAAAGGTTAGAAGTGGCATGTGTCAGCAGTAGCCAAGTTAGTGCTGCACACGATCTAGTAATATCGTATCATGGCCATTCATAAATGGAGGTTGCTCATTTAGTGTGCCAAAGGAAAAAGCTTACAGCACCTGGTATTCCCAGGCGGTCTCCCATCCAAGTACTAACCAGGCCCGACCCTGCTTAGCTTCCGAGATCGGACGAGATCAGGCGTGTTCAGGGTGGTATGGCCGTAAGCAACAGCAGTTGTGGCCGGTCGGTCTATTATAGCTGACAGCGGCCCCGCACCGCGCACACACAAGGAAGGGAGAAGTACAATGCCCTGCTGTGGTGTTTATTCTAGTTGGCCTGGCCTGCTAAAGGTTAGAAGTGGCATGTGTCAGCAGTAGCCAAGTTAGTGCTGCACACGATCTAGTAATATCGTATCATGGCCATTCATAAATGGAGGTTGCTCATTTAGTGTGGCAAAGGAAAAAGCTTACAGCACCTGGTATTCCCAGGCGGTCTCCCATCCAAGTACTAACCAGGCCCGACCCTGCTTAGCTTCCGAGATCGGACGAGATCGGGCGTGTTCAGGGTGGTATGGCCGTAAGCAACAGCAGCTGTGGCCGGTCGGTCTATTATAGCTGACAGCGGCCCCGCGCCGCGCACACAAGGAAGGGAGAAGTACAATGCCCTGCTGTGGTGTTTATTCTAGTTGGCCTGGCCTGCTAAAGGTTAGAAGTGGCATGTGTCAGCAGTAGCCAAGTTAGTGCTGCACACGATCTAGTAATATCGTATCATGGCCATTCATAAATGGAGGTTGCTCATTTAGTGTGCCAAAGTAAAAAGCTTACAGCACCTGGTATTCCCAGGCGGTCTCCCATCCAAGTACTAACCAGGCCCGACCCTGCTTAGCTTCCGAGATCGGACGAGATCGGGCGTGTTCAGGGTGGTATGGCCGTAAGCAACAGCAGTTGTGGCCGGTCGGTCTATTATAGCTGACAGCGGCCCCGCGCCGCGCACACAAGGAAGGGAGAAGTACAATGCCCTGCTGTGGTGTTTATTCTAGTTGGGCTGGCCTGCTAAAGGTTAGAAGTGGCATGTGTCAGCAGCAGCCATGTTAGAGCTGCACACGATCTAGTAATATCGTTTCATGGCCATTCATAAATGGAGGTTGCTCATTTAGTGTGCCAAAGGAAAAAGCTTACAGCACCTGGTATTCCCAGGCGGTCTCCCATCCAAGTACTAACCAGGCCCGACCCTGCTTAGCTTCCGAGATCGGACGAGATCGGGCGTGTTCAGGGTGGTATGGCCGTAAGCAACAGCAGTTGTGGCCGGTCGGTCTATTATAGCTGACAGCGGCCCCGCGCCGCGCACACACAAGGAAGGGAGAAGTACAATGCCCTGCTGTGGTGTTTATTCTAGTTGGGCTGGCCTGCTAAAGGTTAGAAGTGGCATGTGTCAGCAGCAGCCATGTTAGAGCTGCACACGATCTAGTAATATCGTATCATGGCCATTCATAAATGGAGGTTGCTCATTTAGTGTGCCAAAGGAAAAAGCTTACAGCACCTGGTATTCCCAGGCGGTCTCCCATCCAAGTACTAACCAGGCCCGACCCTGCTTAGCTTCCGAGATCGGACGAGATCGGGCGTGTTCAGGGTGGTATGGCCGTAAGCAACAGCAGCTGTGGCCGGTCGGTCTATTATAGCTGACAGCGGCCCCGCGCCGCGCACACAAGGAAGGGAGAAGTACAATGCCCTGCTGTGGTGTTTATTCTAGTTGGCCTGGCCTGCTAAAGGTTAGAAGTGGCATGTGTCAGCAGTAGCCAAGTTAGTGCTGCACACGATCTAGTAATATCGTATCATGGCCATTCATAAATGGAGGTTGCTCATTTAGTGTGCCAAAGTAAAAAGCTTACAGCACCTGGTATTCCCAGGCGGTCTCCCATCCAAGTACTAACCAGGCCCGACCCTGCTTAGCTTCCGAGATCGGACGAGATCGGGCGTGTTCAGGGTGGTATGGCCGTAAGCAACAGCAGTTGTGGCCGGTCGGTCTATTATAGCTGACAGCGGCCCCGCGCCGCGCACACAAGGAAGGGAGAAGTACAATGCCCTGCTGTGGTGTTTATTCTAGTTGGGCTGGCCTGCTAAAGGTTAGAAGTGGCATGTGTCAGCAGCAGCCATGTTAGAGCTGCACACGATCTAGTAATATCGTTTCATGGCCATTCATAAATGGAGGTTGCTCATTTAGTGTGCCAAAGGAAAAAGCTTACAGCACCTGGTATTCCCAGGCGGTCTCCCATCCAAGTACTAACCAGGCCCGACCCTGCTTAGCTTCCGAGATCGGACGAGATCGGGCGTGTTCAGGGTGGTATGGCCGTAAGCAACAGCAGTTGTGGCCGGTCGGTCTATTATAGCTGACAGCGGCCCCGCGCCGCGCACACACAAGGAAGGGAGAAGTACAATGCCCTGCTGTGGTGTTTATTCTAGTTGGGCTGGCCTGCTAAAGGTTAGAAGTGGCATGTGTCAGCAGCAGCCATGTTAGAGCTGCACACGATCTAGTAATATCGTATCATGGCCATTCATAAATGGAGGTTGCTCATTTAGTGTGCCAAAGGAAAAAGCTTACAGCACATGGTATTCCCAGGCGGTCTCCCATCCAAGTACTAACCAGGCCCGACCCTGCTTAGCTTCCGAGATCGGACGAGATCGGGCGTGTTCAGGGTGGTATGGCCGTAAGCAACAGCAGCTGTGGCCGGTCGGTCTATTATAGCTGACAGCGGCCCCGCGCCGCGCACACACAAGGAAGGGAGAAGTACAATGCCCTGCTGTGGTGTTTATTCTAGTTGGCCTGGCCTGCTAAAGGTTAGAAGTGGCATGTGTCAGCAGTAGCCAAGTTAGTGCTGCACACGATCTAGTAATATCGTATCATGGCCATTCATAAATGGAGGTTGCTCATTTAGTGTGCCAAAGGAAAAAGCTTACAGCACCTGGTATTCCCAGGCGGTCTCCCATCCAAGTACTAACCAGGCCCGACCCTGCTTAGCTTCCGAGATCGGACAAGATCGGGCGTGTTCAGGGTGGTATGGCCGTAAGCAACAGCAGCTGTGGCCGGTCGGTCTATTATAGCTGACAGCGGCCCCGCGCCGTGCACACAAGGAAGGGAGAAGTACAATGCCCTGCTGTGGTGTTTATTCTAGTTGGCCTGGCCTGCTAAAGGTTAGAAGTGGCATGTGTCAGCAGTAGCCAAGTTAGTGCTGCACACGATCTAGTAATATCGTATCATGGCCATTCATAAATGGAGGTTGCTCATTTAGTGTGCCAAAGGAAAAAGCTTACAGCACCTGGTATTCCCAGGCGGTCTCCCATCCAAGTACTAACCAGGCCCGACCCTGCTTAGCTTCCGAGATCGGACGAGATCGGGCGTGTTCAGGGTGGTATGGCCGTAAGCAACAGCAGTTGTGGCCGGTCGGTCTATTATAGCTGACAGCGGCCCCGCACCGCGCACACAAGGAAGGGAGAAGTACAATGCCCTGCTGTGGTGTTTATTCTAGTTGGGCTGGCCTGCTAAAGGTTAGAAGTGGCATGTGTCAGCAGCAGCCATGTTAGTGCTGCACACGATCTAGTAATATCGTATCATGGCCATTCATAAATGGAGGTTGCTCATTTAGTGTGCCAAAGGAAAAAGCTTACAGCACCTGGTATTCCCAGGCGGTCTCCCATCCAAGTACTAACCAGGCCCGACCCTGCTTAGCTTCCGAGATCGGACGAGATCGGGCGTGTTCAGGGTGGTATGGCCTTAAGCAACAGCAGCTGTGGCCGGTCGGTCTATTATAGCTGACAGCGGCCCCGCGCCGCGCACACACAAGGAAGGGAGAAGTACAATGCCCTGCTGTGGTGTTTATTCTAGTTGGCCTGGCCTGCTAAAGGTTAGAAGTGGCATGTGTCAGCAGTAGCCAAGTTAGTGCTGCACACGATCTAGTAATATCGTATCATGGCCATTCATAAATGGAGGTTGCTCATTTAGTGTGCCAAAGGAAAAAGCTTACAGCACCTGGTATTCCCAGGCGGTCTCCCATCCAAGTACTAACCAGGCCCGACCCTGCTTAGCTTCCGAGATCGGACGAGATCGGGCGTGTTCAGGGTGGTATGGCCGTAAGCAACAGCAGCTGTGGCCGGTCGGTCTATTATAGCTGACAGCGGCCCCGCGCCGCGCACACAAGGAAGGGAGAAGTACAATGCCCTGCTGTGGTGTTTATTCTAGTTGGCCTGGCCTGCTAAAGGTTAGAAGTGGCATGTGTCAGCAGTAGCCAAGTTAGTGCTGCACACGATCTAGTAATATCGTATCATGGCCATTCATAAATGGAGGTTGCTCATTTAGTGTGCCAAAGGAAAAAGCTTACAGCACCTGGTATTCCCAGGCGGTCTCCCATCCAAGTACTAACCAGGCCCGACCCTGCTTAGCTTCCGAGATCGGACGAGATCGGGCGTGTTCAGGGTGGTATGGCCGTAAGCAACAGCAGTTGTGGCCGGTCGGTCTATTATAGCTGACAGCGGCCCCGCGCCGCGCACACAAGGAAGGGAGAAGTACAATGCCCTGCTGTGGTGTTTATTCTAGTTGGGCTGGCCTGCTAAAGGTTAGAAGTGGCATGTGTCAGCAGCAGCCATGTTAGAGCTGCACACGATCTAGTAATATCGTATCATGGCCATTCATAAATGGAGGTTGCTCATTTAGTGTGCCAATAAAAAGCTTACAGCACCTGGTATTCCCAGGCGGTCTCCCATCCAAGTACTAACCAGGCCCGACCCTGCTTAGCTTCCGAGATCGGACGAGATCGGGCGTGTTCAGGGTGGTATGGCCGTAAGCAACAGCAGTTGTGGCCGGTCGGTCTATTATAGCTGACAGCGGCCCCGCACCGCGCACACACAAGGAAGGGAGAAGTACAATGCCCTGCTGTGGTGTTTATTCTAGTTGGGCTGGCCTGCTAAAGGTTAGAAGTGGCATGTGTCAGCAGCAGCCATGTTAGTGCTGCACACGATCTAGTAATATCGTATCATGGCCATTCATAAATGGAGGTTGCTCATTTAGTGTGCCAAAGGAAAAAGCTTACAGCACCTGGTATTCCCAGGCGGTCTCCCATCCAAGTACTAACCAGGCCCGACCCTGCTTAGCTTCCGAGATCGGACGAGATCGGGCGTGTTCAGGGTGGTATGGCCTTAAGCAACAGCAGCTGTGGCCGGTCGGTCTATTATAGCTGACAGCGGCCCCGCGCCGCGCACACAAGGAAGGGAGAAGTACAATGCCCTGCTGTGGTGTTTATTCTAGTTGGCCTGGCCTGCTAAAGGTTAGAAGTGGCATGTGTCAGCAGTAGCCAAGTTAGTGCTGCACACGATCTAGTAATATCGTATCATGGCCATTCATAAATGGAGGTTGCTCATTTAGTGTGCCAAAGGAAAAAGCTTACAGCACCTGGTATTCCCAGGCGGTCTCCCATCCAAGTACTAACCAGGCCCGACCCTGCTTAGCTTCCGAGATCGGACGAGATCGGGCGTGTTCAGGGTGGTATGGCCGTAAGCAACAGCAGCTGTGGCCGGTCGGTCTATTATAGCTGACAGCGGCCCCGCGCCGCGCACACAAGGAAGGGAGAAGTACAATGCCCTGCTGTGGTGTTTATTCTAGTTGGCCTGGCCTGCTAAAGGTTAGAAGTGGCATGTGTCAGCAGTAGCCAAGTTAGTGCTGCACACGATCTAGTAATATCGTATCATGGCCATTCATAAATGGAGGTTGCTCATTTAGTGTGCCAAAGGAAAAAGCTTACAGCACCTGGTATTCCCAGGCGGTCTCCCATCCAAGTACTAACCAGGCCCGACCCTGCTTAGCTTCCGAGATCGGACGAGATCGGGCGTGTTCAGGGTGGTATGGCCGTAAGCAACAGCAGTTGTGGCCGGTCGGTCTATTATAGCTGACAGCGGCCCCGCGCCGCGCACACAAGGAAGGGAGAAGTACAATGCCCTGCTGTGGTGTTTATTCTAGTTGGGCTGGCCTGCTAAAGGTTAGAAGTGGCATGTGTCAGCAGCAGCCATGTTAGAGCTGCACACGATCTAGTAATATCGTATCATGGCCATTCATAAATGGAGGTTGCTCATTTAGTGTGCCAATAAAAAGCTTACAGCACCTGGTATTCCCAGGCGGTCTCCCATCCAAGTACTAACCAGGCCCGAACCTGCTTAGCTTCCGAGATCGGACGAGATCGGGCGTGTTCAGGGTGGTATGGCCGTAAGCAACAGCAGTTGTGGCCGGTCGGTCTATTATAGCTGACAGCGGCCCCGCGCCGCGCGCACACAAGGAAGGGAGAAGTACAATGCCCTGCTGTGGTGTTTATTCTAGTTGGGCTGGCCTGCTAAAGGTTAGAAGTGGCATGTGTCAGCAGCAGCCATGTTAGAGCTGCACACGATCTAGTAATATCGTATCATGGCCATTCATAAATGGAGGTTGCTCATTTAGTGTGCCAAAGGAAAAAGCTTACAGCACCTGGTATTCCCAGGCGGTCTCCCATCCAAGTACTAACCAGGCCCGATCCTGCTTAGCTTCCGAGATCGGACGAGATCGGGCGTGTTCAGGGTGGTATGGCCGTAAGCAACAGCAGCTGTGGCCGGTCGGTCTATTATAGCTGACAGCGGCCCCGCGCCGCGCGCACACACAAGGAAGGGAGAAGTACAATGCCCTGCTGTGGTGTTTATTCTAGTTGGGCTGGCCTGCTAAAGGTTAGAAGTGGCATGTGTCAGCAGCAGCCATGTTAGAGCTGCACACGACCTAGTAATATCGTATCATGGCCATTCATAAATGGAGGTTGCTCATTTAGTGTGCCAAAGTAAAAAGCTTACAGCACCTGGTATTCCCAGGCGGTCTCCCATCCAAGTACTAACCAGGCCCGACCCTGCTTAGCTTCCGAGATCGGACGAGATCGGGCGTGTTCAGGGTGGTATGGCCGTAAGCAACAGCAGTTGTGGCCGGTCGGTCTATTATAGCTGACAGCGGCCCCGCGCCGCGCGCACACAAGGAAGGGAGAAGTACAATGCCCTGCTGTGGTGTTTATTCTAGTTGGGCTGGCCTGCTAAAGGTTAGAAGTGGCATGTGTCAGCAGCAGCCATGTTAGAGCTGCACACGATCTAGTAATATCGTATCATGGCCATTCATAAATGGAGGTTGCTCATTTAGTGTGCCAAAGGAAAAAGCTTACAGCACCTGGTATTCCCAGGCGGTCTCCCATCTAAGTACTAACCAGGCCCGACCCTGCTTAGCTTCCGAGATCGGACGAGATCGGGCGTGTTCAGGGTGGTATGGCCGTAAGCAACAGCAGCTGTGGCCGGTCGGTCTATTATAGCTGACAGCGGCCCCGCGCCGCGCACACACAAGGAAGGGAGAAGTACAATGCCCTGCTGTGGTGTTTATTCTAGTTGGGCTGGCCTGCTAAAGGTTAGAAGTGGCATGTGTCAGCAGCAGCCATGTTAGAGCTGCACACGATCTAGTAATATCGTATCATGGCCATTCATAAATGGAGGTTGCTCATTTAGTGTGCCAAAGTAAAAAGCTTACAGCACCTGGTATTCCCAGGCGGTCTCCCATCCAAGTACTAACCAGGCCCGACCCTGCTTAGCTTCCGAGATCGGACGAGATCGGGCGTGTTCAGGGTGGTATGGCCGTAAGCAACAGCAGTTGTGGCCGGTCGGTCTATTATAGCTGACAGCGGCCCCGCGCCGCGCGCACACAAGGAAGGGAGAAGTACAATGCCCTGCTGTGGTGTTTATTCTAGTTGGGCTGGCCTGCTAAAGGTTAGAAGTGGCATGTGTCAGCAGTAGCCAAGTTAGTGCTGCACACGATCTAGTAATATCGTATCATGGCCATTCATAAATGGAGGTTGCTCATTTAGTGTGGCAAAGGAAAAAGCTTACAGCACCTGGTATTCCCAGGCGGTCTCCCATCCAAGTACTAACCAGGCCCGACCCTGCTTAGCTTCCGAGATCGGACGAGATCGGGCGTGTTCAGGGTGGTATGGCCGTAAGCAACAGCAGCTGTGGCCGGTCGGTCTATTATAGCTGACAGCGGCCCCGCGCCGCGCACACAAGGAAGGGAGAAGTACAATGCCTGCTGTGGTATTTATTCTAGTTGGGCTGGCCTGCTAAAGGTTAGAAGTGGCATGTGTCAGCAGTAGCCAAGTTAGTGCTGCACACGATCTAGTAATATCGTATCATGGCCATTCATAAATGGAGGTTGCTCATTTAGTGTGCCAAAGGAAAAAGCTTACAGCACCTGGTATTCCCAGGCGGTCTCCCATCCAAGTACTAATCAGGCCCAACCCTGCTTAGCTTCCGAGATCGGACGAGATCGGGCGTGTTCAGGGTGGTATGGCCGTAAGCAACAGCAGTTGTGGCCGGTCGGTCTATTATAGCTGACAGCGGCCCCGCGCCGCGCGCACACGGAAGGGAGAAGTACAATGCCCTGCTGTGGTGTTTATTCTAGTTGGGCTGGCCTGCTAAAGGTTAGAAGTGGCATGTGTCAGCAGCAGCCATGTTAGAGCTGCACACGATCTAGTAATATCGTATCATGGCCATTCATAAATGGAGGTTGCTCATTTAGTGTGCCAAAGTAAAAAGCTTACAGCACCTGGTATTCCCAGGCGGTCTCCCATCCAAGTACTAACCAGGCCCGACCCTGCTTAGCTTCCGAGATCGGACGAGATCGGGCGTGTTCAGGGTGGTATGGCCGTAAGCAACAGCAGTTGTGGCCGGTCGGTCTATTATAGCTGACAGCGCCCCCGCGCCGCGCGCACACAAGGAAGGGAGAAGTACAATGCCCTGCTGTGGTGTTTATTCTAGTTGGGCTGGCCTGCTAAAGGTTAGAAGTGGCATGTGTCAGCAGCAGCCATGTTAGAGCTGCACACGATCTAGTAATATCGTATCATGGACATTCATAAATGGAGGTTGCTCATTTAGTGTGCCAAAGGAAAAAGCTTACAGCACCTGGTATTCCCAGGCGGTCTCCCATCCAAGTACTAACCAGGCCCGACCCTGCTTAGCTTCCGAGATCGGACGAGATCGGGCGTGTTCAGGGTGGTATGGCCGTAAGCAACAGCAGCTGTGGCCGGTCGGTCTATTATAGCTGACAGCGGCCCCGCGCCGCGCACACACAAGGAAGGGAGAAGTACAATGCCCTGCTGTGGTGTTTATTCTAGTTGGCCTGGCCTGCTAAAGGTTAGAAGTGGCATGTGTCAGCAGCAGCCATGTTAGTGCTGCACACGATCTAGTAATATCGTATCATGGCCATTCATAAATGGAGGTTGCTCATTTAGTGTGCCAAAGGAAAAAGCTTACAGCACCTGGTATTCCCAGGCGGTCTCCCATCCAAGTACTAACCAGGCCCGACCCTGCTTAGCTTCCGAGATCGGGCGTGTTCAGGGTGGTATGGCCGTAAGCAACAGCAGTTGTGGCCGGTCGGTCTATTATAGCTGACAGCGGCCCCGCGCCGCGCACACAAGGAAGGGAGAAGTACAATGCCCTGCTGTGGTGTTTATTCTAGTTGGGCTGGCCTGCTAAAGGTTAGAAGTGGCATGTGTCAGCAGTAGCCAAGTTAGTGCTGCACACAATCTAGTAATATCGTATCATGGCCATTCATAAATGGAGGTTGCTCATTTAGTGTGCCAAAGGAAAAAGCTTACAGCACCTGGTATTCCCAGGCGGTCTCCCATCCAAGTACTAACCAGGCCCGACCCTGCTTAGCTTCCGAGATCGGACGAGATCGGGCGTGTTCAGGGTGGTATGGCCGTAAGCAACAGCAGCTGTGGCCGGTCGGTCTATTATAGCTGACAGCGGCCCCGCGCCGCGCACACAAGGAAGGGAGAAGTACAATGCCCTGCTGTGGTGTTTATTCTAGTTGGCCTGGCCTGCTAAAGGTTAGAAGTGGCATGTATCAACAGTAGCCAAGTTAGTGCTGCACACGATCTAGTAATATCGTATCATGGCCATTCATAAATGGAGGTTGCTCATTTAGTGTGCCAAAGGAAAAAGCTTACAGCACCTGGTATTCCCAGGCGGTCTCCCATCCAAGTACTAACCAGGCCCGACCCTGCTTAGCTTCCGAGATCGGACGAGATCGGGCGTGTTCAGGGTGGTATGGCCGTAAGCAACAGCAGTTGTGGCCGGTCGGTCTATTATAGCTGACAGCGGCCCCACACCGCGCACACACAAGGAAGGGAGAAGTACAATGCCCTGCTGTGGTGTTTATTCTAGTTGGGCTGGCCTGCTAAAGGTTAGAAGTGGCATGTGTCAGCAGCAGCCATGTTAGTGCTGCACACGATCTAGTAATATCGTATCATGGCCATTCATAAATGGAGGTTGCTCATTTAGTGTGCCAAAGGAAAAAGCTTACAGCACCTGGTATTCCCAGGCGGTCTCCCATCCAAGTACTAACCAGGCCCGACCCTGCTTAGCTTCCGAGATCGGGCGTGTTCAGGGTGGTATGGCCGTAAGCAACAGCAGTTGTGGCCGGTCGGTCTATTATAGCTGACAGCGGCCCCGCGCCGCGCACACAAGGAAGGGAGAAGTACAATGCCCTGCTGTGGTGTTTATTCTAGTTGGGCTGGCCTGCTAAAGGTTAGAAGTGGCATGTGTCAGCAGTAGCCAAGTTAGTGCTGCACACAATCTAGTAATATCGTATCATGGCCATTCATAAATGGAGGTTGCTCATTTAGTGTGCCAAAGGAAAAAGCTTACAGCACCTGGTATTCCCAGGCGGTCTCCCATCCAAGTACTAACCAGGCCCGACCCTGCTTAGCTTCCGAGATCGGACGAGATCGGGCGTGTTCAGGGTGGTATGGCCGTAAGCAACAGCAGCTGTGGCCGGTCGGTCTATTATAGCTGACAGCGGCCCCGCGCCGCGCACACAAGGAAGGGAGAAGTACAATGCCCTGCTGTGGTGTTTATTCTAGTTGGCCTGGCCTGCTAAAGGTTAGAAGTGGCATGTGTCAGCAGTAGCCAAGTTAGTGCTGCACACGATCTAGTAATATCGTATCATGGCCATTCATAAATGGAGGTTGCTCATTTAGTGTGCCAAAGGAAAAAGCTTACAGCACCTGGTATTCCCAGGCGGTCTCCCATCCAAGTACTAACCAGGCCCGACCCTGCTTAGCTTCCGAGATCGGACGAGATCGGGCGTGTTCAGGGTGGTATGGCCGTAAGCAACAGCAGTTGTGGCCGGTCGGTCTATTATAGCTGACAGCGGCCCCGCACCGCGCACACACAAGGAAGGGAGAAGTACAATGCCCTGCTGTGGTGTTTATTCTAGTTGGGCTGGCCTGCTAAAGGTTAGAAGTGGCATGTGTCAGCAGCAGCCATGTTAGTGCTGCACACGATCTAGTAATATCGTATCATGGCCATTCATAAATGGAGGTTGCTCATTTAGTGTGCCAAAGGAAAAAGCTTACAGCACCTGGTATTCCCAGGCGGTCTCCCATCCAAGTACTAACCAGGCCCGACCCTGCTTAGCTTCCGAGATCGGGCGTGTTCAGGGTGGTATGGCCGTAAGCAACAGCAGTTGTGGCCGGTCGGTCTATTATAGCTGACAGCGGCCCCGCGCCGCGCACACAAGGAAGGGAGAAGTACAATGCCCTGCTGTGGTGTTTATTCTAGTTGGGCTGGCCTGCTAAAGGTTAGAAGTGGCATGTGTCAGCAGTAGCCAAGTTAGTGCTGCACACGATCTAGTAATATCGTATCATGGCCATTCATAAATGGAGGTTGCTCATTTAGTGTGCCAAAGGAAAAAGCTTACAGCACCTGGTATTCCCAGGCGGTCTCCCATCCAAGTACTAACCAGGCCCGACCCTGCTTAGCTTCCGAGATCGGACGAGATCGGGCGTGTTCAGGGTGGTATGGCCGTAAGCAACAGCAGCTGTGGCCGGTCGGTCTATTATAGCTGACAGCGGCCCCGCGCCGCGCACACAAGGAAGGGAGAAGTACAATGCCCTGCTGTGGTGTTTATTCTAGTTGGCCTGGCCTGCTAAAGGTTAGAAGTGGCATGTGTCTGCAGTAGCCAAGTTAGTGCTGCACACGATCTAGTAATATCGTATCATGGCCATTCATAAATGGAGGTTGCTCATTTAGTGTGCCAAAGGAAAAAGCTTACAGCACCTGGTATTCCCAGGCGGTCTCCCATCCAAGTACTAACCAGGCCCGACCCTGCTTAGCTTCCGAGATCGGACGAGATGGGGCGTGTTCAGGGTGGTATGGCCGTAAGCAACAGCAGTTGTGGCCGGTCGGTCTATTATAGCTGACAGCGGCCCCGCACCGCGCACACACAAGGAAGGGAGAAGTACAATGCCCTGCTGTGGTGTTTATTCTTGTTGGGCTGGCCTGCTAAAGGTTAGAAGTGGCATGTGTCAGCAGCAGCCATGTTAGTGCTGCACACGATCTAGTAATATCGTATCATGGCCATTCATAAATGGAGGTTGCTCATTTAGTGTGCCAAAGGAAAAAGCTTACAGCACCTGGTATTCCCAGGCGGTCTCCCATCCAAGTACTAACCAGGCCCGACCCTGCTTAGCTTCCGAGATCGGGCGTGTTCAGGGTGGTATGGCCGTAAGCAACAGCAGTTGTGGCCGGTCGGTCTATTATAGCTGACAGCGGCCCCGCGCCGCGCACACAAGGAAGGGAGAAGTACAATGCCCTGCTGTGGTGTTTATTCTAGTTGGGCTGGCCTGCTAAAGGTTAGAAGTGGCATGTGTCAGCAGTAGCCAAGTTAGTGCTGCACACGATCTAGTAATATCGTATCATGGCCATTCATAAATGGAGGTTGCTCATTTAGTGTGCCAAAGGAAAAAGCTTACGGAACCTGGTATTCCCAGGCGGTCTCCCATCCAAGTACTAACCAGGCCCGACCCTGATTAGCTTCCGAGATCGGACGAGATCGGGCGTGTTCAGGGTGGTATGGCCGTAAGCAACAGCAGTTGTGGCCGGTCGGTCTATTATAGCTGACAGCGGCCCCGCGCCGCGCACACACAAGGAAGGGAGAAGTACAATGCCCTGCTGTGGTGTTTATTCTAGTTGGGCTGGCCTGCTAAAGGTTAGAAGTGGCATGTGTCAGCAGCAGCTATGTTAGAGCTGCACACGATCTAGTAATATCGTATCATGGCCATTCATAAATGGAGGTTGCTCATTAAGTGTGCCAAAGGAAAAAGCTTACAGCACCTGGTATTCCCAGGCGGTCTCCCATCCAAGTACTAACCAGGCCCGACCCTGCTTAGCTTCCGAGATCGGACGAGATCGGGCGTGTTCAGGGTGGTATGGCCGTAAGCAACAGCAGCTGTGGCCGGTCGGTCTATTATAGCTGACAGCGGCCCCGCGCCGCGCACACACAAGGAAGGGAGAAGTACAATGCCCTGCTGTGGTGTTTATTCTAGTTGGCCTGGCCTGCTAAAGGTTAGAAGTGGCATGTGTCAGCAGTAGCCAAGTTAGTGCTGCACACGATCTAGTAATATCGTATCATGGCCATTCATAAATGGAGGTTGCTCATTTAGTGTGCCAAAGGAAAAAGCTTACAGCACCTGGTATTCCCAGGCGGTCTCCCATCCAAGTACTAACCAGGCCCGACCCTGCTTAGCTTCCGAGATCGGACAAGATCGGGCGTGTTCAGGGTGGTATGGCCGTAAGCAACAGCAGCTGTGGACGGTCGGTCTATTATAGCTGACAGCGGCCCCGCGCCGTGCACACAAGGAAGGGAGAAGTACAATGCCCTGCTGTGGTGTTTATTCTAGTTGGCCTGGCCTGCTAAAGGTTAGAAGTGGCATGTGTCAGCAGTAGCCAAGTTAGTGCTGCACACGATCTAGTAATATCGTATCATGGCCATTCATAAATGGAGGTTGCTCATTTAGTGTGCCAAAGGAAAAAGCTTACAGCACCTGGTATTCCCAGGCGGTCTCCCATCCAAGTACTAACCAGGCCCGACCCTGCTTAGCTTCCGAGATCGGACGAGATCGGGCGTGTTCAGGGTGGTATGGCCGTAAGCAACAGCAGTTGTGGCCGGTCGGTCTATTATAGCTGACAGCGGCCCCGCACCGCGCACACAAGGAAGGGAGAAGTACAATGCCCTGCTGTGGTGTTTATTCTAGTTGGGCTGGCCTGCTAAAGGTTAGAAGTGGCATGTGTCAGCAGCAGCCATGTTAGAGCTGCACACGATCTAGTAATATCGTATCATGGCCATTCATAAATGGAGGTTGCTCATTTAGTGTGCCAAAGGAAAAAGCTTACAGCACCTGGTATTCCCAGGCGGTCTCCCATCCAAGTACTAACCAGGCCCGACCCTGCTTAGCTTCCGAGATCGGACGAGATCGGGCGTGTTCAGGGTGGTATGGCCGTAAGGAACAACAGTTGTGGCCGGTCGGTCTATTATAGCTGACAGCGGCCCCGCGCCGCGCACACAAGGAAGGGAGAAGTACAATGCCCTGCTGTGGTGTTTATTCTAGTTGGGCTGGCCTGCTAAAGGTTAGAAGTGGCATGTGTCAGCAGCAGCCATGTTAGAGCTGCACACGATCTAGTAATATCGTATCATGGCCATTCATAAATGGAGGTTGCTCATTTAGTGTGCCAAAGTAAAAAGCTTACAGCACCTGGTATTCCCAGGCGGTCTCCCATCCAAGTACTAACCAGGCCCGACCCTGCTTAGCTTCCGAGATCGGACGAGATCGGGCTTGTTCAGGGTGGTATGGCCGTAAGCAACAGCAGTTGTGGCCGGTCGGTCTATTATAGCTGACAGCGGCCCCGCGCCGCGCACACAAGGAAGGGAGAAGTACAATGCCCTGCTGTGGTGTTTATTCTAGTTGGGCTGGCCTGCTAAAGGTTAGAAGTGGCATGTGTCAGCAGTAGCCAAGTTAGTGCTGCACACGTTCTAGTAATATCGTATCATGGCCATTCATAAATGGAGGTTGCTCATTTAGTGTGCCAAAGGAAAAAGCTTACAGCACCTGGTATTCCCAGGCGGTCTCCCATCCAAGTACTAACCAGGCCCGACCCTGCTTAGCTTCCGAGATCGGACGAGATCGGGCGTGTTCAGGGTGGTATGGCCGTAAGCAACAGCAGTTGTGGCCGGTCGGTCTATTATAGCTGACAGCGGCCCCGCGCCGCGCACACACAAGGAAGGGAGAAGTACAATGCCCTGCTGTGGTGTTTATTCTAGTTGGGCTGGCCTGCTAAAGGTTAGAAGTGGCATGTGTCAGCAGCAGCTATGTTAGAGCTGCACACGATCTAGTAATATCGTATCATGGCCATTCATAAATGGAGGTTGCTCATTAAGTGTGCCAAAGGAAAAAGCTTACAGCACCTGGTATTCCCAGGCGGTCTCCCATCCAAGTACTAACCAGGCCCGACCCTGCTTAGCTTCCGAGATCGGACGAGATCGGGCGTGTTAAGGGTGGTATGGCCGTAAGCAACAGCAGCTGTGGCCGGTCGGTCTATTATAGCTGACAGCGGCCCCGCGCCGCGCACACACAAGGAAGGGAGAAGTACAATGCCCTGCTGTGGTGTTTATTCTAGTTGGCCTGGCCTGCTAAAGGTTAGAAGTGGCATGTGTCAGCAGTAGCCAAGTTAGTGCTGCACACGATCTAGTAATATCGTATCATGGCCATTCATAAATGGAGGTTGCTCATTTAGTGTGCCAAAGGAAAAAGCTTACAGCACCTGGTATTCCCAGGCGGTCTCCCATCCAAGTACTAACCAGGCCCGACCCTGCTTAGCTTCCGAGATCGGACAAGATCGGGCGTGTTCAGGGTGGTATGGCCGTAAGCAACAGCAGCTGTGGACGGTCGGTCTATTATAGCTGACAGCGGCCCCGCGCCGTGCACACAAGGAAGGGAGAAGTACAATGCCCTGCTGTGGTGTTTATTCTAGTTGGCCTGGCCTGCTAAAGGTTAGAAGTGGCATGTGTCAGCAGTAGCCAAGTTAGTGCTGCACACGATCTAGTAATATCGTATCATGGCCATTCATAAATGGAGGTTGCTCATTTAGTGTGCCAAAGGAAAAAGCTTACAGCACCTGGTATTCCCAGGCGGTCTCCCATCCAAGTACTAACCAGGCCCGACCCTGCTTAGCTTCCGAGATCGGACGAGATCGGGCGTGTTCAGGGTGGTATGGCCGTAAGCAACAGCAGTTGTGGCCGGTCGGTCTATTATAGCTGACAGCGGCCCCGCACCGCGCACACACAAGGAAGGGAGAAGTACAATGCCCTGCTGTGGTGTTTATTCTAGTTGGGCTGGCCTGCTAAAGGTTAGAAGTGGCATGTGTCAGCAGCAGCCATGTTAGAGCTGCACACGATCTAGTAATATCGTATCATGGCCATTCATAAATGGAGGTTGCTCATTTAGTGTGCCAAAGGAAAAAGCTTACAGCACCTGGTATTCCCAGGCGGTCTCCCATCCAAGTACTAACCAGG
>NC_137863.1:51546964-51787649 GCF_963924005.1 Protomyctophum bolini
GGTTGTGTCTTTGAATTTTGCATGCTTCATGTGGTACTAGGGGTTTGGGTTATTGGCTGTCTTGTATTATTTTTGGTGTTTTGTGTTGGGATCTTTGAATTTTTTATGTTTCATGTTGTCCAAATGGGGTTGGGTATTGTATATCTTGTATTATTTTTTGTGTTTTGTGTTGGGTCTTTGAATTGTGCATGCTTCATGTGGTACTAGGTGTTTGGGTTATTGTCTGTCTTGTATTATTTTTGGTGTTTTGTGTTGGGATCTTTGAATTTTTTATGTTTCATGTTGTCCAAATGGGGTTGGGTATTGTATATCTTGTATTATTTTTGGTGTTTTGGGTTGTGTCTTTGAATTTTGTATGCTTCATGTGGTACTAGGTGTTTGGGTTATTGTCTGTCTTGTATTATTTTTGGTGTTTTGTGTTGGGATCTTTGAATTTTTTATGTTTCATGTTGTCCAAATGGGGTTGGGTATTGTATATCTTGTATTATTTTTTGTGTTTTGTGTTGTGTCTTTGAATTTTGTATGCTTCATGTGGTACTAGGTGTTTGGGTTATTGTATGTCTTGTATTATTTTTGGTGTTTTGTGTTGGGATCTTTGAATTTTTTATGTTTCATGTTGTCCAAATGGGGTTGGGTATTGTATATCTTGTATTATTTTTTGTGTTTTGTGTTGTGTCTTTGAATTTTGCATGCTTCATGTGGTACTAGGTGTTTGGGTTATTGTCTGTCTTGTATTATTTTTTGGTGTTTTGTGTTGGGATCTTTGAATTTTTTATGTTTCATGTTGTCCAAATGGGGTTGGGTATTGTATATCTTGTATTATTTTTTGTGTTTTGTGTTGTGTCTTTGAATTTTGTATGCTTCATGTGGTACTAGGTGTTTGGGTTATTGTCTGTCTTGTATTATTTTTGGTGTTTTGTGTTGGGATCTTTGAATTTTTTATGTTTCATGTTGTCCAAATGGGGTTGGGTATTGTATATCTTGTATTATTTTTTGTGTTTTGTGTTGTGTCTTTGAATTTTGCATGCTTCATGTGGTACTAGGTGTTTGGGTGATTGTCTGTCTTGTATTATTTTTGGTGTTTTGTGTTGGGATCTTTGAATTTTTTATGTTTCATGTTGTCCAAATGGGGTTGGGTATTGTATATCTTGTATTATTTTAGGTGTTTTGTGTTGTGTCTTTGAATTTTGTATGCTTCATGTGGTACTAGGTGTTGGGGTTATTGGCTGTCTTGTATTATTTTTGGTGTTTTGTGTTGGGATCTTTGAATTTTTTATGTTTCATGTTGTCCAAATGGGGTTGGGTATTGTATATCTTGTATTATTTTTTGTGTTTTGTGTGGTGTCTTTGAATTTTGTATGCTTCATGTGGTACTAGGTGTTTGGGTTATTGGCTGTCTTGTATTATTTTTGGTGTTTTGTGTTGGGATCTTTGAATTTTTTATGTTTCATGTTGTCCAAATGGGGTTGGGTATTGTATATCTTGTATTATTTTTTGTGTTTTGTGTTGTGTCTTTGAATTTTGCATGCTTCATGTGGTACTAGGTGTTTGGGTTATTGTCTGTCTTGTATTATTTTTGGTGTTTTGTGTTGGGATCTTTGAATTTTTTATGTTTCATGTTGTCCAAATGGGGGTTGGGTATTGTATATCTTGTATTATTTTTTGTGTTTTGGGTTGTGTCTTTGAATTTTGTATGCTTCATGTGGTACTAGGTGTTTGGGTTATTGTCTGTCTTGTACTATTTTTGGTATTTTGTGTTGGGGTCTTTGAATTTTTTATGTTTCATGTTGTCCAAATGGGGTTGGGTATTGTATATCTTGTATTATTTTTTGTGTTTTGGGTTGTGTCTTTGAATTTTGCATGCTTCATGTGGTACTAGGGGTTTGGGTTATTGGCTGTCTTGTATTATTTTTGGTGTTTTGTGTTGGGATCTTTGAATTTTTTATGTTTCATGTTGTCCAAATGGGGTTGGGTATTGTATATCTTGTATTATTTTTGGGGTTTTGTGTTGTGTCTTTGAATTTTGTATGCTTCATGTGGTACTAGGTGTTTGGGTTATTGTCTGTCTTGTATTATTTTCGGTGTTTTGGGTTGTGTCTTTGAATTTTTTATGTTTCAGGTTGTCCAAATGGGGTTGGGTATTGTATATCTTGTATTATTTTTTGTGTTTTGTGTTGTGTCTTTGAATTTTGCATGATTCATGTGGTACTAGGTGTTTGGGTTATTGTCTGTCTTGTATTATTTTTTGTGTTTTGTGTTGGGATCTTTGAATTTTTTATGTTTCATGTTGTCCAAATGGGGTTGGGTATTGTATATCTTGTATTATTTTTTGTGTTTTGTGTTGTGTCTTTGAATTTTGCATGCTTCATGTGGTACTAGGTGTTTGGGTTATTGTCTGTCTTGTATTATTTTTGGTGTTTTGTGTTGGGATCTTTGAATTTTTTATGTTTCATGTTGTTCAAATGGGGTTGGGTATTGTATATCTTGTATTATTTATGGTGTTTTGTGTTGTGTCTTTGAATTTTGGATGCTTCATGTGGTACTAGGTGTTTGGGTTATTGTCTGTCTTGTATTATTTTTGGTGTTTTGTGTTGGGATCTTTGAATTTTTTATGTTTCATGTTGTCCAAATGGGGTTGGGTATTGTATATCTTGTATTATTTTTTGTGTTTTGGTGTTGTGTCTTTGAATTTGCATGCTTCATGTGGTACTAGGTGTTTGGGTTATTGTCTGTCTTGTATTATTTTTGGTGTTTTGTGTTGGGATCTTTGAATTTTTTATGTTTCATGTTGTCCAAATGGGGTTGGGTATTGTATATCTTGTATTATTTTTTGTGTTTTGTGTTGTGTCTTTGAATTTTGCATGCTTCATGTGGTACTAGGTGTTTGGGTTATTGTCTGTCTTGTATTATTTTTGGTGTTTTGTGTTGGGATCTTTGAATTTTTTATGTTTCATGTTGTCCAAATGGGGTTGGGTATTGTATATCTTGTATTATTTTTGGTGTTTTGTGTTGTGTCTTTGAATTTTGTATGCTTCATGTGGTACTAATGTGTTTGGGTTATTGTTATTAATACAATACAAACAGGCGGCCTGTTGTATTAATATAATATTTTGAAGTACCCCATGAAACATACAAAATTCAAAGACACAGCACAAAACACCATAAATAATACAAGACATACAATAATCCAAACACATTAATACCACATGAAGCATACAAAATTCAAAGACACAACCCAAAACACCATAAATAATACAAGACATACAATAATCCGAACACATTAGTACCCCATGAACCATACCCAATTCAAAGACACAGCACAAAACACCAAAAATAATACAAGATATACAATAACCCATACCCATTAGGACAACATGAAACATACAAAATTCAAAGACACAACACAAAACACCAAAAATAATACAAGACGGCCAATAACCCAAACACATTAGTACCACATGAAACATAAAAATTCAAAGACACAGCACAAAACCCCAAAAATAATACAAGACAGACAATAACCCAAACACATTAGTACCACATGAAGCATACAAAATTCAAAGACACAACACAAAACACCAAAAATAATACAAGATATACAATACCCAACCCCATTTGGACAACATGAAACATAAAAAATTCAAAGATCCCAACACAAAACACCAAAAATAATACAAGACAGACAATAACCCAAACACCTAGTACCACATGAAGCATGCAAAATTCAAAGACACAACACAAAACACAAAAAATAATACAAGATATACAATACCCAACCCCATTTGGACAACATGAAACATAAAAAATTCAAAGATCCCAACACAAAACACCAAAAATAATACAAGACAGACAATAACCCAAACACCTAGTACCACATGAAGCATGCAAATTCAAAGACACAACACCAAAACACAAAAAATAATACAAGATATACAATACCCAACCCCATTTGGACAACATGAAACATAAAAAATTCAAAGATCCCAACACAAAACACCAAAAATAATACAAGACAGACAATAACCCAAACACCTAGTACCACATGAAGCATCCAAAATTCAAAGACACAACACAAAACACCATAAATAATACAAGATATACAATACCCAACCCCATTTGGACAACATGAAACATAAAAAAATTCAAAGATCCCAACACAAAACACCAAAAATAATACAAGACAGACAATAACCCAAACACCTAGTACCACATGAATCATGCAAAATTCAAAGACACAACACAAAACACAAAAAATAATACAAGATATACAATACCCAACCCCATTTGGACAACCTGAAACATAAAAAATTCAAAGACACAACCCAAAACACCGAAAATAATACAAGACAGACAATAACCCAAACACCTAGTACCACATGAAGCATACAAAATTCAAAGACACAACACAAAACCCCAAAAATAATACAAGATATACAATACCCAACCCCATTTGGACAACATGAAACATAAAAAATTCAAAGATCCCAACACAAAACACCAAAAATAATACAAGACAGCCAATAACCCAAACCCCTAGTACCACATGAAGCATGCAAAATTCAAAGACACAACCCAAAACACAAAAAATAATACAAGATATACAATACCCAACCCCATTTGGACAACATGAAACATAAAAAATTCAAAGACCCCAACACAAAATACCAAAAATAGTACAAGACAGACAATAACCCAAACACCTAGTACCACATGAAGCATACAAAATTCAAAGACACAACCCAAAACACAAAAAATAATACAAGATATACAATACCCAACCCCCATTTGGACAACATGAAACATAAAAAATTCAAAGATCCCAACACAAAACACCAAAAATAATACAAGACAGACAATAACCCAAACACCTAGTACCACATGAAGCATGCAAAATTCAAAGACACAACACAAAACACAAAAAATAATACAAGATATACAATACCCAACCCCATTTGGACAACATGAAACATAAAAAATTCAAAGATCCCAACACAAAACACCAAAAATAATACAAGACAGCCAATAACCCAAACACCTAGTACCACATGAAGCATACAAAATTCAAAGACACCACACAAAACACAAAAAATAATACAAGATATACAATACCCAACCCCATTTGGACAACATGAAACATAAAAAATTCAAAGATCCCAACACAAAACACCAAAAATAATACAAGACAGCCAATAACCCCAACACCTAGTACCACATGAAGCATACAAAATTCAAAGACACAACACAAAACACCTAAAATAATACAAGATATACAATACCCAACCCCATTTGGACAACATGAAACATAAAAAATTCAAAGATCCCAACACAAAACACCAAAAATAATACAAGACAGACAATCACCCAAACACCTAGTACCACATGAAGCATGCAAAATTCAAAGACACAACACAAAACACAAAAAATAATACAAGATATACAATACCCAACCCCATTTGGACAACATGAAACATAAAAAATTCAAAGATCCCAACACAAAACACCAAAAATAATACAAGACAGACAATAACCCAAACACCTAGTACCACATGAAGCATACAAAATTCAAAGACACAACACAAAACACAAAAAATAATACAAGATATACAATACCCAACCCCATTTGGACAACATGAAACATAAAAAATTCAAAGATCCCAACACAAAACACCAAAAAATAATACAAGACAGACAATAACCCAAACACCTAGTACCACATGAAGCATGCAAAATTCAAAGACACAACACAAAACACAAAAAATAATACAAGATATACAATACCCAACCCCATTTGGACAACATGAAACATAAAAAATTCAAAGATCCCAACACAAAACACCAAAAATAATACAAGACATACAATAACCCAAACACCTAGTACCACATGAAGCATACAAAATTCAAAGACACAACACAAAACACAAAAAATAATACAAGATATACAATACCCAACCCCATTTGGACAACATGAAACATAAAAAATTCAAAGATCCCAACACAAAACACCAAAAATAATACAAGACAGACAATAACCCAAACACCTAGTACCACATGAAGCATACAAAATTCAAAGACACAACCCAAAACACCAAAAATAATACAAGATATACAATACCCAACCCCATTTGGACAACATGAAACATAAAAAATTCAAAGATCCCAACACAAAACACCAAAAATAATACAAGACAGACAATAACCCAAACACCTAGTACCACATGAAGCATGCACAATTCAAAGACCCAACACAAAACACAAAAAATAATACAAGATATACAATACCCAACCCCATTTGGACAACATGAAACATAAAAAATTCAAAGATCCCAACACAAAACACCAAAAATAATACAAGACAGCCAATAACCCAAACCCCTAGTACCACATGAAGCATGCAAAATTCAAAGACACAACCCAAAACACAAAAAATAATACAAGATATACAATACCCAACCCCATTTGGACAACATGAAACATAAAAAATTCAAAGACCCCAACACAAAATACCAAAAATAGTACAAGACAGACAATAACCCAAACACCTAGTACCACATGAAGCATACAAAATTCAAAGACACAACCCAAAACACAAAAAATAATACAAGATATACAATACCCAACCCCCATTTGGACAACATGAAACATAAAAAATTCAAAGATCCCAACACAAAACACCAAAAATAATACAAGACAGACAATAACCCAAACACCTAGTACCACATGAAGCATGCAAAATTCAAAGACACAACACAAAACACAAAAAATAATACAAGATATACAATACCCAACCCCATTTGGACAACATGAAACATAAAAAATTCAAAGATCCCAACACAAAACACCAAAAATAATACAAGACAGCCAATAACCCAAACACCTAGTACCACATGAAGCATACAAAATTCAAAGACACCACACAAAACACAAAAAATAATACAAGATATACAATACCCAACCCCATTTGGACAACATGAAACATAAAAAATTCAAAGATCCCAACACAAAACACCAAAAATAATACAAGACAGCCAATAACCCCAACACCTAGTACCACATGAAGCATACAAAATTCAAAGACACAACACAAAACACCTAAAATAATACAAGATATACAATACCCAACCCCATTTGGACAACATGAAACATAAAAAATTCAAAGATCCCAACACAAAACACCAAAAATAATACAAGACAGACAATCACCCAAACACCTAGTACCACATGAAGCATGCAAAATTCAAAGACACAACACAAAACACAAAAAATAATACAAGATATACAATACCCAACCCCATTTGGACAACATGAAACATAAAAAATTCAAAGATCCCAACACAAAACACCAAAAATAATACAAGACAGACAATAACCCAAACACCTAGTACCACATGAAGCATACAAAATTCAAAGACACAACACAAAACACAAAAAATAATACAAGATATACAATACCCAACCCCATTTGGACAACATGAAACATAAAAAATTCAAAGATCCCAACACAAAACACCAAAAAATAATACAAGACAGACAATAACCCAAACACCTAGTACCACATGAAGCATGCAAAATTCAAAGACACAACACAAAACACAAAAAATAATACAAGATATACAATACCCAACCCCATTTGGACAACATGAAACATAAAAAATTCAAAGATCCCAACACAAAACACCAAAAATAATACAAGACATACAATAACCCAAACACCTAGTACCACATGAAGCATACAAAATTCAAAGACACAACACAAAACACAAAAAATAATACAAGATATACAATACCCAACCCCATTTGGACAACATGAAACATAAAAAATTCAAAGATCCCAACACAAAACACCAAAAATAATACAAGACAGACAATAACCCAAACACCTAGTACCACATGAAGCATACAAAATTCAAAGACACAACCCAAAACACCAAAAATAATACAAGATATACAATACCCAACCCCATTTGGACAACATGAAACATAAAAAATTCAAAGATCCCAACACAAAACACCAAAAATAATACAAGACAGACAATAACCCAAACACCTAGTACCACATGAAGCATGCAAAATTCAAAGACCCAACACAAAACACAAAAAATAATACAAGATATACAATACCCAACCCCATTTGGACAACATGAAACATAAAAAATTCAAAGATCCCAACACAAAACACCAAAAATAATACAAGACAGCCAATAACCCAAACACCTAGTACCACATGAAGCATACAAAATTCAAAGACACCACACAAAACACCAAAAATAATACAAGATATACAATACCCAACCCCATTTGGACAACATGAAACATAAAAAATTCAAAGATCCCAACACAAAACACCAAAAATAATACAAGACAGCCAATAACCCCAACACCTAGGACCACATGAAGCATACAAAATTCAAAGACACAACACAAAACACCTAAAATAATACAAGATATACAATACCCAACCCCATTTGGACAACATGAAACATAAAAAATTCAAAGATCCCAACACAAAACACCAAAAATAATACAAGACAGACAATAACCCAAACACCTAGTACCACATGAAGCATGCAAAATTCAAAGACACAACACAAAACACAAAAAATAATACAAGATATACAATACCCAACCCCATTTGGACAACATGAAACATAAAAAATTCAAAGATCCCAACACAAAACACCAAAAATAATACAAGACAGACAATAACCCAAACACCTAGTACCACATGAAGCATACAAAATTCAAAGACACAACACAAAACACAAAAAATAATACAAGATATACAATACCCAACCCCATTTGGACAACATGAAACATAAAAAATTCAAAGATCCCAACACAAAACACCAAAAATAATACAAGACAGACAATAACCCAAACACCTAGTACCACATGAAGCATGCAAAATTCAAAGACACAACACAAAACACAAAAAATAATACAAGATATACAATACCCAACCCCATTTGGACAACATGAAACATAAAAAATTCAAAGATCCCAACACAAAACACCAAAAATAATACAAGACAGACAATAACCCAAACACCTAGTACCACATGAAGCATACAAAATTCAAAGACACAACACAAAACACAAAAAATAATACAAGATATACAATACCCAACCCCATTTGGACAACATGAAACATAAAAAATTCAAAGATCCCAACACAAAACACCAAAAATAATACAAGACAGACAATAACCCAAACACCTAGTACCACATGAAGCATGCAAAATTCAAAGACACAACACAAAACACAAAAAATAATACAAGATATACAATACCCAACCCCATTTGGACAACATGAAACATAAAAAATTCACAGATCCCAACACAAAACACCAAAAATAATACAAGACATACAATAACCCAAACACCTAGTACCACATGAAGCATACAAAATTCAAAGACACAACACAAAACACAAAAAATAATACAAGATATACAATACCCAACCCCATTTGGACAACATGAAACATAAAAAATTCAAAGATCCCAACACAAAACACCAAAAATAATACAAGACAGACAATAACCCAAACACCTAGTACCACATGAAGCATGCAAAATTCAAAGACACAACACAAAACACAAAAAATAATACAAGATATACAATACCCAACCCCCTTTGGACAACATGAAACATAAAAAATTCAAAGATCCCAACCCAAAACACCGAAAATAATACAAGACAGACAATACCCAAACACCTAGTACCACATGAAGCATACAAAATTCAAAGACACAACACAAATCACCAAAAATAATCCAAGATATACAATACCCAACCCCATTTGGACAACATGAAACATAAAAAATTCAAAGATCCCAACACAAAACACCAAAAATAATACAAGACAGACAATAACCCAACCACCTAGTACCACATGAAGCATGCAAAATTCCAAGACCCAACACAAAACACAAAAAATAATACAAGATATACAATACCCAACCCCCATTTGGACAACATGAAACATAAAAAATTCAAAGATCCCAACACAAAACACCAAAAATAATACAAGACAGACAATAACCCAAACACCTAGTACCACATGAAGCATGCAAAATTCAAAGACACAACACAAAAACACAAAAAATAATACAAGATATACAATACCCAACCCCATTTGGACAACATGAAACATAAAAAATTCAAAGATCCCAACACAAAACACCAAAAATAATACAAGACAGACAATACCCAAACACCTAGTACCACATGAAGCATGCAAAATTCAAAGACACAACACAAAACACAAAAAATAATACAAGATATACAATACCCAACCCCATTTGGACAACATGAAACATAAAAAATTCAAAGATCCCAACACAAAACACCAAAAATAATACAAGACAGACAATAACCCAAACACCTAGTACCACATGAAGCATGCAAAATTCAAAGACACAACACAAAACACAAAAAATAATACAAGATATACAATACCCAACCCCCTTTGGACAACATGAAACATAAAAAATTCAAAAAAACACAACATTTTGAAAAGTATAGAGTTAAAGATCTATAAGGAGACTATTTGGTTACCAACTCTCCATGATTTAGCTGGGGAGGGTCACCTGAACCCTCTCAAAGACCATCGGTAGCCCCCGGACCATTGCTTGAAAACATTTGCACTAGGTGACTGAAATCAGGGCATAAATGGTATTGCAGTTGTAAATATATATATAGAAATTGACCACTAGGGGGATATCCTTGACTTACACAAGAATTACATTCAAGGACCCTTGGTGGTCCCCAGACCAATGATTGAAGAACATTTCCCTAGATGACTGAGATCACATCAGGGCATAAATGGTATTGCAGTGTAAATATTTATATAGAGATTGAACACTAGGGGGGTATCATTGATTTTCACAAGAATTACATTCAATGACCATTGGTGGTCCCCAGACCATTGATTGAAAAACATTGCCCTAGATGACTGAGATCACATCAGGGCATAAATGGTATTGCAGTGTAAATATTTATATATAGAGATTGACCACTAGGTGGAATCACACACCCCCTGTCAATGTATGTAAGGAATTTAAATACTAACTTGATTAATTTATGCATACAATTCACTTCAAAGATAAGGACCCTAACCCTAACCCTAACCCTAACCCTGTTTACTACTGGCACCTGGTTAGAACCCATCCCCCCACCCCACCTCTGTGTTTATCTAATTTGCATGTCTGGCACCTAGCATTCCACAAAGAGGGGGGGACCCCATCCCCCCACCCCACCCCCGCGCTTTCATTTAATTTGCATGTCGCACCTGGCACCTGGTTAGAGTGGGAGCCCATCCCCCCTCCTTAGCCCCAGTGACAAATTTACATATTATATTTGTTTATTTTTCACACCTTCGAGTCAGCATCTCTGTATGCGGGGGGCATGTGACACATGGAGGGAGAGAGAGAGATGAGATCAGCTAATCACACACACACACACATACCCCACATCATGCATTTTATAGATTTATAAATAACCTATTATTAGTTTTTATTATTATTTAATTATAAACTATTATATGCTAATTATATTTATGGATATTTATATGTATGGATATTTATGATTTATGATTATGCTAATTATATCTATGGAATTCAAGGAATGTTTAATTACTAATTTGCATAATTAATTATGCAAATTATGCATTAAATTGCTCACTAGCGCCACTAGTGGCCAAAAGGGGAGCGCCGCATCAGCCATATTATACTACTACAGTGACAAATTGGGATTGGAAATGACAAAATTGTCTTTTTAACAAGCATGGCGGAGGGGATTGGACTCTGGCACCGGGTTCACTTGAATAAGTAGACAGGCTGAACTCCTCCTGGGCCCGGCTTTGATGGGTAGCTTTCATCCGTCTGATAGAGAGATGCTCGCTCTGTCTTCATGTGTGTGCGTGCATGTCACATGTGCGTGCAAGCGTGTGTGTGTGACTGTGTGTGCGTGTGTGTGCGGGGACAAATCCTCAATACTTAAATCTGAGAGTGGATTTGGAACATGTTGGCTCAATTTCTGGGTCCGTTTTCATATTCCAACGTGCACACGTTTCAATTTCAAGCTTTAAAATCTGTCGTCCGATACGGCAAGCAACATAAATATTCAAAAAATAGATGCCTCATTGGCCACTGCAGTTCGTTGGACCCATGTGTGTTGAAGGAGGGGCGGAAGGCACGCTACGTCACACTGCTACTCAAGTGATTACTGGCCAATCACAGCAGATCTTTTCCGGGGACATGTGCTCTGTGACACACGCTCATCAAGGAAAACGTTTTGCCCTCCCTTGAGCACATACTGTATAAGCTCCAGAGCCGGAAAGGACATAGATACTAAGGTTGGGCGATATGCCAATATTCTCCTATCGCCCATCGTCTGGCCCAAAATAGCAGATGGACGATATTTATATTCGTGCAATGTGATTACAGCGTACAGCGGGTTGCAGAAAAGGCAGATTCACAAGCTCCAAGTCGCATTGGCGACGCGTTGAGAGCTTGTAGATCTGTCTGTTTTTGCAGCACTGGTGTCAGGGTTTGTTCACGTTTTCGATAACAAAATAACTTGGATTACAGGCTTAGATGAAGTGAAGTTCTGTAACCAGCCTGTTAGCTTAGAGACAGCAGTGTGCATTGTGGTGTGACTGTATATTATTAAACAAACTGCATGGGTCCGGAGCGTAAACAACAATGTACTAGTAACCTCCCAGGCTCCCTCGGTCCCAGCCTTATCCAGCCTGACTTCCCCCGTCTTTCCCCGATGCTGCTGCTGGTGCTGGTAGAAGATACAGACAGTACCATTATAACGGGATGAGGGGGTTTCCACCCGGCCACAGCTGTTACTTTGCTGGGCCAAGTTGATTCGCATTTTGCTCACAGTAAATTATTTCGCTGTAGAGGTTAATTGGGCTACATTTGAAGAGTTGGATTTTCGATAAGCAAGCAAGCAAGCGTGTGTGCGTCCGTGCGCGCGCGTGGTCCCTGGCTTCATAGCCTCGGAAACCCGATTTTTTTTCTAGGGAAAAATTGTCTGGGGCCGAGTCCACTTCAATTCGGCATACAGTAGTGCAAACGTCGCTCACTATCTGCTGATTTCTGATCATCTGCACCTTTGTTAAATTGACACACACACGTACACACACACTGCTCTCTCTCTCTCTCTCTCTCTCTCTCTCTCTCTCTCTCTCTCTCTCTGTCGCTCTAATTAATTAGTCTCATGTCGCACAGCTGCGTCTAGTTTCTCCCGGCGGATCCTATGCCATAGAAAGCATAGGTGGCGGGTTCCAGTCTACTGGCTTCATGCCCATCACTTTAGGCTGATCATTCTTCCCTGGCCGTGGTCTGCCCACACTGCCAGCTGTCAAAGGGCCTGCTCTGGGCAAGGCCCCACAGATGGGAAGCTACGGCCATGTTCTAGAATCAATCCAACACTCTAATAGGTCACGAATGGCTGCACAGTGCTTGCCAATAGCCTTTATGTTGGAGAAAGTGAGAAGGGGAGGAGGTGTGTGGGGGGGGGGGGTCCTGCTGGTGAGCGCGGGAAGCAGAGATGTCCGACATATTTACAGTGTATATCATCTAGGCCAGCACTGGGCATTAATTGACATGCTACTAATTAGCCTCCGCTAGTGGAACTTACTATTTTGGTGTAGCAGTGAAAGCAGACATCTCTGCTTTCTCTCTCTCTCTCTCTCTCTCTCTCTCTCTCTCTCTCTCTCTTGCCATGATTTTTAGACCTTAATTATAATGAGTAAATGTGTGCACACTTAATGAAGTACCCTTAGTGAGGAGGAGGCAGAACATAAGGCGGGAGAGAGAGAAGAGCAGATTTTGTTTTTCACATGGCAAGCAGTTGGTGTTGACTGAGCAAATGTTTCTCAGTTTGCAAAGCAACTTCGGAGCTAGTGTGCACCAGGAAAAATAAGTTTGATACAAATGGCTTCTAATTAAACAGACTGTATAATACAAAATGGCCTGGCGCTCCGGTTAAGGCCATCTACTGTATGTGGAGCAGGGTAAGTCTAGATAGATATAAAGGAATTATTTTTCCCTCCCCAAGCTGGTTGCCTTTGAGGCAGAGACAAATAAACAGTTTGCTTTTTCTTTTCTATAGCGTAAACAGGTCTAATTTGAGACATGAAAAGAAACATTTGTGATCAATTAGAGTCAAACAAGGGACATGAGATGATTTGTTTGTTTTGATCCACTACCAGTCAAACTGGAATTAAATTGTTCACGCACGCAAGCACGCACGCACGCAAACACACCCACACACACACACACACACACACACACACACACACACAGAATTTTTTTTATTGAGAAGTGGAACTAGGAACAATATTTCGGTGGTATGGTTCCACATGGAGGGTAAACAACGCAACACATTTTTGAACAGCGTCCCTTTGTCTTTTCTATTTATAGACACGGACCACTTTTACCGACGGACCGGATGTTGTTGTGATTGTGTGTGTAGCAGCTAACAATAGCCACGCCACTCTAGAGTCGATCGACAATAACGGGACGTAACAATAAATCTATCGCGACTAGCAACTGGACCGCCGAGGGCCGTCTAACACAGGATCTTTTTTTCATAATTAGACGGGATGATTTAGATTGCGAGTTATTAATGTTTTAAGATTTTCGTTTTCGTCGGCTAAACAGGGGAGGGAGTTTTTCGATGACGTCTCATTCTTATGCAACATGTGGAAAAAGTGGTGGAAAAAGTAGGCCTACACCATCGGTCTGGTGTAACTTCATCAGTCAGTGACTCCGGTCAGAGTCACATTTGCATTTACAGGCATTTGTTGTCCAGCCAACAACCAAAGTGCTGTTAGGTCAGTTACTTCCCTAAACACTTTTCTCTGGAGAACGCGTATCCCCTGCCCCCTTCCCCCAGTGCAGTGGCTTTCCAATAGCATGGATGCTGCCATTGCCTCATTCTCTTAGATTGTTACTGCCATTGTCATCGTCGTTCTTGTTTCCGCTCGTCTCTCTAGTCTATCTCAGTCTTTCTCATTCCCTCACTCTCCTTTTCCCCCAACCCTGTTTATCCCCCCCCCTCCCCCCATGTCTACCTCAGTCCATGTTTCACAGCAGCCGCAGACCGTATCTGTACACTGTTACTCCCTCTGTGTTTGTTTGAATTATTAGCGGGGCTGTTGCATCGTTGGATATAACTAATTGATTAATACCTTTTCATCCAATTAGTGCTCCCTCATGCAATTAATCAGCTGGTGAGGTGTTAGGCCTGCTCTGGGCCGGCGAAAGACAGACAGATGCTGAGGGAGGGCAGAATCCGTTTTACCGGCCCGGCAGGCCGGTAAAAAGGGCCGGCCGGCCGGTCCTTAAAAGGGCCGGCCGGTCCTTAAAAGGGCCGGCCGGTCCTTAAAAGGGCCGGCCGGTAAACAGGGCCGGCCGGTCCTTAAAAGGGCCGGCCGGTCCTTAAAAGGGCCGGCCGGTCCTTAAAAGGGCCGGCCGGTCCTTAAAAGGGCCGGCCGGTCTTAAAAGGGCCGGCCGGTCCTTAAAAGGGCCGGCCGGTCCTTAAAAGGGCCGGCCGGTCTTAAAAGGGCCGGCCGGTTGTAAAAAGGGCCGGCCGGTCGTAAAAAGGGCCGGCCGGTCGTAAAAAGGGCCGGCCGGTCGTAAAAAGGGCCGGCCGGCCGTTTTTTTTTTTTGTTTTTTTTTTAAGTACATTTTTTTTTTTTGTAACTCTGTCATTTCTCAACCGTTTTGGATGGGGGTGGTCTCATTTGAATCGTGCCGCCCCCCCGGGGGCATCCTTGGGGGTCTCAAAGTTGGGGGACCCCCCCGGGACCCCCAGGGACCCCCAAATGGTAACTCTGTCATTTCTCTACCGTTTTGGATGGGGGTGGTCTCATTTGAATCGTGCCGCCCCCCCGGGGGCATCCTTGGGGGTCTCAAAGTTGGGGGACCCCCCGGGACCCCCAGGGACCCCCAAATGGTAACTCTGTCATTTCTCTACCGTTTTGGATGGGGGTGGTCTCATTTGAATCGTGCCGCCCCCCCGGGGGCATCCTTGGGGGTCTCAAAGTTGGGGGACCCCCCGGGACCCCCAGGGACCCCCAAATGGTAACTCTGTCATTTCTCTACCGTTTTGGATGGGGGTGGTCTCATTTGAATCGTGTCGCGTCCCCGGGGGAGTCTTTGGGAGTCTCAAGGTTGGGGGGCCCCCAGGGACCCCCAGGGACCCCCAAATGGTAACTCTGTCATTTCTCAACCGTTTTGGATGGGGGTGGTCTCATTTGAATCGTGTCGCCCCCCCGGGGGCATCCTTGGGGGTCTCAAAGTTAGGGGACCCCCAGGGACCCCCAAATGGTAACTCTGTCATTTCTCTACCGTTTTGGATGGGGGTGGTCTCATTTGAATCGTGTCGCGTCCCCGGGGGAGTCTTTGGGAGTCTCAAGGTTGTGGGGCCCCCAGGGACCCCCAGGGACCCCCAAATGGTAACTCTGTCATTTCTCAACCGTTTTGGATGGGGGTGGTCTCATTTGAATCGTGTTGCGTCCCCGGGGGTGTCTTTGGGGGTCTCAAAGTGCGGGGACCCCCCCATGGTAACTATCAATTCTCAACTGTTTTGGACAGGGGTTGGTTGGAATCGTGTTGCCTCTATGGGCGCATTATCGGGGGGAGGTTCGGGGACCCCCACATGGTAAATCTTGACATTGTCATGATAGATATTTATTTATGGGAGGGAGACAGAGAGAACAATTTGCATATTATTCTTACTATAGCTCTCTCACACACACTTTTCAGTAATGGACATTTAACCAATCTATTTCCCTCTGACAAGGCTCGCCGTTACCCGACAAAACTGTGCAATTAATTACTCAATTACTGTGCAATAAACAGTCAAGCCACAACGAAAATGTATTTTGTTGCTTTTATATAAAACTAGAAATAAACACATACACTAATGTAAACTGTGGTTACAATAAAATAGACCAGTCCGTACGATGTGTTAGCTAACTAGCATGGTTCTGTTGTTAGCATTCCTCATTGAAGCATGCAGTAGTGCAAAGCAGGTACATTTTACTGTAAAAACAAAAATAGACGAAACGCACCATTAACAGCAGATATACAAGCCACTAAAGTGTCTTCTTTTTCAAGTCATGATTGATTGGTTGGTTTATTAAGTTTGCAGAATTACAGTACATTTCAAGTACAACTCAATACAACTGTTAAAGGCGGTTGACGTAAGTCGCAACTATTAATTAATACGTTGTATGGCGGTTTATTATACGTTGTGGCGGTTTGATGAATACGTCGGCATATTAGAACTCCTCGTGGCGGTTTGATGACTCGTCGGGTCTATAGCTACCCATTTGCGACGTAAAAGGTTGACTTTGGTATTTTTATTTTGCCTGCCGCGGTGCAGGTTATTTATCCTAGTAGTACAAATCTCGAAATTAATGTAGTCCTTTGGTAGTGTAGCGGTCAGCGCTCTCGCCCCTGGAGTCACTGCTCCATGTAGGTGCGAGTTCGAAACTTGCACATGGCAAACTTTTTTTTTTAAATGTTCTTTTTTAGCCTATATTGTGTATGGACACAATAGCTACATTTTAGACTGTATCATTATTGTATATTATATTAAAAAAAATAGACAAACAGACAAACAGACAGACAGACAGACAGACAGGCAGGCAGACAGACAGGCAGACAGACAGACAGTGTGTGCGTGCGTATACAGTGTGTGTGCGTGCATGCGCATACATTGTGCGTGCGTGTATGCGTGCGTGCGTGCGTACGTGCGTGCGTATACAGTCTGTGTGTGTGCGTGCGTGTGTATACAGTGTTTGTGTGTGTGTGCGTGCGTATACAGTGTGTGTGTGTGCGTGCATGCATATACAGTGTGTGTGTGTGTGCGTGCGTATACAGTGTGTGTGTGTGTGTGTGCGTGCGTGCGTATACAGTGTGTGTGTGTGTGTGTGCGTGCGTGCGTATACAGTGTGTTTGTGTGTGTGTGTGTGTGCGTGCGTGCGTATACAGTGTGTTTGTGTGTGTGTGTGTGTGTGTGCGTGCGTGCGTATACAGTGTGTGTGTGTGCGTGTGTGCGTATACAGTGTGTGTGTGCGTGCGTGCTTCATCGTATTTATTATTATTAATATTTATATTTATACTTCATTGTATTTAATATTATTATTATTATTATTATTATTTATATTTATACTTCATCGTATTTATTATTATTAGTATTTTATGTCTTTTCCTACTTGAATCCGTAGCCACTGGCACTGCCTGGTTTGTCCATCTGTACCTGCATGCATAGATTGATTGCTCAGTAGGGCCAGTAGGGCCAAGTTAGGGCCCTAGGAAGGAGGGAGGAAGGAAGCAAGGAAGGAGTGTGAGTGTGTGTGTGTGTGTGTGTGTGTGCCACTCGACTCCTATACATCATTTAGCATACCAAGTACCCCAATTGCATTGCACACACACACACACACACACACACACACACACACTCACACTCACACTCACACTCACACTCCTTCCTTCCTTGCTTCCTTCCTTCCTTCCTCCCTCCTTCCTAGGGCCCTAACTGGGCCCTACTGGGCCCTATTGGGTCCTACTGGGTCCTACTGGGTTCTACTGGGCCCTACTGGGCTTCCTTGCTTCCTTCCTTTCTCCCTCCTTCCTAGGGCCCTAACTTGGCCCTACTGGCCCTACTGAGCAATCAATCTATGCATGCAGGTACAGATGGACAAACCAGGCAGTGCCAGTGGCTACGGATCCAAGTAGGAAAAGAGATAAAATAATAATAATAATAAAAATATGATGAAGTATAAATATAAATAATAATAATAATAATAATAATAATAAATACAATAAAGTATAAATATAAATATAAATAATAGTAATAGTAATAGTAATAGTAATAATAATAATAATAATAATAATAATAATAATAATAATAATAATATTAAATACAATGAAGTATAAATATTATTATTATTAATAATAATAATAATAAATACGATGAAGCACGCACGCACGCACACACACTGTATACGCACACACTGTCTGTCTGTCTGCCTGCCTGCCTGCCTGCCAATCTATCTGTCTGTCTGTTTGTCTGTCTATTTTTTTTAAATATAATATACAATAATGATACAGTCTAAAATGTAGCTATTGTGTCCATACACAATATAGGCTAAAAAAGAACATTTAAAAAAAAAAAAGTTTGCCATTAATGCACTTTAGCTGTTATCAATGTTAGCACTTAGCATCTCTAGTTCCCATTGATGTTAGACACAAATGAACAATGTTATCTCAACCATGTGTTTATATTCAAGTGTATGGAATATGCATTCAACAGGGTACTGTAGATGTGCGCATGCGCGAAGAGCGAAGACCCGTTGTTTTCTCATGCATTTTATTTTTTACATTTTTATTTCATTTTTTAAAACATTACAATTATGCATGAGATAAAATAAAGTATTTCATACATTCATTCATTAGCAACTACATTGGCGAATCAATTCATATCAAATTCACATAATAATATTAAGACAATGACAATTTCTTGAACGCAATGTAATTCAAAACATGTCACATTACATTTCATTTCAAACACATTTTACATAATGAAGCATACAGCACAAGTGAAACATCTTGTCATATTTGGAAAAAATAATGTTTCAAAAAATAATCCACATTTTTTCAAAACATTTCAGCAGTTTTAGGACTCCCTGTCACGAGTTGGCGGCCTCCCTAAAAAATCACAACGTCCGATGCGCCCTGTATAATTAATAATAATAATAACTGTATAATTCATCATAGATCATAAATATTAACACAATTTTGCCTTGACATTTAGTCTAAATTAACTTTAAGAGGATTTGATTTTTAAAATGCTGTTATACAAATTAAATGCATCATGATTAAATAAATGACAATTTGAATTGAATGTCAATAAATCCATTACAATGAAAATGATGAGTGAGTAAGTGCAACAAGCTAACCCCCACGTCCAAAAAAGTAGATAAATGACAGAGTTACAATTTGGGGGTCCCTGAGACCTTGAGACCCCCAAAGACGCCCCCGGGGGGGCGAGACGATTCAAATGAGACCACCCCCGTCCAAAACGGTAGAGAAATGACATAGTTACCATTTGGGGGTCCCCGGGGGCCCCCCAACCTTGAGACCCCCAAAGACACCCCCAGGGACGCGACACGATTCAAATGACACCACCCCCGTCCAAAACGGTAGAGAAATGACAGAGTTACCATTTGGGGGTCCCTGGAGGTCCCCCAACTTTGAGACCCCCAAGGATGCCCCCGGGGGGGCGACACGATTCAAATGAGACCACCCCCATCCAAAACGGTAGAGAAATGACAGAGTTACCATTTGGGGGTCCCTGGGGGTCCCCCAACTTTGAGACCCCCAAGGATGCCCCCGGGGGGGCGACACGATTCAAATGAGACCACCCCCATCCAAAACGGTTGAGAAATGACAGAGTTACCATTTGGGGGTCCCTGGGGGTCCCTGGGGGCCCCCCAACCTTGAGACTCCCAAAGACTCCCCCGGGGACGCGACACGATTCAAATGAGACCACCCCCATCCAAAACGGTTGAGAAATGACAGAGTTACCATTTGGGGGTCCCTGGGGGTCCCTGGGGGCCCCCCAACCTTGAGACCCCCAAAGACTCCCCCGGGGACGCGACACGATTCAAATGAGACCACCCCCGTCCAAAACGGTAGAGAAATGACAGTTACCATTTGGGGGTCCCTGGGGGCCCCCCAACCTTGAGACCCCCAAAGACTCCCCCGGGGACGCGACACGATTCAAATGAGACCACCCCCATCCAAAACGGTTGAGAAATGACAGAGTTACCATTTGGGGGTCCCGGGGGGTCCCCCAACTTTGAGACCCCCAAGGATGCCCCCGGGGGGGCGGCACGATTCAAATGAGACCACCCCCATCCAAAACGGTAGAGAAATGACAGAGTTACCATTTGGGGGTCCCGGGGGGTCCCCCAACTTTGAGACCCCCAAGGATGCCCCCGGGGGGGCGGCACGATTCAAATGAGACCACCCCCATCCAAAACGGTAGAGAAATGACAGAGTTACCATTTGGGGGTCCCTGGGGGTCCCGGGGGGTCCCCCAACTTTGAGACCCCCAAGGATGCCCCCGGGGGGGCGGCACGATTCAAATGAGACCACCCCCATCCAAAACGGTTGAGAAATGACAGAGTTACAAAAAAAAAAAAATTAACTTAAAAAAAAAAAAAAAAAAAAAAAAAAAAAATCGGCCGGCCGGCCCTTTTTACGACCGGCCGGCCCTTTTTACGACCGGCCGGCCCTTTTTACAACCGGCCGGCCCTTTTAAGACCGGCCGGCCCTTTTAAGACCGGCCGGCCCTTTTAAGGACCGGCCGGCCCTTTTAAGACCGGCCGGCCCTTTTAAGGACCGGCCGGCCCTTTTAAGGACCGGCCGGCCGGCCCTTTTTACCGGCCTGCCGGGCCGGTAAAACGGATTCTGCCCTTGCTGCAGATGCTACAGGTCTGGTGTGTGATGAAGAACGCTCTCTCTCTCTCTCTCTCTCTCTCTCTTTCTCTCTCTCTCTCTCTCTCTCTCTCTCTCTCTCTCTCTCTGTCTCTCTCTCTCTCTCTTTCTCTCTCTCTATCGGTCTCTCTCTCTCTCTCCACCAACTTCCACACACCTGGTTTCCTGTCCTGTTTTCTGTGCTCCACCATTGCTCTCCTGCTCACTGTTGATTGTTAGCATTCTTGCTGAGCACAACAATCGCTGGCCGAGAACCGTTTGATCCAGATAATCCCGACCAGAAAGCCCAACTTGTTTTTGTTGTTGTTGTACATCAGAGAGGCATAGCAAAGCGCTGGCTGTGTGTAACGGACAGATGGTGTTAGGGGAGAGGCATTGTGCACAGTTATTTATCAATGTTTATGGCCACAGTGATGTACATTGAATAAATCACACAGTGAATTTCGCTGTGTTCACATTATAGCGCTGAAATGACATGGGCAGCATGCGTGATGTATAATGGGGAAATCTGTGCGTTTATAAAAAACATGTTGAGCTGCAATACATCATTCCAACACTGTGAAGTGCTTGCAGATATATCAGGTTGATAAAGTGATTGAACCTCACTAGTAAAATTAAGTGGGGGTGTGTGTGTGTGTGTGTGTGTGTGTGTGTGTGTGTGTGTGTGTGTGTGTGTGTGTGTGCGCACGTGTGCGTGTGTATATATTGCACACATACTGTAATAATTTCAGGTGTGTTTTCTATCAGAAGTAAACATTTTCCAGTAACAGCTCTTCTCCTTTCCTCTCTTACAGGTGTGCTTCCTTCTAATCACCGTCTGGACACACTGACTCACTTGACCTCACAGCCAGAGCAACGCCAGCGGATTCTGCAACAGTGAACAGATGGACAGATGGAAAACGCCCTCGGGGTAGAGCTCTCCAAGATCAATCGGTGTCAGCAAAAACAAAAATCAACTAACTGCTTTCCACTCAAGAATTCAGGAGGCCAACGGGATTGTTAGTGAGACACCAAAGCCTGGAACAGCTTTACTGTTTTAGTTACTGAAAGGACCTTGGTCATCATTCGTCTCATGAGCTCATGGAACCGTGCAAATGATCCCGAGGGATAAACCTTTTTTCTTTTCTTTTTTTCTTTTTTTTATCAGTACATTATAAGTCATATTTTTGACAGCACATAGACATACTCAAGGATGGATGAAGGCTGGTATTTTGGCTCAGGGAGGTTTTTCTCTATGCCGTTCCCATTTCCATATTCATCAGTGATACACAGTGAAATTACCTGTGGCCACATATCACTGAGGACACACTTTTATCTCCCGTCTCTTAACTTCAGAAACTTCTGCTGCAAAAAGCAAATGCAAAATAGTTTTGTCTCGGCCTCAGATCCCCTTATAGCCTCTAACAGGGCAGTGAAAGGACTAATGACTAGTTGTGTCTCACTGAAGACTTTACCAGGACAACTATTCTATATCCAACAGACTCATGGAGAACATGCATGACCTGCCCTTTGAGCAAACCCATGGCCAGAACCACTCGAGACTTTAGAATGTTCCAGAATCTCGTGGATTAGCGTAGAATCAAGACCTGTCCGCCCAGCTGGAGTTGTGGCAATTTAATAGATAACAGGCAGATTTTATGTATATGCACATACAAATACAAAAAAGACTATTCCTGTTTCTCTCGCACCTACATCACATGTAGAGCCCCCCCCCCCTCTTAAAATGTCTCTGTGCTGGACAGTAAGAGCTTGGACAGTGTTTGCAGCGCTTGCTCTCCTTAGTTGTACTTTTTGCTGGTGTGAGGCGTCAAGGACTAGTGCTTCAGCCCCAGGAGGGAGTAGCCTGGAACAGGGCTCCATGTCCCATGAACGAGTGAAGAGAGGATGGGTGTGGAACCAGTTCTTTGTTGTGGAGGAGTACACCGGAACGGAGACCCTCTACGTAGGAAAGGTAAGGCATGTTTTCTGTGCTGGTTAAGTGCATTCACTTAACCCATTCTGACCTGAGATCAGATTCTAACACACAGAAGAATGGTGGTTCTTTAACCCATTCTGACCTGAGATCAGATTCTAACACACAGAAGAATGGTGGTTCTTTAACCCATTCTGACCTGAGATCAGATTCTAACACACAGAAGAATGGTGGTTCTTTAACCCATTCTGACCTGAGATCAAATTCTAACACACAGAAGAATGGTGGTTCTTTAAGTACTGTACTTAACACATTGATTGAATTGACGTTCTGTCAAATGCAACGCTTCCGTGCCGAAGACATACTGTATACATGTTCGTCCGGTCTTTTCAGTGGTTTAAACAATTAATTAGAGCTGGGACTCGATAAAAAAATTAATCTAATTAATCAGAGGCTTTGTAGTTAATTAATCTTGATTAATCACATTTTAATCGCATATCAATATTTAACCCGAGAACAGTGAGAAACCTTTTTTATTCAAATGTTTTTGGTATCCCAGTGAATAGTGACTACGGGATTCCACTCATTTTCAACATTTTACTGTCATTAATATACCTTAGAGTTGTTGTGTGGATACAATAAGAAAGTCCCCCCCCATTCTGTGTTGCCTAGAAATGAGCATTTGCGCCTGTCGTAGACATGCGCAGAGCAAGTTCAGTCAGGGAACCTCAGTCAGCGCGCCGGCCGTTAATTGGGCCACCGCAGGATCAGGCTCTCATCCACATGATTCACTCAGCCAATCACACGCTCACCCAATCTCATACCGGCTACTTTAACCGAAGGTTTTGCATTCATCCTCCTGCTTGCTTGCTTGCTGCTGCTTTATTACTTGCGCAAGCAGAGCGCGCAAGTAATAATTTCGCTTGGTCTCTTCAAAGTGACAGCCAGTTTTTTTTTCAACCACATTACGTCATCACATACATATACACACCATGTACTCTGGTCCCAGCTCTCAACGATGACGTAATGTGGTATCTGGTCCCAGCAAACCAGGCACAGACTTGCATACATAAAAACGGTTGAAAAAAACTTGGCTGTCACTTTTTGGAACCAAGTAACCACAGTATACTGCTAATCAAATTACAACTACATACTCTGTATGTAGTTGTAATGTGATTTGTAATTTGTAAATCTGTGCCTGGTCTGCTGGGACCAGACTACACAGATGACCATATCTCTTACGTCATCACTGAGAGCTAGTCATACATATACACACCATGTACTCTGGTCCCAGCTCTCAACGATGACGTAATGTGGTATCTGGTGGGACCAGATTACACAGATGACCATTTATCTTACGTCATCACTGAGAGCTAGTCATACATATACACACCATGTACTCTGGTCCCAGCTCTCAACGATGACGTAATGTGGTATCTGGTCCCAGCAAACCAGGCACAGACTTGCATACATAAAAACGGTTGAAAAAGACGGCTGTCACTTTTTGGCACCAAGTAACCACAGTATACTGCTAATCAAATTACAACTACATACTCTATTTAGTATAATGTATATGTATACGTATGTCTAGTCATTAGTCATTGCTGGGACGCATCGGAAAGGCTGGGACGGTGCATAGGGCGCAAAGTATGGCATTTATGGCCTACTAGATTGAGAGAGCCATTTATGGCCTACTAGTGTGCAACAAGCAAGTATGCACTCGGCAGAGTGCAGTTCTAGTTCTGATATAATTTGGCTTCATGGAATATTTACAGTAGGCCTACTGTGCAAATTGGCATTGTTTTAAATGCATGTCAGTGGTACAGTATGTGTTTTGAGTGACATCGGATAAGAACCCTGGTCAGCCTATATAATGTGACAACGAACATTTAAAATTGAGATTGATTAAGAGAGACTGAGAAGAGGAGGAATTATACGGGTAAGAGACAGAGACACACGGACAAGGAAGAGGAAGAGAGAGGATGTTGTGCTGGGCGGTGTCCCTGAAAGGACAGCTGGTGCATCCGAAAACAGGAAAGATTTACTGTCCTGCAGTGCCAGTGGGGCACATGGTGTACTACTTTGAAAGTTTCCACCACGGAACGATCCCCAACAAGGATCATATTGGTGCGGACGTCTTGAACACGGTGTCTATGGTCTGGATGAAGTTGCCTCCAGTGACAACTGGAAGGCCTATTGAGGTCCCCTCCTCGCGTTGGGGCCACACAGCTGTGCTTATAGGTGATACAATCTACATCTGGGGGGGGATAGTGAATTGTAGGATAACGGAGGAGGAAGTCAAATGGTTTACCGTCGTTGGGGACTACCAGGACAACCTTATTTATGCATTTGATGTTGACAATCTGAGTTGGTTCAAGCCCAGGATGTCTGGGTCTATTCCAGAGGCGAGGCAGAACCACTCAGCATGTGTCTCTGGGAAGGTCATGTATATACATGGAGGACGCGTCAAGACTGGAGCAACTAATGACCTCTACAAGTTGGACACCACCATAATGCTCTGGTCTTTAATTAAAACCAGAGGCATTCTGCCGCCTGCTTCAGAGCGCCACTCTGCCACAATCATCGGGACAAAGATCTTTGTATTTGGGGGTGGAACTTACTTGAACAGCGTCAGAGTGTTTGACACAGATACCGAACTCTGGCTGAGCACGCCTTCTGCACAGCTTCTCCCAGAAGCACGCGTGCGTCATGCAGCCTTTGCCTACGAAGGAGAGCTGTACATATTTGGCGGCTACAACTCTGCTCTGAATCTGTCCTTCAATGATCTGTGGAAAGTCAATCCAAAGACCTTCACATGGAAAAAGGTTGAGCCCAAGGGAGTAGGACCATATTGGCATTGTAATATCTACTGTTCTAAGGTGGGAGATCAAGTCATCATCTTTGGATACAAGACACAACCCATCTGTTGTTATTTACAGATCTTACACTTAAGACCTAGTCTGAAGACATTGTGCAAGCTAGCAGTGATTCAGAACGGCCTGGAGCATTCAGGACTCCCACACAACATCAGGTGGGAACTGGCAGCGATGACAACAATTCAAGAAAAGAAAAAGGCCAACAAGCCCATTGTAAAATAAAGAAATACATACACACAATTGATGAAAATTACAGGGGTTCATAAGATTTAGATTAAAAAAAAATGACTGGGTTCTCTGATTGTGGATAGATGAACGTCAGCACTTTGCCAGATTGTGTCAGAGAAATAAGCAACCAGGTCTATGAAAATAATCCCAAAGGAAAGCCAATATACCAGCGGTCTGCAACCTTTTTTAACACCTCTTGTGCTAAGGACGTTTCCAGACGTCCTCTCAATAAAAACCGTGGGGTGCTAATGACGTATGGAGATGTCCGGAGACGTCCTTAGGTCCTTTTTTTTTTTTTTGCTTGGCTATGCCTTCTTCAGCACTCATAGACATGTTTAGCGGATGCGCACTGCTGTTCACTTCCTTATTTCATATTTATGGCCTGACTAAACTGTTTCTTTACTCTACTAGCCCTTACTCGTTGTGGCCGGTGGGGGTACTGCGCCATGGGTGCGTTTTCGCATTTTTTATTCACTAATAAATTCATTATTAATTTATAATTTGTTGAATTGAAAAAAGGGCTTCGTTAAGACCTCCATATTATTATGGTCAATGCCTGTGTGAAAAGGAGTGATTGGTGCAGGCGGTGAGGAGCTACGGCAGTGTTTCTGACACACATTCAGACATTTGGTTAATTATAGTATGATGATGATGATATCTAAATCTCCCTGGTTTTGATCAAAAGAGCAATGTGTTCTGTGCTCATTTCTGACTTAACCAATCATCTTGTTTGGAATATTAACGCTTCTAGAGAGAGGTCAGATGAGACAGTGCGGAATATTATGCCTCCCGGTGTTGGGGGGGGGGGGGGGGTAATGGAAGGCGGGGCTTTTCAGAGTAACATCTGCCCAACCTGCTTGACACTATAGCGCCATAATTTTTGAAGAATTCTGCCGCATTCAAGGTGTTAAATGCAGGAGTTAAACTATTAATCTGGTCTCAGTGAGGTCAGATGTAGAGTTGATGGCCGCTCCATATATTCAGATCTAGTATGTCAGACCATGTATGGCTATCCAGGGTTTGATGAGGTCAGTGTTGTGATCTTCATAATACTGTATCCAGGTGATGATAGTCAGCTCCGCAGATGAAGATCCATGTGTTGTACCGACTTGGTTCATTTTGCAAGTGTGACTCGTGTCGCGGCAACCACACTGGTTATCATGAGACTGTCACGATGTGGTCATACCGGTATATTCCCATATATGGGCTTAATATTGATGACATCAGGGATGTCCATATATGGGCATTCCCAGCCGATGCCCTAATACAATGGCATTTTGGGTGGATTTGTTATTTTCCAGTGTGAAGCAAAGCAGCAGTGTGGTGGTGGTGGGACGACGTGAGAGCGACCATTGGTCACCTGAATTGGCTCCCTGGTTTCCACTGCGGGGGTTTGGGTACTACTACAATTGGTCGTACGTTTAGAAAATGTTCTGTTCCCGTCATGGCTACGGAGGCTCAGAGCTCAGGGACCTGGTAGCGCAGCTAAGGGCAGATAACAGTTCGCTGAGGCAGGAACAGAGAGATGCACAACCAGGTAGTAGTACTATTGTCTCCTCTGAGGTGTCAGTCCCATCCACTTTGGCACCACCAAGTGCCAAATAATAAATGATATGAAGGTTTGTAGCTGTAGCTAATTTCAATGTTATGTCGAAAAACGAGTAGGTAAAATTGCTTTGTGTTGGTTAAATTTAGTGGTTTATGGTTATTACTGTGACTTGGTGTGAATACCGTAATTTGTGTCAAAGCAGAACATTAGAAGCTCAATGTGTTATTCTGATATAATTTGGCTTCATGGAATATTTACAGTAGGCCTACTGTGCAAATTGGCATTGTTTTAAATGCATGTCAGTGTTACAGTATGTGTTATGAGTCACATCGGATAAGAACCCTGGTCAGCCTATATAATGTGACAACGAACATTTAAAATGTGATTGAGAGAGACTGAGAAGAGGAGGAATTATACGGGTAAGAGACAGAGACACACGGACAAGGAAGAGGAAGAGAGAGGATGTTGTGCTGGGCGGTGTCCCTGAAAATACCGCTGGTGCATCCGAAAACAGGACAGATTTACTGTCCTGCAGTGCCAGTGGGGCACATGGTGTACTACTTTGGAAGGTTCCACCACGGAACGACCCACAACAAGGATCATATTGGTGTGCACGTCTTGAACACAGTGTCTATGGTCTGGATGAAGTTGCCTCCTGTGACAACTGGAGGCAACTTAATTCGAAAAATAATGAAACAGCCCATTGAGGTCCCCTCCTCGCGTTGGGGCCACACAGCTGTGCTTATAGGGGATACAATCTACATCTGGGGGATGATAGAGTGCAGTTCTAGTTGTATACTGTGCGCTGCTGTATACAAAGTGCTCACCCACCTCCACTCCAGCTTCCACCTGTCGTTTTGGATCTACTGTTTAGGTACGGGGGATTCAGAGTCCCTATGGTCGGGACTGATGCGCTTGACCTGAGTACCTAAAAAGCAGATCCAATACATCGCCAAACCATAATAAATATATTGCATTGATTATCCTATATTCAATAAATATATATATTACATCCTCCTTGAGTTGTCTGACTGAACTGGAGGTATGAAAAAAAAATCTGTCACAAAAATGTACTTCATAATGTTACTGTTTTTTTTTCAGACCTTCAGTTCTATAGGCAACACAGAATGGGGGGGACTTTTTAATATTTCCAGTGCACACAACAAGAAAAATGCGTTTTATCCCAACAGTGATATATAGGCAGATGATATATATATACTGTATAGGCAGCAAGTGCCTATATAAAGTGTCTTCAGTGTGAATACTCAAATGTGCTTTACATGGCTGGGCATGAGAAAACAAATAAAAACTACTTTATTATGGGGGAAACAAAAAGGTAATTTATCTGTAGTTAATCGCGATTAATTTTTCTGTAGTTAATTAATCTTGATTAACGCGTTAAAGTCCCGGCCCTACAATGAATACATTTTCTTTATCAGTTTAAAAATCACACCAGTGTGAAGTGAGGGGCGCTCTTATCATCGTACGTCCTCATCGTCTATCTGCTCAGACACTATGATGTAAAATTGTCCATTCATTGTCAATTGGAATTCAATGTTTGTGTAGGACAGTGTTGTTTTTGTCGACTAAAACTAAGACAAAATTTTTCACTGACAAAGACTAAATGGAAACTAAATGAAAACTAAGCTATGATGACTAAAACTAAGACTAAATATACTGACAATTTCGTCAACAAATAAAAACTAGACCAAAATGTTAGGAAGGGACTATAGTGGGCAAGAGATCCAGTATAAGTAATTTTACACTTGGTTGGATGCTGAAAATAGCTGATCTACAAGCTCACAACCCGTTGCAGTGCGACACGTTGTGAGCTTGTAGATCGGCTATTTTAAAGTGTAAAATCAGTCATTACAACGGCATCAAGGCCCGCCAAAGCACATTTTAGTCGACAAAATCAAATGTACAGTCGACTAAAATCTTATGACATTTAGTCGACTAAAACTACACTAACACTAAGAAATTCCAGGTGACTAAAATGTGACTAAAACTAATTTAAAACTTGCTGCCAAAAACAACACTGGTCTAGGACAAAGCTTGTGGACAGACACCAAATAGATAGGGGATAGAGCCTTTTCCATCATAGCCCCCAAATGATCCCAAGCAGTCTTAAACGACTGATGCAGAAGGACATGAATACGGTAACACGCATACCAGGACACATTAAGGAAAAAGATAATCTCACAATAGAACAAACCAGGGCACTTAGGGAACTAATCAACAACAAACAAATCATTATCAAACCAGCAGACAAAGGCTCCTGCATAGTAATTATGGATAGACACCAATACCTTTTAGAAGGTGAGAGACAGCTCAACAATCAGGACCATTATAGGCAATTAGACCAACCCATTTACATGCAGACAGCTACGAAGGCCATAGCCATCATAAACAGTCTTAAGGACAAAAGGCACATAAACGCCAAACAACATCAATACTTAATAGGACAGGATAGCCCACGGGCTAGGATATTTTATCTTTTACCAAAAATACACAAAAGCCCGGATTCATGGACAATACCATATGAAATTCCACCCGGGAGACCAATTGTGTCGGACTGTGGCAGCGAGACGTATCAGACAGCAGAGTTTATTGAATATTTCCTGAACCCACTGTCGATAAAACACCCCAGTTTTATAAAAGACACTTACGATTTTGTGGACAAAATTAAAGCTAATAAAGTAGGAAAGGAGGCCCTTCTATTTTCAATAGATATAGACAGCCTCTACACAAACATTGAAACAGAATCAGGACTACAAGCAGTCAGGGAAGTCTTTAGTAAATACCCAGACACAAGTCGACCAGAGGAGGAAATACTCCAATTACTAGACTTAAATCTAACCCAGAATGATTTTTCCTTTAACAACAAATTCTATTTACAAATCAAAGGCACGGCCATGGGAAAGAGATTTGCACCATCTTATGCAAACATTTACATGAGCATATGGGAACAGACCGCACTAGAAAAATGCAGACTTAAACCGACACATTACTATAGATTTCTAGATGATATATTTGGAATATGGGAACATAGCCAAGAAGAATTCCAGGAATTTATTGATGTTTTAAATAGCCATCATAGATCCATAACGATAAAATATGTGACACACACAGAAAGGATTGACTTTCTTGATGTAACAATCTTCAAGGGCCCAAACTTTAACACAAATGGGAAACTAGACTTAAAAGTATTCTTTAAAGAAACAGACACTCACGCCCTATTACACAAAACGTCATTCCACCCGACACACTCCTACACAGGAATAGTCAAATCACAACTACTAAGATTCCATAGGATTTGCACGCAAAGAAGTGATTTCAAAATAGCTTGTAAAACTCTATTTAATGCCCTCAGACTAAGAGGATACACTAGGACCTTCCTCCGGAAAGCCCAAAAAACCTTCTTAGAAATAAAAGTGCGAGATACAGGCCCCAAATTGGCCCTGATAACCAGTTATTCAACACAGAGCACACTAGCCAACAACAGAATAAAAAGGAATTTTGAGAACCGAACAGACGATCTTCTAAAAGATTATAAAATTATATCGGCCTACAGAAAAAATAAAAACCTTAAAGATTATCTAGTACACAGCAAGCTAAAAGAAATCAACACACCAGCACGCCAGGGACCAGAATACTTCAAACCCAAACAATTAGTAAAAAATAGAACCACAAAACGCGTCTTGGAGATTAAACAACAAATAACAGCCAGAACCAGCAACTGCATTTATTTAATCACATGTGAAAAATGTGGTTTACAATATGTCGGAGAGACAGGTAAAACAATAGGTACTAGGCTGGGACGACACAGATACAATATTAACAATGCCAAAAAGACAACCACAAGATTGGTGCAACATTTTATGGCGCACGGCATTGGAGCTCTAAAATGCGCTGGACTTCAACACAATCCTAACTGGACAGTAGGACAAAGACGTTTTAATGAAAAACAGTGGATTAAGAACCTCAACACGGATTTTCCTCGAGGCTTAAACATGCCTAAAATTAGATCTTGAACACTAAAAAACTTAAACTCAGGATTAAACTGGAGAAATCTAAAAGTGATTGGATCAGACTTCCTTCGGATACATGGCGAATGCATTTATTCCTTGCATTGTGCCTACACATGTCGCGACCGCAGGTCGCGACATGTGTACTGAAATCAGTGCACTGAAATCTTTTAATTCCCCCCCCCAATGTCAAACTGGCCCCCTCCATTGAGACCTTTAAATCCCACCTAAAGACCCACCTCTACACCTTGGCTTTTAACCCAGGTTGAGTTTCCATGGTCCATGTTTTGTGTTTTGTTTGGTATCTGTTTTGTATTTCTTCGTATGTTTGCTGTTGTTCTCTGTGTTTAGCTACAGTGCATTTAGTTTTGTTCTTCTGTACGGCACTTTGTAAACCTCTGAGTTGTAAAATGTGCTTTATAAATAAAGTGGATCGGATCGGATAGTAAAACAGCCAGAGACACACAAAGCTCTGTATAGGAGTGGTTCAAAAAGCGCTTTGGACAAAACCTCTTAACTCCATTGGACCCTCAAACTGTCTGCTAAAGCAACTCCACCACTGTCAGCCAATGTCCTGAGTGTGACATTAGTGTGACATTTTCCTAATGGATAATGAATGCATGTCAAACCACAGCTGACTGCCGTATTTTCAATTTGGGAATGTTCGCCGAACCCTTGTCTCTCCTCGTTGGCGTCTCGGTCATGAGACTCGATGAGCTCATGATGAGACTGGACGGCATGTATGATTCAGTTGGCTTATATTTGACGTGATGTGAAAAGATGGAGTATTGAAGCCGACAGAGACCCAGACACGCGTATGAGTCCCAGTCGCGCGCGTGCCGATCTTGTGGGCGTTCGTTGTACGTTTTTCGACTATGGGCGTGGCAACTGTGCGCTGGCAGCATTCATGCGTACATTTGTAATTCTCTGCATTGTTACAGAATGCATGTTGGTGATGTGCTCCACAGCAGGCTGGGCGTTTCTAATTACACCCCTGGTGATTCTTTTTGTCTGCCGCTTGCATGGCATTCCTGCTGGGGAGGCGTGAGGACCACATAGCCAGCAGGCACAACTATCAGTCTGAGGCGCCAGTCACATCTATCAGACAAGCGTCTTATCAATGTTTTATGGTTTCATCTGTCTTGTCGTTTGTCGCATCAATTGACCACAATGCTTTGCGGAATCTGGGCGGTGCGTGGGCGGTGCGAGGACATGCGGAAACAGATCCACGTGTTGCCCCTGTTGTTGTCCTTACGCTGTTAGCTGCGGGACACAGTAGCTAGTAGCTTGTTGGTTGTGTCAACGTGTTGCGTCTCCACTTTATCAGTACCACTACCACAGTAGGTGCCAAGTCTGGCACTGATTCTGTGTGTATGTATATAGCCTCCAGGTACGCAGACTAAGCATGGCATCATTGTGGAAAATTAATATTTTCTGTTAGCAACGACTCCATTATTTTTAATAAAGCGCATCCATTTTACCACAACACACGACTTGCTGCATTTCAGGCTGTTAGCCATGACGCAGACGTCGATGCAGGCTATAGGCGAAATATAGGATAAGAGATGACATGCGTCTCCAAGTTGGAGCCTATAGTTGCGCCTGGGCGCACGGCTCTCTCCTATCTGCAGTCCGACCGTTCAGCGTTACTTCAGGAGAGGAGACGACACCTCGATGTTAATGTTATTAAAAAAAGAGAGAAAAAAAAGGGGGGGAATCATATTTGAACCATAATCTGAAGTAGGCCTAATGTACAGTAGGCCCATTGGGCATAGCCAACACGGCACATCATTATCACATCTACATTTATCCTTCAACATTTCATGCCCAAAATGATTGTTTGGGAGCAGTAGCATTTTCAGAAATATAAGTCATGGCTACGACTGTTTCATAATATCCAGTCCAATGCGCACTGCCCATGCGAACGGAAAACATGTTCATTCATATTAACAGTTTTATTTTATTTTAACAACCAAATCATATGGAATGGTTTGAAGTAGGCCTTCATTTATAATGTCGCATCCTCTGTGTAAAGCACTGATGTCCTTTTATATCGTTGGTCCGTGCAGTCAGACGGATAACTATTGATTATGGGTCGGGTGGAATAACAAACTGATACGAGGTGGAACGAGAGATCTGAACGGAGTCGACGCGACACCTGAATTATATAAGCATTAGGCTATATAGACCAGAGCTAGGTTAGGAGTGATTGATAAAATGCATGCACCTTGAATTATAACGTTTGTTTTAATTTTCTGTTCGGCCACGACGGGCAGGGATTATATTTTCCTGTTGAATTGCTTACTGGAACAGACCAAACTACTTTACTTAACAATAAAATCATTTTCGTAACGAAAGTGCATAGGCTCTTTCCTCTTCCGTGTCTGCACTATGCAGAAAAAAAACAACAGACTCAGAGTGTGAAAAGACCGCCCAGTGCAGCGTAACAAACGGACCTTCTCTCCTATTGGTTGGCGGGTAAACCCAACCCTTTTTGTCTTGTCTGAGGTGCCGCCCTGTTCTTCAGCTTGTCGCCTACAAAATGTTTTGTGTCTTGTGTCTTGCCCCCCCCCCCCCCCCCCCCCCATGAAACACGTTTGTCTGATGAAACCACGTGACTCCCATTAGAAATGCATTGGGAGCTGTCTTGTCTGATGCTTTTCATCAGACAACCATAAGACGCTTGTCTGATAGATGTGACTGCGGCCTGAGGGGGAGACAGTGAGGTGCATATACATACAGAGACGCTGTGAGACAAGCATACAGACAGACAGACAGACAGACAGACAGACAGACAGACAGACAGATCTAGCAGGTCTAGCTTTCGCCACAACAGAGCTGTCAATGTTATTTTGCATGGCTGTGTTGTTGAACGTCGAGAAAGTTATACGACTGACGCACCCAGGTGATGGCAATATTACTAATGACCGTAGGCATATTCTTACCGTGCAACACAGCAGGGGGAAGGGGGGGGACGGACATAAATGCTTTTATTAATATAATTACCCAGAGTTATTGTTCTCCAAGGTACCAGGGCACGGGCCAAGAATATTAATACAGTGTGAGAGAGGGAGAGAGAGAGAGAGAGAGAGAGTGCACACACAATCACACACAAGTATGAAATGCATGCGTCACGCCTCCGACAATCTCTGTCCATTTACAACAAGCGTTTTTTTTTTTTTTCACCGTGTTTATTATTTCACTCCAACTGGGCAACGTTGCCAAGCCTGTCTGTCTCACACTACGGCCACCATTACTCTGCTAATAGAATATGATTTCCCAGTAAACGCTCACTCGTTTCAGTACGTTCAGTACATTTGGATAATGAATCCTGTTGGACCGAACTGCTCCCACGACTCTCACTTTCCCCCCCTGTCTACTTCCCTAATGTGCTCCGTGACAAATGCAGAGAGAGGTATATAGGCATTATGAAATGTATGGGAATGTCATTTTGCTGAGATACGGCGATGTCGTTCCCAGTCACGTCGTCAGAGATAAAAGGGCCACTTCACCCCTTTTGCAACCAGATCTTATTTTAATGATATTTGGGGACACAAGAAACACTTTCCTTGGTTTTTATGTGTTTAAGATATTTTAGTATTTCAAATGTATGATGACTCGTCAGGCATTGATCTCACTTCCTTCCTGGACTACATCGTCTCAGTCGGACAAACCTGCACAGACACCATGACCAAAGCAATATGGTCATTGTAGTAATCCAGCAATCCAGTCCCCTAGTCAAAACACGCAGACTTGATTATTTTTCTGACCATATAGAGTTCAAATTTCAAATTGTGCTACTGTTATCTACTGTGAATACTATTAACATTGAGTGACTGTAGTTTCTTCCAGAGGTGAAATGCTCCTTTAAAGCTCACTTTTCAAGAAGCTGTTCTTGAGTTGCAGGAGGACTATAGGTTAAGGTTAGGGAAAATGTTAAAGTGTGTCTTGTCTGTGTCACAGCAGGCAGTCTACCGGTATGTATTGAAGGGGTTGAAGGTTTGTTGTGCTTTATGTATTGGCCTGTATAGCCCTCCAGCCAGTATTGACTTGTTCTGGCTTGACGTCCTTATTTCATCTTTGTCTGAATAGAAGAAAAAAAAAGAAAGAACCATTTCCCTGTCTTTCCTTTCTGTCAATCCTCTGTAGGTTATTGCTTTTTTTTCCTACCTCAAGTAAGAAAACCTTGACACATACTGTGGTTAATACTGTATGACATTGGGTCCTATGAGATGCGTTTCTCAGTGTAGCCCAGTTCAGAAGCTTCAGGCTGTATTTGGGTGGATATAGCCTGGTTAACGGGGCTGAGTCGGCTCAATCGAACGTCACAACGTTCGCCACGGCAGCTTGCTCGCTTTAGCTCACTCTGTGGTGTCTCTCATTGCTCAATTCCGCTTCAGACGGCACCCCTCTGTCTATAGGGCGGTTAAAATGGGGAGGATTTCTGTGTAATATGTACGGATTGGGGGTTTTCTAGTAGTGTATGTATGGATGTCAATCCGCGTTTGGGTGAGACTGGGTTGGCTATGGATGTCCACATGGATGGTAAGCAGACCATAGGCAGACATCTGTCTATGCAGATGGTCTGTGGTCTGTGCAGCAATATACCGTAGGTCTTTCTTGGGTCCATGCATACCTGTCTGTGTGACCTGTCCATGAGAACTGTCTGTGTGACCTGTCTGTGTGACCTGTCCATGAGAACTGTCTGTGTGACCTGTCCATGAGAACTGTCTGTGTGACCTGTCTGTGTGACCTGTCCATGAGAACTGTCTGTGTGAACTGTCCATGAGAACTGTCTGTGTGACCTGTCCATGAGAACTGTCTGCTCTTTGAGCTGTGCTCAACTTGATTAGACTTCCATCTCCACTCCACGGTGCTTTGCCGATGGGATTGCTCTTATTGGCAAATACACATGATATGTATTTACCTCTTCTTCTTCTGTCGTATGTCCTTAGACCTTCCGTTGCAGCAAGCCAGTCCAGTGTGTCATTGTCTAGGTCAATTAGCCCACGGTCGCCATTTGGTGGCCGGTATATAGGGCAGCTGGTCAGCACATGTTCAACAGTCTGTAATGGGTCCCCACTTTCGCAGTGGGCACTGTCTGTGAGACCCCACTTCTGCACCAAAGCGTCCCACACCCGTCCTCAGGCGGTTGAGGGTTGTCCACTCCTTGCGGGGGAGGTGCTGGCCAGGAACATCTGTGGGATCCTCGATGTAGTGGTGAAGCCTGGATGGTTCTGCTGCCTTCCACTGGTCCCTCCATCTTGCCTTCACCCAGGGAGCCTTGGAGGTGTCGGCTGGTGTTGTACGGAGCAGTTCCTGGGCCTGTGTGGCAAAGGGCCGCCGGGACTTGAGACGCATGCGCTGTGGTGTCTCTGTGACGACCTTGTGGAGGAGGTGGGCTTCGCTCAGCTGAGCCTTCCGAGCAAGGGCCAGTGTGGCTGCTTCTCGCCTGACCTCTGCGGGGGCGATTCCAGCAAGGACTGGCAGTTGGTTGGTTGGAGTGTATTTACCTCGATATGCTGTCTGTCATTATGTATATGTATATACTGTACCTCATACCTCGATGAAGGTACATTTCTTATATATACGTATATTGCAGCCACACAAGCATTTAAACACGTCTGTTTGAATTAGAATATATACATATTTGAAAGTCAAACAGAGATGTCCAACTGGCTTTTGCCTTTCTCTAGGTCGTCCTCAGACGAGCCCTCCATCGTCGTTTCCAGTCATCTCGGTTCTCCATACATCCGGCCAGTTCGTTGGTACTTTGCACTCCTGCATCGCTCTTGAGTATATCCACGTATGTTAGCACGGGGCGTCCTCGTGCTCGATGGCCGTGTGTTGGTTCCCAGAGCACCAGTTTGCTGGCTGGCAGTTCTTGATGTCTTTGGCAGTGTCCTGCTAGTCTCATTCTCCTGGCTGCTATTTTCTGGCTCACCCTCGGTAGTCCCTCATACAGAGTCATGTTAGTGACATGTACAGTCTTGCTGATGTTAAGTACTGCACGCAGCATTCTGGTGTAGCACCCGTCAAGGGACTTCTCCAGGGTTGGCTTCAGGGTCCAGCATTCACTGCCGTATAGGAGAACAGACTCCACTGTTGCGTAGAAGAAGCTGAGTTTGATTTGTCGGGGGAGATTGGAGTTCCAAACACTGTTCATGCCATTTAGGGACCTCCATGCAAGTGCCTTCCTCACTTTCAGATCTTGCTCGGTTGAGTTGACCCATGAGCCCAGGTACTTGAAGTCTTTGACTTCCTTCAGCACCGTGCCTCCTGCTGTTGTGAGAGGTGGATGTTCCGGTGAGATGTTGTAGGTGATAACCTCAGTTTTCTTGGCATTTAGCCTAAGGCCAACTTTGGCACACTCCAGCTCCACACTGTTCAGGAGTTCCTGAGCTTGTTCCACGCTGTCGGAGAGCAGGCCGATGTCATCCGCATAGTCCAGATCTGTCAGGACTACCTTGGGATGTCGTCTTGACCTCCTTGGGGTTAGGGTGAAGCCAAGATCCTGCTCTCGTCCACTGATAGCTTTCCTGAGCGCATAGTCCAGGACTATGATGAAGAGGAAAGGGGCTAGGGTATCCCCCTGCATTACCCCGGCCCGGATATCAAACTCCTCACTGTTACCATCTGGGGTCACCACCTTGGCCCTTGTTTTTGCATACATGGACTCTATTGCCCGGAGCAAGTTGGGAGGGACACCGTAGGCCTTAAGGATCTTCACCATTGTGCCTCTGTGAATCGAGTCAAACGCCTTTTTGAAGTCGATGAAGCAGAGTACAGCAGTCAAGTTGTCCTTCCTCACCTCCTCAATCATTCTCCTCAGTGCCAAGATCTGTGCTACGGTAGTTCTCCTCTCTCTGAAGCCATTTTGGTTCTCTCTCAGGAGAGGGTCGATGGCATGCCGTATCCTGTTTAGTATCATTCTGTTGTAAATCTTTGCAGTGATACAAGTCAGGCTGATGCCTCTGTAGTTGTCTGGCTTTGAGAGGTCCCCAGCTTTAGGCACTGGAATGATGTTGGACAGAGACCATATTTCAGGCTGTTTGTTGTTCATTAGTGACAGGTTGCAAAACTCCAGGGTGAGGTCATCAAGGTCACAGTTCTTTAGGACCTCTGGGGGTATGCCATCTGGCCCAGCACTCTTGCCCTCCCTCACTGTGGATTTCGCCTTGGAAAGCTCACTGGACGTAAAGGGACCATCTTCGATGTCCAGGCCCTGGAGGATTTCCGGCACATCCTCCTCAACTCCATCCTCTGCTGTACCCAGGAGCCCCTGGAAGTGGCCGAACCAGGTAGTCACCCTGTCCTCTGGGCTGTGTCCCTCCACCTGTCCCTCCTTAGCTCTTTTCCGCCCAGTCATCTCATTGATGACTTTCCAGGCCTCCCCATATTGCCGTTCACCATGCGCTGCCTGCACTCTCTGTACGCTCTCCATCAGTTCCACTCCTTTTATCGTGTCGTATGTACTGAAGAGAAACTGCTTGGCTTCATTCAGTACAACACGTCTCTCCACGGTTGGTTCGCGCTCAAAGTTGAGCCGTGCTTCCTCCACCCTGCTGCGTGCAGCTACAACCTCCGGATGTCTGGACCGCATGGACACTCTGGCTTTGTCCAGCATTGGCACACACAGCCTGGTCGCCTCCTCATTCGCAACAACAAATCTCTCATATTCGCTGCTGGGCTCAGCTCCCTTGTCCAGCTGCCCAAAGCGCCTCCTAACCTCCTCCGTGTACCTGGCTTGCAGGCCTGGGTCGGCTGCGAATGCCTTCCAGTCGTGCCGGATCTTGGGGCTTGGCTTGGGGACCCTGAGGCTAAGTCGCACTCTCATGGATACCACGCGGTGGTCAGAACCCACAGAGTTAAAGGTGTTGTAGGGTTCCGCGTTCAAGATGGAATTCCTCCATTTTCGTCTCACTAGTATGTAGTCTAGTTGACGTCTCATACCGGTGGGCCGGTCCTGGAAGGTCCATCTTTTGCCCATTCTTTTTCTGAACATGGTGTTTGCAGCCAGTAGTTCTTGTTCCTGGAGTAGTGTGGCAAGGTACGCTCCATTCCGGTTTGTGTCCTCATGGAAAGTGTATGTCGCGTCCGTTCGTCCGAGTCTCGCGTTAAAGTCCCCCAGAATCGCAAGAAAATTGTGTGCCGGGACGCTTCGGACTGCCGTTGCTAGGTCCCTGTAAAACTTCTCCGCTTCCTCGACTGACGCCACGTTGGTGGGTGAATACACTGCCATGATGGTTGTTACTGGACAGCTACTAAACTCGGCGATGAGGATCCGCTCTGAGAATCGGTGGGTTTTCCGCAGTGTTTTACGTGCTCTAGGGCTCAACAGCAGCCCCACACCTCCGGTTGCTGCCTGGGCTTCGTTCCTCCATGCAGAGGAGGTGACGAAGGTGTAACTCTCAACCCTGCAGTGTTTGATGGTGATCTCATTGTGCACCCTTCTGTGCTCCTGGACTCCTAGGATCTCCACTCCTCTGCTCTCTGCACAGTGTGTGAGCTCCTCCAACCTCCCATCTTCTCTGACCGTGCATGCGTTGAAGGTTCCCATTATAAATGGTTTCCTGCAACGCAAGATTGCATTAGACCGTGTGCTGTTTTCGGACTGAACCCTCCCTTGCGGGTTTAAGGTCCAATCGTCATGTTGTCCCCCCGGGGGAGGACCAGCACTACGGTCCGCTGCTAGGCTCCTGCGGACTCCCGCCGCTGGAAGTATAGGTTTTGAAATGACTAGACTTTCCATGGTTGACTTTACAATGCTATATAAGAACTGTGGGGCGCAACTCCTCACAGTCCTGGTTTTAATTCGGAGTGTCCTTCTCCTAGGTGGGTTGCCTCGGCTGTGAGCTCCACCTGCCCATGCTATTTACCCATAACTGGGGCAGTGGTTGGTAAGGTGCCAGGGCGTGTCCACACACCGGTGGGCCTGCACACCTCACCTCTGGGGCCCACTGCTGCTCCGAGATCCCCTGCATTTTAGTTTGGTGTCCGCAAGGACACATATCCGTGTGTGACCACGAGGAGGCACTGCAGGAGTCTTGGTGGTGGAGAGGCTGTGTACCGGCAGGAGGAGACTTACGCAACTCAGCTCCTCTTTTCACCCCCCGCGAGGAGGGCTAGCCGACGGCAGTAGCTGAAAGCAGAGAGTAGCAAGCAGGAGCAGCATGCAACATGCACTAACTACAAGCACTTCTACACAGTACTACTGCACTGACGCATCACACACCCTGTGCTAAAAGCACGCACACACCAACTAAAATGTCCTGTATAAATAGCAATGGACGAGTGTGAATCTTGCAATTAGGAATGGGCATGGACATCAGTGTTCGCTGAACATATAGAGATTAGAGACATATTTTTCTTCAGTTACTGGGTGTGATGATATCGCAGTCTTTGATGGCAAATCTGTTTCCGTGTGCATGTGCATGCGTCTCACACACACACACACACACACACACACACACACACACACACACAAACACGTGAGCGCACGCAAGCCTTCTTCAGTAATTCTCCTCGCCGTAATGATCCAAGCTATAATTAGTCAAATCTCGGTCACATTATCAAAGAGGTACAAAGTGGCTTTAGAACGGATGAAGGGAAAGTGCACGGCCGTTGGGCATGAAGGGCTTTCCCCGATCCACATCTCCTGGAAAGATGAGAGCGGAATTTAGGTTGCTCTGATTTGTTATCTTTCAAATAACGGTATTGTTAGTGTTATTACCTCTTGATGTTTCTTGCCTGGCTCCTGCTCTCTCTCTCTCTCTCTCTCTCTCTCTCTCTGCCTTCCTCATATGGACGGACCAGCCTGTTCTTTCTGTCTGAGGTTCCACATTTTCTCCTTTGTGCCAATCGCCATGCCCCGTATTCTTTCTCGTAATCTCTCCTCTTTTGTCTTGTGCTCTCGCTTCACTGCCACTTTCTTGCCTTTTACATCTCAGTCTCCCGAGTTCAACGTGCCCGTTCCCTTCCATCTCTGCACCTGTCGTGTCTCTGATACAGTCACCTCGTTAGCACCGTTGGCAGTTAAGATCAGAGAGCTTGACAAGCACAGCAGTGAAATGTGGCAGAGATACTCCTGATTACACAGACTTGGATATAAGACGGCCAATTTGCCTTCACTCTGAGACCCTGTAAACCCACAGATTCAGTGTAAACTGCATTCTGCTGAATCCATATGAAATAAACAGTATCATTCTTCTCTTCTCTTCTCTTCTCTTCTCTTCTCTTCTCTTCTCTTCTCTTCTCTTCTCTTCTCTTCTCTTCTCTTCTCTTCTCTTCTCTTCTCTTCTCTTCTCTTCTCTTCTCCTCTCCTCTCCTCTCTTCTCTTTTCTTCTCTTCTTGTTTCTTTTCCTATCATCAAGTAGCTTTTAGCTAATAAGACTTTCTGTCCGGTACCTTTAAATCCGGGAACCCCTTTTGGAGTTGCTATTCATGTGTACAGTATATAGCAGCAAACTGTGCATTTTTTGAATAAAGTTTTCCAGAAAACTTTTGGTCAGGATTTAGAAGGCGTCTTTAGAATCTGCCTCAGGTCTAAATGGGTTAAATGGGATACATGTAGAACCGATAGTTCTACATGTGTCTGCTATAAGTTTTAATTTAAAATAGTCATGGCATGTTTGGGGCTGAAGTACCAAATTAACCAAACATTGTATAATGTGCTGCTAGTATGTCCAATATCGTATCTCTTTCTTTTAATGTTAAAGGTAGAGTAAGTGATTTCACTCAAAAAACCTTAGGTTTCGTTTTTGCCTTGGGACCCAAGCTTTCATCCAATCAGGATACAGAACCAAAAACTAAACCTAAGGTTTTTTGACCCCCATGGGTTAACTGGGGACAGGGAGGAACTCCTTATATGGTCAGCACACTCTATAGTAGAGAGGATTATCACAACAAAACAAAAAAATAAGTGATATTTGAATTAAGTGAAATCACTGAATATACCTTTAAAACAGATCATAAAAGCAAGGCTTGTTAGTCGTCTTCCTAACAACCCATGAAGTGAAGCATTTTTTGTTATAGTTATAGAGACTGAGACACTTGAGAACAGGTTAATACAGAGGCAGAGGCTGTGTGTTTGCAGACGTGTGTTAATGCATGCGTGCGCACAACTATTCCGGCTCCCATTAAGACTCCCACCTCTGCACGCAGTGTCCAATTTTCTTGGCTTTGTAGTAGGCTGTGTTTTGATTGCTGCTATTCAAAACATAAAATTAGCTTTCAAACACAACCCTTTCCAAGTCTGAGAAAGGCCATATCTAATGCATCCAAGTTCAGGCTGGTCCCATGCCATATACTACTATACTTCATAAAGAAGATTATGTGAAATTTCAGCAAAACCCCCACGGGAAGAGAAAAAAGGTCAATTCATAATATCAATGAATTTAGCGATCCCTATTTTGGTCATTTTTTTGCGTTCTGGTATTTAAGAAACGGCCCTTGTCTAACATCTCTGCTTTGGAGCTTGGCTCTGCTAAATGCTGTGATATTTCCACCTCCTGGTACTGGAGAGTTATATTCAAGACTGTAGTGACAGTCTTTACATTGTGTGTTAGTTCAACTTTTACTGGAGACGTGAAGCGACGCAGAGATGGTCTGAGCAGCCGCCGTTCGTTCAATTTTCGGTCGGTGTTGGACGACACGTGGCAGCCAAGTCTATGGACTTTTAATGTTTGGTTACAGCACCTTACATTTTAAACAATGCTGACCTTACATTTACATGTAACTAATGGTTCTGTTTGAACTCAATTCACCTACTACTCTGACGGCTGAACGGTCAGGGTGACCGTGTTTCATTCCATTTCATTGGCCACTCTCCCCCATCTATTCTAATGATCTTCACACCTCTTCCACCCGCCGACGACTTGCCATTGTCTTCTAAATGTTACATTCCAACTAATTCAAGGCAGCGGGCACCATTTCAACTCAACAGGACAACTCAACTTTTAATTTTAATTTTCAGTTTACCAAACCCACAAGTTATTGACGGTGACTTGAGAGCGTTCTAGTGAATAGCCTATACCCATGCGCAGCGCGAGGTAATTAACGCCAGCTGTCTGCAAATTATTTGGTCTTTGATTAACGGATTATATAAAAAGTATTTTTGGGACAAAATAAAGGAAGAAAAAAAGCGACCGGATTTGACATCATTTCTCAAGTTGAGCGTCTTTCTCTGACACAACAAACACAGACAACATTTAGAGGTGGGCACTGGGTCTGGGTTGAAGTATAGCCTAATTTACAACACTGTCAGACTTTGTTTTGAGCCAATAAAATACCACGCCAGAGCCAGGCGCATTGATCAGAGTCCGACGAAATACGAGTTATATATTGTCATTTTGTCATGTTGTCATTTTTATATAGGCCTAGAGGGGGAAACATTATAGGCTACACGTGTATAGGTAAGGGCGCATCGATGTAACGGGTTTCAAATTAATATATAGATTGATTGTGGCAGCGGAGACTCGGAGAGGTGCGCATGAGGGAAAAGGAGAGGAGCCGTGCGTGCAGGCAGGCAGAGACATCAAGTGGGTGCTTGCGGAAACGTTTACAGACAAAGGAGGACTATCTTTTGAGCGACAAAACATTTAGAGGTTCGGAAGGTCTCTCTGGTTGGAATGATTTCAAACACTGTCATTTTTTATTTGGAATCGCATCGGCACGCATTCTCGTGTGTGTGTGTGTGTGTGTGTGTGTGTGTGTGTGTGTGTGTGTGTGTGTGTGTGTGTGCGAGGGAAACTGCCAGCCTGAATCACTCCAGTTAGACTGACAGATGGATGGACACATCTACCCTGAGGGGAGAGAAACAAAAGCATGCATCACACAACAGAATCATCAACACACACACACACACACACACACACACACACACACACACACACTGTGTGTAAGTGTGTGTGAGTGTGTGTGCGCCACACAATTCTTCAATGTAGTATTTTTGTTTGTGTGGGCATGTTTAATGGAATTAATGTGATTTAAATAGACATGAAAGTAAATTCATGTTTTTATATTGAGAATCAAAGACAGTGAGCCAGAAAGATACAGTAGGCCTACACACTGCCCTGGTACATCTTGAAAAGAAAAGCTCTTATGTTAGGCTACTGTTCATAGACTATAGTTCCGCATTCAACACTCTTGTACCATCTAAATTAGTGTTGAAACTTTGCGGATGATACCACAGTGATCGGACTAATAACCGACGGTGATGAGAGGGCCTATAGGAGGGAGATAGAGGATCTAACTCTATGGTGCGATAACAACAACCTCTCACTTAACACCAATAAGACCAAAGAATCAAATCATTGTAGACTTTAGGAAGTCCAAAGGTATCCACACCCCCATTTCCATCAAAGGGTCATCTGTCGACATAGTTGATAACTTTAAATTCCTGGGCATACACATCACAGACACATTCACATGGTCACTCAACAACGAGTACATCCTCAAGGCACAGCAGCGACTGTACTTTCTGAGTACAAAAGGACTAGTGAACTTTTATCGCTGTATAATTGAAAGTGTCTTAACTGGCTGTATCACAGTGTGGTACGGTAACATAACCGCTCAGGACTGCTTGTAACAGTTTGCAGAGGACCGTTAAAACAGCAGCTAAAACCATCGGCAGCACAGAATTACCCAGTCTCCACAACATCTACACCACTCGTATGAAAAAAGCCCACAACATCATTAAAGACACCAGCCATCCCGCAAATACCCTGTTCAAACCACTCCCTTCCAAAAAACGCTACCAGAGCATCAAATCTCGCACCACCCGTCTCAGTAACAGTTTCTACCCCCAGGCAGTCAGGCTGCTGAACGGCTGACCTTGAACTGTATTGCACTGTTTTGTCACTTCACTTTCTTGCACTTCTTTTTCTTGCACTATAGATGTTTGTTTATGTCCTGTGTATGTAAGACTGAGAGTGCTCTGAGCAAAATAATTTTCATTGTATTTATACTCTGTATCTATACACATGACAAATAAACCTGAACCTGAACCAGTACGTAAACAGTGATACATCTCCAGTCACACTTTCATTGGATAACTTTCTCTCCCTCTCGCTGTCTCTCTCTCTCTCTCTCTCTCTCTCTCTCTCTCTCTCTCTCTCTCTCTCTCTCTCTCTCTCTCTCTCTCTCTCTCTCTCTTTCTCAGCTCTAGAAACTCAAGCTTATTTTATTATCACTGAAATATGAATGGCGCCAAAAGTGTATACTTTCTCTGTTCATTTATTTTACTTCGGAATGGAGAGAAAAGGCACAGAAAGGCCAATAAAAAAAGGTTGGGGCAAAAGGAGGAGCGAAGCAATATGGATGGAGGCACGTGCTTGCATTATTCTGCGGTTTTACCACAAATACTTAATGAAACCCCCCGTGAGGGTGATAGAAGCCTGTATTTAATTAAGCCTTTATATATTCACCAGGAAGGCTGGGGTGATCTCTACCGTGTGTGTGTGTGTGTGTGTGTGTGTGTGTGTGTGTGTGTGTGTGTGTGTGTGTGCGTGTGTGTGTGTGTGCGTGTGTGTGGGGGGGGGGGAGGGGATGGGGAATAAAGATAAATGAGAGTGAAAGATGAACAGAGGAGTGAATGTGTGTGAGACAGGAAAGAATGAGAGAGAGAGGAAGAGAGAGAGCGACAGAGAGAGAGAGTGCCTGCAGACCCCATGAGCTTTGTAAAGACCCAAAGGGGAGGTTGGGGCTCCTCTCGTCGCAGCTTCCAGAATGTCTTCTAATCACATTAGGTTTATATGGGCTCTTTAAGTTCACTTTTCAACCTCGGCGCCTACACTTCCCCACCTTTAACAATCTCTGAAATGACTTTGATCTCCTAATTTGGGCATCATACAGTATCCTGTGAAGGGCATGCCGTGTGAAGACGGTGTAAATCATCATAGGAACTGCTGCCTTTTTCCCCTTTTCTTCATGGCAGTGTGATGATGGCTGGCCCAGGGGGAGTTGAGAATGGACCTTAAGCTGCATTGGCTGCTGGGAAATAGATGAGAAAATGGAGGTGGAGGAGAGCACGCTGAGTCGTACGCCTGTTTCACTCCATTGATATGGGCCAGTGCTGTTATGATGGATTTCAACCTTTTGAAGAATCCCTCCAGGAAATACAAAATAATTACTTTAATAAGCTGAAGCCAGATAAAGTAATGTCATGTAATTTTTTGCGCTGAAAACAAAACAAACAAAGAAAAGCAAAGTTTTAAATAACATTTGCATCCGTTGTCAGATCCACACGGACTCGGATGAGGGCGAGGGGAACATCAAGTACACCGTCTCCGGGGAGGGAGCGGGCACCATCTTCATCATCGACGAGCTGACGGGAGACATCCACGCCACGGAGCGGCTGGACCGCGAGGAGAAGGCCTTCTACACTCTGCGCGCGCAGGCCCGAGACCGGCTCTCTGACGACCCGCTGGAACCCGAGTCCGAGTTCGTCATCAAGGTCCAGGACATCAACGACAGCGAGCCCAAGTTCCTGGAAGGACCGTACATCGGCAGCGTGCCTGAACTATCGCCGATAGGTAAGAACGATGATTTGTCTTCATGTTCTCCTGGAGCGGTTCCAAAATTGATATGTGGTATCATGTGCTATTGTGTGCGTGCATGGGACAATACTGTCAGTGCAGATGCGTGCGTGCGAGCGAGCGACACCCAGATGCAGGACTAAATGGAATGGCTCTTCGTTGCCTGATTAGAATTAATTCCTGCCTCTTCAGCATGATCCAGACCATGAGCGTTTCTGCCTACACTGCTTTCTTTAAAAGAGGAGCGGGTGAAACAGATGGGAAGCAATAAAAGAGTTGACCCCTCCCCTCAAAATAATAAAAATAAAATACATAATAAATATAATAACAGACTAAGCAAATTGAAAGAACACAAGACGAAGATGATACAAAACGGGCAAAAGCTTTAACTTTAATCTTAATCTCATCCACAAAGAGGAGGGAGAGAAAAACACAGTGATAGGGACCAGGGTTTGTTGAAGTTAGTGAATTAAGCAATATTACACGAGAGGGTGTGGTTTAACGTGAGGAAGGTAAGGAACGAGACGAAGTCGAGTTTCGCAAGCATAACTGAAGTGTAATATTGCAATTATACAACAGTTACCCTTAAAACTAAGAAAATTGCTGAAAAGCCTAGCCACGAGTTTGCTAGCTCTCTGGTAAAACAGAGCAGCTGAATTCTTTGTTTTGATTAGGTGGTGAATGGTGCTGGTTTGATCCACGGCTAGAAGCCGTTTCAACCAATCAGATTGCTTCCTCGAAACGACCTGTTGTATAATGTTCATTAACTAACATCACCCTTCCCCTTCAGCACCTCCCCCTGTTCAAACCACTGCCCCTTCACAGTCAATTTACATCCTAAGTGTGGCGGTCATGTTTAAAACATAGAACTGGAGCAACTGACCTAATGGGATAATAGAACAGCTATCGCTTAGTCCAGCATTCTTACTTTTGCTGTGCGTGCGTGCGTGCGTGCGTGTGAGTGCGTGCACTTTTCGACTATCACCTCTTCGCCTGCTATCGCCAGTAGTTGCCGCGTCCCATAGACAAATAATGCACTTCCGGAAAATACACCAGGCTGTCGCCCGCTGTTAAAACGTACTGTAACCCTGGTGAAAAACATCTGCGGGCTTCCACGTGGCACACGTGCGATAAGGCTATACTTTTAAACCATGCTAATCAGTGTTGCGGTGTGTGTGCGTAGAGCTGGACGGGGCTGACATACGCTAGACATCACTCACCTGCTGTTTGTAGCTGTTTCACGTTGCCCACCTTCTGTTTGTAGCTGTTTCACGTTGCCCACCCGCTTGCCTGTCAGCTGCAGGACTGATGGCACCAACAGGTATATACGCACCTGAATATAGGAGCGAGCATCATTAGCTGGAGTTCCAAAATATATAGACAGGCTTTCTGTGCAGCTCTGCAGTGTCTGCAGTGAAGAGGATGCAGGGGAAACAAATGCCCAGTTGGGTGGTGCAACTCCGTGTGGGGGTCCCCGGAAGTTCCTGACCCTGGGGGGGTCAGGAACTGACTCCAAAATGAATCCGAAATGGTTGAGCAATGACAGAGTCCCCGTGTGTGGATTTCCGTGCTCGTACACAGCCACATAGCTGTCTAGGAGTGGTTGCACCACTCAAAAATCACACCCGTGTGAAGTGAGGGGTGCTCTTATCATCTTCGCCGACCTCCTCCACATGGCCTAGTTCTTTCACGTCTCAGGTAAATGTGGGGCATTACACCACACTACACCACTTCTCGGTCATGTTATACCGACGCAAATAATATTAACGAGAATTATATACATAGCCGGTTAGCCGGTTTGCTCAGACACATCTGACGTGAATTATCCTTTCATCGTCAATGGCAATGTGACACGAGTTATGACAAAAAGCTGTTTATGAGCGGCTAGCGCCCCTCAAAAAAAGGTTGACTTGAAATCACTATCTTCACACGCAGTAATATTAAACAGTATTCTAATAGAATAGAATAGAATAGATGTTTATTGTCATTGCAATGTGTATAACTAAATTAAAAGTGCCAACCGATCAGTGCATCAAATCAGTAAAAGCTAAAAATCTATAAAACTAGTACACACACACACACACACACACACACACACAACCGTACTTCCTGTTATTGCACAAGCCCACTTAAAACATGTATAGCAGCAAAAGATCATGTTTTCGTGACTATTGTGTGCCTATTTATTTGTTGTCACCGTTGGGCTGTTTAGTAATGTAACGTCTTTGCAGGAGGTAATGACGAATCCATAGTCTCCTGGTGTTAAATTAGTACAACTGGTCTGAATTCTATCTGACACTTGAACAAGCATTGATCTAATTGCCTTTGTAGTGGTGCCATCGCACCTGTTGTTTGCCAGTCAATTCCATGGAGTTAAGGATAATGATTGTGTGCAACCTAATCGGACAACTGTGAGAACCATTGATGTGAAACGAGGCTTGCAGCAGGTTGCAAGCATTATATCCACACTAGTGCTATGCTCACTTTGCTGTTTCATGGCCAACCGTATAGCCCACCGCCATGAAAAACGCTCTGCCATTATAATGAGAAAGTAATCAGGAAGCTGCCTTGGGCATATTCATTTTCAGAGTAACACACACACACACACACACACACACACACACACACACACACACACAGCAGAGACTGGGCAGTGGCAGCGGCCGGGCCTGCCTGTCTGTTTGACTGGCATCTGCTATATCATTCAAAAGCTGTTTTTGTTTAGCCTTGGTTGGAGGACAGGCAAAGTGATCTGTCAATAAATTAATGATGAATAGTGTAGAGGCCTGAGTGGTAACTAAGTACATTTAAGTACCGTACTTAAGTACGCCAGCACCCACAGCATCCCGAGCGGGAATCGAACCCAGTGCGACAGCACTACCAACTGAGCCACCGTGCCCCAAGTATACACTTATATAAAACCAAAGAGCAGAACGGGAATTCATCATAAGGGAGGTAAAAAGGTAAAAGAAAATAATTTAGTCCCTTGTTTGTGCCGAATCTGGGTTGCACATGGTTTGTTGCACTCCCTCTGCTGCTGTGGGTGTGGACTTCTTTAACATTAAGGAAGTATTTGGACAGGTACATGCATATCTTGGTGGTGTATCGAATCTTGTGGACCAGACCCATTGCAAGATGCTGTACTCTGTCTTCGACCCTAAGCCATTCCAGCCTGTCAAAGTGGGCAGGGGTGAGGTGGGTTCGGGGGGTGAGGCCAAGTAGGAGCCTGACAAGTTTGTTTTGGGAAGCCTGGAGCCTACTTTTAAGGGCCTTTGAGGTGCTGTGGTAGTGGTCAGAGCTGGAACTGCAGGCGGGCCCATGCATTTAGCACGAGGAAACCCCGCGCCGCTGCATGGGGTTTAACATTGAGCGCTTGTTTGCACTTCCGTTGGTGGTCAAATGCGGAAGTAGAGCATTCTTCCGGGTGCTTCAAAACGCAACTGAGCAACTTCCATTGAAATTAATAGCAGGGGGCGGGGCTGGCCGCACTTTATCCTTTATAATTGGTGTGTGCGGCTGGTGTGTGCGACTTCAACTTAATCTGACTAATGACTAATGAGGCGAGTCAGTGAAGTCAGGTCAGTGTTAACTGAAGAGGAGCAAAGTCAGCAAACAATGAAATACACTAGTAAAATGATTAATGTAATGAGCAGAGATTCAGTGCAAACAAAACAAACACAAAATCAGATTGATACTGTTTTAATAGCTCAACTTCCAAGAAATTGAGAGAACATGAATGTAAATCCTGGACTTGACTTGAATTTACAAAAGATTATTTTTTATTTAATAAGGCAGTTCTGTTTGACTTTACCCTTTAAGTTTAAACAACAACAAGACATAAATATTTATCCAGTAACAGACAGGTCCGTTTTTACCGGTAGAGGTGTCAAGTGAGTGACAACTAACTGACACTGTGAACTTGTGAAACTTACTTTATACTTCATTGTAACTGTATGACAAAGTCTAAATTAGACTCAACACTTTATTCAACAACTTATCTATGTTTCATATTAAACAAGTAAGTGTTTCGTTTTAAGCAGTTGGAGATTTATTTGGTGTAATGCTGCAAGCCTGCACACAGTTATAATTGTGTCACAAGGAAGTCAGACAGTTCCTTCTGAAGAGCGAGCTCTGGAGACACAGACCAACATTCCAGGGTCGGGGCAGAGGTTATACTGTAGTCCACAGCGGATGTTCTAGAGGAAAAACACATTATTCTTATTGGAAGATTATGAAGATATAGATATAGATATTATGAAGTAATGCAGTAACAACAATAGTAACTGTAAAGATGACCAAAATGTTCACGTGACTCTGTGTCAAGCGTCAAGCTGTGAAAAAGTTGTTACTGTACAATACTTGCATGTTGCACACATGCCTAAAATTGCTGATATTTGCGTCACCCTCACATCTCCAGGCTGCTCGAGCGCTGTTTTCTGCCCCCTCAATGACGCCACTCACCTAATCTACACCACTAAGAGTGTCTTGAGGGTACAGGGTTTGATGAGGTCAGACGAGGTCAGATGGTCAGATCAACATATGGAATGAATTCTGTATTGGCCATATATGGAGCGTGTCATGAGGCGTGAGTGACGGACGGACTGACTGACAGGTTTTGCAGGTTTTCATAGTATTTCATAGTGATAATAATAATAATAATATTTATTGGACTATACCTGAGAGCAGTAACCTCCCTGTTATGGATTCTGAGTCTTGCTGAAAGAGAGGTTCCTTGCAGTATGGAATAAACTGCAGGCTTTGCCACTGGAAGACAGACGATCATTAGACAAATAATTATTTTAGGTATTTCTGATATAGTGATAACACACGCACACACACAAATCCAATCTGTTATTTTTACACACGTGATATATTATTTCACTCACCTAAAATTCCTTCAGCATTGTTTCCTGATGGGAACTGTCTCAAGACAGGCCAGAGAAGTTTCTCTCCCTTCCTCTGATGAAGCAGGATGACAATACGTGTATCTCCAATTGAAACGTCCATCTCATTGTCCCGCAGAATCAGTGTGGCACTACATACAAGCAAGCATCCCAACATACTTTTACTTCTACTTTTTATGGGCCTAACAAAGTATTAAGTATACAAACTAAAAACTAGATTATGACGTAGTACACCATGGGTTTGATCACTTTTGAATATACAGCATAAGGTAAGAAACGCAGGCTTTGGTACCTTCCTGCTGTTGCGTGGTCCTGGCCCCAGTGGAAAGCTTCCACATGCTGTCCGTCTCGCACAGTGATGGAATTGGTGTTCACCTCAATGCGCTGATCATTGTTGTAGTGAATAACGATCTTCTGGAGGCCCCCCTGCAGTGATTGGCTGAGCTCCCCATTCACAGACAACCCTGGGACAGCAGAGGAGACACCAACTCACAACAATGCCTGGGTGACTGCTGTAAGCATGGTTCCCTGAGCAGTAATCTGAGTTCCCAGAAGTTTTCTTTTTCGCCACTAGGCGGGCGAGCCTGAGCAGTGACTAAAGTCCTGAAGTCATTTGATTGTGACGATAGCCTACACAATAGTAATGAGTAAGATGTGTAGAAATAATCAGATCAACTGGCATTTAGGGAAATTAACCCATTTAGGCCTGACCTCGAAATTTTTAAAGTTTCTTCTGAAATAAATATTTTCACGATTTAAAAAAATAGCTAAATTATAACATAATGTTTAAAACACCAAAAGGTGTATTTAAAAGTACTATAAAGGTTATAGCCAAACAGAAATAGAATCTAGATGCAGGATAATATACTGCAGTGACCTCACCTGTGTCGGGATCTTGCAGTAATTTCAGATGTTTGGCACTGACGTCATAACATAGTGGGACGGTCTGGTTTTCAGCTCCTAACAGAAACTTGTGGTGCAGAGGAAGAGGAGATGGAACTAGTAGAACGCATATAGTGAAAGATAGAGAGAAAGAAATAGATATAAAAAGAGAAATGAGATGACAAATTAGACAAACACAAACACATACTGTACATACTACTATAGTAGATGTACATGCATGGATTTTTTAAATTTAAAAATTAAACAACTTACCTGAAATCAAACTGTATGTAGACCAGTGAAATCTAAACAACACTAACTAATATAATACTATATAAAAAAAAAAAATCTGGATATACAGTATTGCTTAAAAATGTGATATGACCTTATTACCTTTATACTTTTATTTTATTGTGTGTCTGTTTTGGTCCTGTATTTCAGTCCTTAAGTAAAATAAAAGTATAAAGGTAATACGGTCATATCATATTTCATCACATTACATTGTTGTGTACATTGTTGAACATCATTAGAGGTCACCACAAGGCCATGTGTTCAAATCCGGGTAACGACATTTCGGACCATGCGTCTTATTTGTGCATATTGTTCTCATTGCGTATTTTCTTCTTTCTCATCAATCAATAACTAACTAACCAAAGCCTGTTTTATTTGAAATTTGTGACTTTATGCAAATAGTATTTATTACAGTTACATGCACAATACCTTGTGTTGTCGGTGGTACTTCGGTGGCCGAGATAACACTTGCTGAACCCTCGGCCTCATAGTCCATAGTCGGCATGACTTGGCCTTGACTTTGATCAACCCCCTGATCATGGTAAACCCCCTGATATGCTGAACCCTCGGCCTCATAGTCCATAGTCGGCATGACTTGGCCTTGACTTTGGTCAACCCCCTGATCATGGTAAACCCCCTGATCATAATCAGGGGGTAACGGTTGATAATAAGACAGGTAAGACCTGGACCTTGACAGGTAAGACCTTGACCTTGACCTTGACCTTGACCTTGACCTTGACAGGTGTGTCAGGGTGTGGGGGTAGTTTTGAGGGTTAGGGTTAGGTGCTGAAAACCAAATAAAAAAATCTGTATTACAAAATGTATTGGGACTTTTCGTTAACTACCAACCTGGTGTCCCTGTTTTTGGGCATGTCATTTTAGGCTAATCTTTATAAAATCTTAAAACAAAAGAAGCAATAGCGTCTACCAGCTCACAACACATTGTTATTATGACATGAAGTATAAAATAGGACTAAGTACCGTAATTTCCTCCACCAAGACCAGCTTGGCCTGGCCTACCAATTGATCCTGGGGGATAGAAGGATCCTGTTCCTTCTATGGGTTTATGGAGAACTTGTGTGTTCTCCCCTGGTGGCTTTGTGACCACCATGGATGTATGTGGCGTCACAAAACTGTATTTCAGAGACAGCTCCAGGAGCTCTTTCTTCACGTTCTCCTTCTCAGCACCAGATAACTGCAACCTATAGTTGAGTCATCGACACATGATGTCACACATGTGTTGTAAAGTTGTTGACGTAAATATGTAAATTATATAACGATTATGACACTGTTACTGCAGCCATGTCAAGGTTTTCATCCTGTCCTTTTGGGGGCGCTTATGTGTGTTCTATGTGTTGAGGGTTCTCAATTATATGTCTTGGTTGCGTCTGTATTCTGATAATTAAGCTTGTTGGTTACACCTGTTTGTGAGTGAGAGAGGGCAGAAGTTTCATTACACTGAAGGAGAGTGCACTGTGCATGCGATCACTGAGAGAGAGAGCTCTGTGCAGAAGGAAGAAAGCAGTTGGAAGGAAGAAAGCAAAGTAGACCAGAAGAAGTAAAGTAAACTAAGAAGTGAAGTGAACGAAGTAAAGTGAACTGTGTAAAGCAGAAGAAAGTTAAGTTAAGTACAATAAATGAAGTAAAGTAACATAGAGAAAAGAAGAGAAAACAAAGAGGGTTTTCAAGAAAGACTGAAGGATCCAAGTCGACCCCCCCCCCCCACCATTCATGTGCAAGCAGGCAAAGTGGTCAGTATTGTATTTGTTTGTGAATCTTATTGTGAAAGTCATGTATTATTGTGGATGTAACTATGAATGTCCCAAGTTCATTGTTTTGTTTGTTGTCTTGTTTTGTATGTCAGTTCTACGGTGTTTTACAGCACAGTGGTGTTAATAAACAGCAGTAAATATAATTCTGAGTCCCGTGCGATGGATGGGCGGCACAGAATATGCCAATGATTAGAATAGATTATATAACGGCATATTCACTCTTTGTCCAGGAGCTGTTTCACCGTGAGGTAGGCCCAGACCCTCTGGAGGTGGTTGTCAGAAATGGTTCCAGTGGACTCTAGCCTGCTATCTTTCTCAGACTCAAACTCCATCTTTATGCTTTTCTATGATCATCAAAATATATCCTTGTGTCAGACAAATGACAAAAGACTTGTATGTTGTTCATGCAGCATATGTTACAAAAAGTTCATTGTCATTTTCTCCCTGTGTACACATGCAGCTTTCCTTACCGAAAGGGCAACAACCCGTGAAGTAAATGTTTCAGTGTTGTTGTCTATGAGTCCAGCCACCACAATTTCAGAGCCATTGTAGTACTGGCTGAAGTTGGTCTTGGTTAGGTCAATCCCACCAACATAGATCATTATCACATCTGTCAATAAGGGAGTGGCGACCTCTTCATAGAAACCCTGGTGAAATAACAACTAAATTCAGACAATGCTCTTAGGAATTTCTCCGTCCATTGGACATTAATAATGACGTTGATTTGCAAGCTTTTAAATCTCAAATGAAATCATCAGTTATTGCAAATCAAAATTGCCAACATAACTAAAAGCTGTAACTGATTACTGATTTCATATACTTTTTGTGATTGGTCTGTTTTGATTATTTTACTGTATATACCTGGGGGGTCAAATCAACATATCCGCCTGGGTGACAGCAGACTGCTGGGCGAGCGCTGGCGCTTTGGCATGGGGGTCAGATCAACATATGGAATTATTCTGTACTGGCCATATATGGAGCGTGTCTTGCGTGTACAGGGTTTGATGAGGTCAGATCAACATATGGAATGTCAGAACAGGTCAGCTCCATATGGAGATCCAAGGGGGGCAGTGTATTGAGTGCACAGGGTTTGATGAGAGCCCAGGTAGGGTCGGGCCTTAATTTTCGGGCCTGTTGAGAACTTTAGTTTTTTCCGGCTGCTGGGCTGCACTAATAACTTTGGGGCAGGCCCCGTCTATAGAGTTTAAATGGACAGGTATCAGTCTAAAGGGAGACATCGAAGAGGAAGGATGGATGGGGAAGGATCAACATATAGAATGTCCGAACAGGTCAGCTCCATATATGGAGATCTAAGGGTTTGAGGTAAGATGTAGAGTTGCTGGCCAATATTGATGACATCAGGGATCTCCACATATGGGCTTAATATTGATGATCACTGATGATGTCACGTGATGACATGACTATTATGCTCATGCCTCGTGACAGGCCACATGACGAACTAACTAACTAACGAACTGACTGGGAATTGCAGTTTTCATTGTAAATAACTCTACATCAAACACAACTTACACAACAAACTGAAATTAAATTAAATGAAATTAAATGTCTCTTAACCTGCAGCTGCAAGTCAGCATCTGAATCCTCGTAAATCCGTCGTGCCACTCCGTTGTTCTCCAATGCCATCGTCTCGAGGAACTCAAATTTCAAATCATTTCCAAATCCAAGACAGTAGAGTGGGTATTTCTTATTTATGGCCATTCTTACATTTGCCTGAATCCGGTTAGGATTTGTCTCCCCTGAAATGATAACCAACAATATTGGTTGGATACTGTGAGCAACGTATTGTATGTGCAATATAGTCTTAATTTGTAAAGGATAATGAAAATGATTTTTTTTAAAGTGCAAACAATTTACCTGAGTTTGGATCGCCATCAGTGAGAAGAATAAGAAGAGATGCAGAGCCATTTCTGGGGTTTCGCTTCAGCATTTCCGTACCTTGTAACACGGCAGCATTGATGTCTGTGCCTAAAATGAGAAGAAAAACACATCTCTAATTGCCATTCTGGTGTCACAAGCTCTGATAGCAATAGAGTATATAGATCAGAACCATACCTCCTGCGTCTCGGATGTTCCGTGCAAACTCTTTGGCAGCTGCCAGGTTTTCACTATTGGCCTGGGAGAGTTCTCTATTCCAGGAGGAAACGTAGCTGTCAAAAATGATCAAACCAAAGTAATCTTCTTCCGCAAGGTCTCCCAAGATGTGTAGAAGAGCATGACGGGTCTGAGAAAATTAATCATTTCGTAAATTAGAGGAACTTCGTAAATGTTGTGTATGGCACTATGGCAACATTTCAATGAGTCAGTGCGAGTAAACAACAGTATGCTCTTGAAATGGAAAAAAACAATACCTGTCTCATTTTATTGCCATGCATGGAGCCACTCCGATCAATGATGAAGACAACATTCTTTGGTATGCGCGGGAGACCACTTGGGGCAAAGTGATGCACAAAATACCCGCCAGACACCTTTATGGGAATTTAGATGGCAGAAAAAAAGAGTACAGTCAGTAGGCCTACTGAAAAGATTAGAACTCAGCTCTTTAGTGCAAACAAAATACATTTTCAATTTGGGATACCTCCTTTATCCAGGTGTGTGCAAGCATGTGACAACTCAAGTGAAATTTAAAGTGTTGAAACAAAAAAGTGAACAGACAAAATAAAATAACTTTGCTTTCATTCTTAAATTTGTAATCTGTTTATATTTCTTGATTGAACTGCATATGTTGTTTTCCTACACTTTGCTTCTTTGTTTTTAAGTACCTTTTATGTACCTGTTTGTTTGTTTGTGTAGGTCAATGAGCACGAGTGGTGTGCGCATGTCAATGAGCACGAGTGGTGTGCGCATGTCAATGAGCACGAGTGGTGTGCGCATGCGTGCGCGTGCACCACTGGTGTGCGCACGCACCCGCACCCGTGTGTGTAGTGCCGTGCATGTGCGCGTGCACCACTGGTGTGCGCACGCACCCGCACCCGTGTGTGGATGTTGTTGCTACATAAATAGCGTCAATGCTAGCGAGCTAAAATATAGCCATTCTTGCTCTAGAAAGCACCATGTTTCCATCTAGACCACCGGATTATCAGCAAAAACCTCCGAAAATCGCGCTAATGGACCAAACCATGGAGAGCTCCGTAGATTAGGAGTTATTCAGCTTTTAGAGAGGGGAGTTGCACCACTTGGTTCACACAGGTGTGATTTTTTATGTATGCGAAGAACAGACATCACTCTATAGCACTTAAAGTGTTTATTAAAAGCTGCACTAATACAATGTAATTTTGTCTGTATGGTGGTCTACAATATAGCTTACACAATTGGGGACACAGGATCTGATTGATTCTGAAACCAATTTTGACCTGATTGTCAAGATTCAATTAATCTCCTGAGCAAGCTAGCAGGCAGGCTCTATTACCTCAATGGTACACATTTTCGCAGGAAACTGGGATCAAATCGAGGAAAGTTACATAGTGCAGGTTTAAGATTACATACCATGATGTCTCCCAGTGAGACGTCCCTGTTGACATCATAAGCAACAACCAGATCTCCATTCATTCCCTGTTCTCCACAGCAATTGACCTGTTGTTGCTCTGTAGGGTAAAAATGCACCCAAGCCTAGGAACAGAATACATCACTCATTAGGGTTTTCCTGTAACAATTCAGTTCACATATAGTATATTTATCATGCACAAACAAATAGTTTAGACTGACAATAGACTTGAGATATAGGCTACCCTTTACATTTTTTGTATAAAATTAAATTTGTACTGGGCAGTGTATCAGAAGTTATTTTCAAAATGGAATGTGAATTACTTTGATTTTACTTCTACTTTACTACTTTCTGGGATAAGTAATGTATATTACTTACAGTATGCGTTCCGTTCACACAAATTAATTGCAAAATTACAAGGCTAATATTAAATAGAAGAGGGGCTAGAAAAGAATGTTAAAATATTGATATTAAATTCTAATGTTATTAAGAAACATAAACAACTGCAGAACCCTACTTAGTCTAGAGTATAAATTATTTAGAAAGGTGTACAATATATTGTGAATGGCATATTGTTGTCATTAGTGTGCATGGATTTGTAAAAACATTAAGTAAACATATTTTTTGAAACCATTCCCATATTTGTAAAAGCAAAAGTACTTACCGGTACTCATGATGTGTTAGTGTTAACTAGCATTGGTACTGTAACTTTCCTCGATATTGCCCTGTAAAATAATGTACTGCACTGGACAGTAACGTTACCTGGTTGTGAGCGTGTGTTTTTGTAACAGCATTGGCTAGACTCGCATTGGTACTTAATCCTCCTTTAACCTGGACAAACGTAATGCCCGGCTTCTCATTGATGTATACATCCATCTGGCATTTAAAAAAAAAACACACATGTTAAGTGATAGAACCAAGGACTAACTGTATTAGTTTTCACATTATTTTCACAATGGCGACTACAATTGATAGCATTTCGTATCACTGACTCCTACTGTATTTCACCTTGAAGTCTTTGACAGGCTGCATGGGTCGGGCGTGGATCTGCAGCTCATATTTCCCCAGTGTTCGTTTCAGAAGCTCCTCGTATGTGAGTTCAAAGGTCACCTTTTGGAGAGCAGCCACAGTCACAGAGGTCTTAAACTCCTCAAGTGTTCTCCCCACAGAACTGTACCAAAAGGAAAGAAATGTTTTTAAAACATGAATGTTAACTATTTCACGCTGAAAATGAACATCAAGCGCCACCATTTACCTGACGACAGCGGCACTTTCACCCCGGGACACAGCCTCAGTGTACTGCTGTTGTGCTTGCTCCTTAGCTTTCACAACACCATCATACATCTCGCCTTCAATACGCCTGAGAAAGACCAACAGTGTAAAAGAGCTGAAGCCTGCAGAATTTGTACTGTAGAATGAAACTGGGATCAATGTGATTCAGAGGTTACTGTACTGTACAGCAGCATCACATTTCCAGTTTAGACAATTTCAGTGATTTCCAATGATTGACACTGTCATACAACATTGTATACAATTCATTATTCATAAATAATTAATAAGTTGTCATGCATTCTCCGGGGTAAGAAGACCAGTTTCCGAAACTCTTCATGATTTGCGTTAAGTGAAAGTGTTTCCTATTCATTTCTATAGAGACCCACATTCTGAATTTGCTGATGAATGCATTCTTGGGGATCCTGACTTGGAAATGTATTTCTTTGGGTGCGTCCACACGGTTGACAACACGGCTGGTGATGACAGTGGTGGCATAGCGACTGGTCACAGTGGAGTTGATGTGGAAGCTGTAGATGTCCCAATCCTCCTAGAAATATACACCACAAAACACAACCCAACTTAGTGACCACTGACCAGAACTTGACCAGAGAATAAAAACAATGCTGACAACAAAGTAGTTGGGCAGGAATAGCACATTGGGAATCTCATTGGTCCTATGGCAGAAACACCCCTTATATCAACTACCCAACTACTCATTTTTCAACTACCATTTGCATTTCACAAGAGAGGCCTTTGTACATCCAGAGGTACTACTACTTTCTGCAAAAACACAAACACAGGCACACGCACACACCCATGCACGCACCCACGCACGCATGCACACACACACACACACACACACACACACACACACACACACACACACACACACACACACACACACACACACACTCACACACTGGAAGTATTAAACAACAGTCAGCAGGTCCTTCACCTCTTTTTGTGGTGTTTGTCAATTTACGGTTTAAGAATGTTTCGTTCTACCAGTAATGGGGGAGTAGGGTTGGGGTTGGAATGACGATAATATCGTATTCCAACCCCAACCCTACCCTACCCTATTAGACGTAGTAGTACTAGTAATACTAAATGAGCACATAATATGTGCTCATATTACTACTACGTCTAATATTATTTGGAAAGATTCAATAATTATAATGTTCCAAAAAAGCTTTCAACTGAGCTCATCTCTAGTCTGCATTAAAAAGAAAACACACATTTTCTGAATATAGAACTTTTATCTGTCACGTGATGTCACATATTAAATATCCCTATGTTAACAGTTGAAAGTTCTACTCTCTAATTTAAGCACACCCCAATACATGCATGTCATATTCATACTGTATATTACCCTACCTTGATTGGTGCTGCAGTACCAAAAGCCAGCAACAACCCAAGAAGGGTGAGTCGCACCACTCTCTCCATGATGGGTTCCACACAAATGATGCCCGTCAACCTGCCTTTTAAACTATCAGCTGTGAGACAATAACAGTGTGCAGAAGTTCTTAAAGGGACAAACCCTCTTATTAGATTAGAGGAAAGATTTCAGTCCATTCCACCAAGGTCACTATTGAATATATACTCCTCTGTCATCAGTCCAAAATCCAAGCTCTTGCAATGGTTATATCTGATATCAGTTATTCTCTGTGGAAAACAATAGTAAATTGAACAAATTATATTCTTCCTGTCTGTCTGTATATGTTCATCTTGAGTTCATCTTGGAAACTAGTGGACCGATCAGCACCCAAATGTATCCACCCCAAATTGTTCAAGGGCCATAACTCTTGAACCATAGGATACAATCAAAATGTTATTTTCCCTGGATTATTTGATGATGATGCAATTCCCCATGGCCATTTTTGAATAACTAGATCTGCTATTTATAGCATTTTCTTCAGAGCGTTCTGATATTCCTCCAACAGATATAAGCCAATAACTTGCTACACATTATCTCCGGGGACGTGCCAATGATTTTGACTACAGTATATTGCTCACCTCTTTCTGTCTTTTAATAACACACACGTAATACTAGGTATTAAATCAGCCCAGCCCACAGACAGGAGACAGCCTATGTGTCAGATACCTTTCTTCCTGTCATCAGTCCAAAATCCACCCTCTTGGTAATGTTGATATAATGATATCAGTTATCTAGGGGATAGGGAAACAATAGTAAACTAAACAAATTGCATCTGCGGGTCTCTAGATTGTCAAGTCACCTGGCAAATATACAAACAAACAAACAGGACTGACACAAACATGCAAACAACAAACACTCTCACACATAAACCAATCCATACATTAACATGCACACATTATTTTCCTCGAAGATATTTACTTGGTCCAACCATGGTTTGAACACTTTGAACCCCAGCATCCATATTCTGGGGGAACATTAATAGCCAAAAACAAGAAGAAATGTGGTCAAAGGACAAAAGTGGAGGATTTAAGTAGGTTAATATATCGGACCATTAAATACTTAGACCCTCTATAGGCTGTTTGTTTACAGAGAAACAAAGCATACATAGAAATGAAACAGGTGACTGTAGTAACTGTTTAAAAAAAATGCATTTGCAAAGTACAAGGTGGCTTTAAAGCAGGCAAAAGCAACCATATAGGCGCTATATATATATATAATATATATAACGAGAGAGAGAGAGACTATACTATAGTATATTTCAGACAGGAAACACTCATGTCAGAATATATTGACCATTTATTGCAACAAATACAATTTTTGCATTGCAACTTTTCAGTATAGAAAGCCTGCAGTTTCTATTAGCTTGTATTCCCCATCGATGATGTCACTGGAAGATGGTTCTGAACTGCCCACAGCCCTCCTATGAGACACAGACCAAGTAGACCAATAATCATGATTATTAGTGAGGACCTATAGTATACTGTATGAAGATATTTGAAAAGTGGTGAAGTGGTCCTTTAAGCAAAACCCTGTAGGTATGCAAGGATTTCAATTAAGGGGGGTGGGCGTGCATGGAGCAGGCGCTGGAGAATGTTGGTTCACCGATTGCCCGCCCCTGACCAACTCCGCCCCCGCCCCCTCCCCCTCCGGCTCTCCCCTCCCTGCTAGAAAACAGCGATGTCACCATTATTTCGACTCGAGCGACGCCCCTCTTGCACTGTAGTTCACTCCCACTCCTAGACCAGGAAATGTATGTCGTTTCCCTTTTTTGAGCCTATATGCGAACCTCAGAGTATTTATTAATAGAGACGTCACCGAGAGGAAACCCTCAGCCGAAATGGACATAGTGGCCGAAATTTGGTATTGCAGCTTGAGCCAGCCCTGGGCTGTTGACTATCATTGCGCACGTTCATGTTATTTGGGCAATGACACGTGAACGCTATATGTTTCATAGGTGAACGCGCGCAAATGGCGCAATGATAGTCAATGGCCATGGTCAATGTGTTTGGGCAATCCATCCCAGAATGCACTCTGTTCCTATACCTGGAAGGAGGAGTGAAATCGCTTTTGAGCAACTTAATGCAAGTGGATGGGAGGAGAAATCCGGTGACGTCTCTATTAATATATACTCTAAGATTTCTCTTTGAAGAGCGAGCTCAGGAGACACAGACCAACAATCCAGGGTCGGGGCAGAGGTTATACTGTAGTCTCCACAGCGGATGTTCCAGAGGAAAAACTCATTCTTATTGGAAGAATGGTACTAGTAGTATCATTATACAGAGGTTATACTGTAGTCCACAGATGTTCTAGCATACATGGGGAACTGGCGGCCCAGGGGCCACATGATTTCAATTCAAATAATAGCAAAAATAGCACATCTAACAGTATGCAATGTGGCCCTCTGGAGTGAGTGTGGAAATATAGTGGCCCTCTCCATTGTCAAAGTTGCCCACCCCATAGTACTAATACTCACAAGGCTTGGTAAAGACATATGGAATGAAACTTAAAAAGAGTCTTGCTGAAACAGAGGTTTCTTGCAGTATGGAATAAACTGCAGGCTTTGCCACTGGAAGACAGAGGACAAAGAGAAGACTGACGGTTACAAATCATTACTTTTAAAATACTGTTTAGTTTTTTTCCTTTGTTCTGTTCAAGTAAAAGAGGGGTAGCAATACTTATAAAACAAAATACTTCATATATTCTTGAAAAAATTCTAAAGAAGGGTGCTATATGTTTTAATTACTGGCACGTTATATAGTGAGCATAATAGGCCTACAGTTGGCTGTGTATATGCTCCAAAAGTTTATTTTATTTTTTGGCAAATTATAATTATGACACTTTGCTTTCATCGTGATGGCTAGAAACTTTTTTAGGTCAGTGTGCGTGTGTGTGTGTGTGTGTGTGTGTGTGTTTATTCATAGCGATGCAATGTACTGTATGTACAAATCTATACAGTTATGACCGTTGCCTGAGGTGTGAAACTAGCATTGGGGATTTTCTTCTTTTTTTTGTCTTTCTACTTTTGCAATGCCTAAGGCCCGGGCCACACTGGGGACAGAATTGACGCTGCCACTATAACCAATGGAACTCGGTGCGCAGGTTGTGCATAAAAGCTCCGCTTGTGAATCCTTTGTGCTCTATTTTCTGCGTGTCTGCGGGCGTTTCGCAACCTTCGCCTCGCCTTCAGAGGACAACAAAACGTAAAAAAAGAAAATACGTATGTTAATTTGGCATTCTCATATGTTTTATAAAATTGAAAAAAGGGTTTGAACAGCTAACTCTGCCCCACCCCCAACAGAGACGTCCAACATGGCAAACTCACGTATCACTCATCATTTATATACATTTAATGTAACCTTTGAACCTTTTTACAGCAGAGAGGCTTCCAGAGCTTTGCAAATCTGATTTTAAATGCTAGTACAATGTTCATTTATTGGCGTTAACTTCTATTGGTGTTAAGTGTTGTCAACGGAGTATACATGATGTCATCAGTTCTATTTCCATATGATGTTGTTGTTTAGATAGGAGTATATAAACTAATATCAATAGTTGTCCCCTATCTGTTACCGTACCTTTAACTAGGTAGTATTGATTATTGTCTTAGTGATTATTCTATCGATAACTGTCAATGAATAGAATAATCAACAATAGATTATGAATTGATTATTTTATTGAATTGTAATTTCTTTTCATTATTTATTGATTCAATTGATCTATTAACTTGTTGCATTTAATATTTGACGGCAAACCATGATGTTCAATTTCCAAATATTCATGCTAGTTGGCTATCAAATTCAAACCGTTTGGCAGGCAGTCACTGTGGACTTCCTGTCCGCCACTCCAAAGGTCAGGAGACAGAGAAGAAGAGAGGAGAGGGATTGATGGATAGGGGACTGTGTAGAATCATGGCGATGCAAAACGTTTCCACCAAGCTGGTCCTGTGATTGATGCCGTTCTGTTAGACAGGACTTGGGTGCCATGAGTGGCAGACAGTGGGTGAGACACAGTGTCATTTAATTTAATTTAATTTATTTATTTATTTCAAACATATTAAAACATAAATGAACAGGCAAAGGAAATAAAGGAAGAACTAGATTTAAGACATACATTTATACACACACACAAAAACGTATGCGTACACACTGTACCCAGCTATTCTATTCTTATTCCATGTTTCACATTGTTTCGTCTTTGCATTTGTTCCACAGGATAACCCCTTTCACTGAAACACAGTGGTATTTTGCACTGGTCCTCACTAACGGCTGATTAAACATACGGGCCCCTAAGGCTATGTTGCCCTGTCGGCAACATAGCCTCTTAAACTCTTACCGATGCAGGTCACTTTGACTGATAGGCCACAGCATCCTCAGGCGAGCAGAATGGACAAGAGAATTTAGCAATCTTTAATCTGGATGTGATCACGATCTACTCACAGAATAAACAAAGAATTCCATAGTGTGGCTTTGAGTGGCATTGTTTAGTTTGAATATGTACTGTAATAGCCCTGTCAATGTATTAAAGGCTTTGCAATGGTCAGTGGGAGGTACAATGGTCACGTTTTGACATGACTGATGTCTGGATAAGGAGCTGGGCTGAAGGGTCTGATTGAATGTTGTAGACAGAGTGTAAACCTACAGGATCGAGTGACGGCTGTAATGTGTGCTTTGAACGAGAGCTGACGGTCCAGGACAACACCAAGGATCCTGGCTGCTGGGACAGATGTTACCAAGGTTACGGAAAGCTCCCGCATGGGGCAGGACTTACAGTAGCTGGGAAGAAGAGAAGCTCAGTCTTGTCTGGGTTCAGCTTGAGGTGGTTAGAAGACATCCACTGTGAGATGTCAGCCAGTTATGCAGTGATGCGCTCTTCCACATGAGTAGCAGAGGGGGGGGGGGAAGGATAGAAACAGTTGAGTGTCATCGACATAGCAGTGATTGTGAGCAGAGATGATAGTGCCAAGGGATTTAGTGTACAGGGAGAAAACGAGGGGACCAAGTACAGATCCGTGTGGGACCCCAGTTAGGAGGGTTCGGGGGGATGATAGCAGACCTTTCCAAGACACCTGGTAGGTCCGGTCGGTTAGGTAGGAGGAGAACCACTTTAGTGCCGTCCCACCAATGCCTAGATCAGCTAGGGTGTCTAAGAGCAGCTGGTTCACTGTGTCAAATGCTGCTGATAAGTCTAGAAGAATCAGGACTGCAGAGTGGGAAGCAGCCTGGGCAGCATGTAGTGCTTCTGTGCCTGCGAGGAGTGCAGTTAAGGCGAGACGAGTACAGCTTTTATGCCTGACAGAAAATCCCTGATTCTCTTCCCGAGCCTGCCGGAACATTTTTCGGCCCTGTCGCTCTATCCTGTAAGAAAAGAAAGAAAGAAAGAAGCGAGATGAGAATGAGATACCAGTTAAAATGTATCTGCTGGTTGGTGTGTGTCTTTCAGCAACATGGAGGAGTAGAGATAGAGAGACGGGGTGTTTATTTCAATAAGTACACTTTATTGCTGATAGAAAACACGTTCAAAGGAAAATCCATTCGACTATGAAATCTGTTCAAGGACCTCTCATCTTTAAATAATTTTGTGAACATATGCCCTTCTGGTTTTCTTCATCTGCCTCCATCCACACCAAGAACATTAACTATAATAACTATGAATATTGGAGAAGTCATCAATATACATGTTGAGGCTCCGACACAGCCAGTGGTTACAGAACGTTAGTTAATCAGTCTGGATGTTCACATCATCATCATTATAGTTCAAATTATCATTCTTGGTGTGAATTAATTGCAATGCAGTAAGCTGAGCATATAAATCTAATCAAATCAAATCAAAGTTAAAATGTCAAGATTTCAAAGATGTTTCTTGGACATAAATTACAGACACACTACAGGAATTAGTATTAGTGAACGCATCTGAACTGCAATAATATTCCCAGCATAGCCGTGGTCCACCTCCTGTTTCCACTTCAGGCCATGTCTTTATAAGATGATTTAAAGGAAACGGCATCATGCATGGATGGAATTTTTAGACAATACAAATCCAGGGTAAATCAGGGATCAAGACGAGAAAAAAAGACCTTGGGAAATGTATCTCTCCTTTATCTTTCTTTCTTTCTTTCTTTCTTTCTTTCTTATTTCTCTCTACTCCCCCCCTGCCGAGCACTCTTTTTTTCCCTTATTTTTCTAAACTATTCCACTACGAGAATTCTTTCTCCCATTTTGTCAAGTATAGCATCCGGAGCTCTCTCTCTCTCAGAGTGAAGGCACAGGATGTTGCAAATTGCTGAAGTCACCATTAGGACAGCCTGTACTAACCATAGGTGAGACATGTGGCTGAGCAGTGGGATCACAGGAGAGGGGAATGTGACAAGGCAGGTGCATCATATCATACAATCAATACATGCTGCCAACCACCTCTATTTATGTGACCAGGAACATCTACCGTTATGCACGCCACAAGGGTGTCGGACATAATTGATTCTGACACAGCCGAGGTGTGTGTGTGTGTGTGTGTGTGTGTGTGCAAATCCAATAAAAGACACAAGTCAGTGGCTGATAAAGACAGCCATTGGCTTTTATGACATGGCAGGTTTCTCACCCTCTTCAGCCTGATGTAATCCATCATTCGATGGCGTCCCACTCTGAAAGTAGCTGATCTACAAGCTCATTGTGACGTATAGATCTATGTTCGGTGCGACACCATTTTACGATTGAGTTTAAATTAAGCTGTCCTTCTCTCTTTCTGCCACAAGCCCCCCCTCTCTCTCTCTCTTTCTGTGCATTTATGTGGATGTTATAGGAATGAATCACGTTGGAAGTAGTGAAGAAATAACTTTTCATGTGAAAACACCTCAGCTTTTATGTCTTTACTAAATGATCCATAATGCGGGCGGGGAGCACTCAGTCCTGCAGATTAAGGCGGGAGGAAGCCAGAGAGAAAGTCACCAGCGCAGCCGTTATGCCCCCTCTGTCGGAGCCAGTGTCGCCACCGCGCCAGTCGAGATGGGCACAAATCTCTTTTACGAGGCTGCCTCTTAAATAGCTGTCAGTCTAGTGTCTTCACACGCGGTGCACTCCTGTGGCTCGCCTATCGGTAATTGAACCGTCTCCCCTAGAGTGCTGAAATGGTGAGGGGAAGCCATTCTAACCGCCTGTGTTGATACCATTAAACAGAACTCATGCATAAATCCAAGTCGGTAGGGGCCGATATAAAGCTATCACTGGCCTCCCTCGAAGGAAAATCTTCCTCACTTTATTTCACAGGAGATGGCCCCCAAAGTTAGGTTTTAATTAAAATCCATATTTGTTTATTTCCTAATCTAATGCATTGATGCAATGCAATCTAATGCATTGATATTCTGTGCTTACAGACTATAACATGGTCTGTAATGAACACATTGTTCTCCCTGTTATTGAATCCTGTTTAAATAGCTAAGCCATATCCACTTCTACATTAAGCCTGTTGGGCAGTATGCAGATGGCTGTGAGCTCAGCAGCCCTGATCTAGGCCTCAAGGGTTATATTTAACTTACTTGGCAGACTGAAGAGACAACTTTAACTGAAGCAGGTGAGAGTAACAGAAGATAACACTAATGACAGAATTGGAGCTTCAGCGTTTTAATGTAACTTTTATGACATTGCCAGGCGAACATAATTAGCTTGGACTGTTTGAACAGGGAACAGCTTGGTTCTATAGGGAGTGAGATTGGGGACATGGATGTCCAATTTGGGTCCCACTTCAGACACCTAATAGAGATGGACACAGACATCATGTTGAGTCAGTACCAGCATGCATGCTGCTGCTGCCCCGTCATGAGAGACAGTGACAATGACTGTGATTCCCAAGTGGAACACTATATTTTAGGGATGCAAGACAAATACATAAAGGCCTTGATTTTCACCTGCATATGCAATAGAGCTGATCACAACATTGCAGGCATTCTTGTACTTTGAGCTTCCTCTCAATGTAGTGACAAGAAAATAAGCAATTATTCATAAAAACTAGACCGGTGCCCCAAGTCAGGAACAATTTTGGGAAACTTGGGAACGATACAAGTTGGGAATGCATGCCACACCAGGTTATGCAATACCCAATGTGTAGTTAGAACATCCCCAGTGCAGTACCCGTTACCAGAGTACTAATATCGTTAGATACTAGAATTTCATGCCCGCTTCGCGAACATTCATTCCAGATTACGTTGCCGCGCACTATGGGAAGAAGGAAATTGCCTGCGAGAAAAGAGGCAAAGCGATATGTGGGGGGGTGGCTTACAGGCGTGCGTGTGCGTGTGTGTGTGTGCAATGAAAAGCCAATGCGAAGTAGCGAACAGTCTAATTGTTTTACTTAGGCAAAAAAGAACTATTGACAAACAACAATGTTGATGTAACTAAGACGATCGCTGAGATAGATATAGTTTATATACAGAGATTTAGAAGGAATAAGCAAAATAGTGAGCCTATAATTCCTCCCCTTCCTTCTTTCTCTTCTCCTGCGAGAGCCGAGAGAGAACAGATTCTGAATGTCTGACAGGGCACTGTTGCCAGGTTTGCGAATTGTAAGCGAGTTGTAGTGTGTGTAAGTAGCGTGGTTAAAAGGCCTTGTTTCTGGGCCTGTTGGGGCAACAGCATAGGCAACAGTGGTTAGTGTTCCGTGTAGGGAAGGCTCGGGGTGTGGGTGAGCATGCACATGTTGGCTCTGATTGGCTAAGGCTAGTGGCCACATGTTTTCAGTGGCTAGTGGCCACATCTCTCGCACACGTTTTCATTGGCTAGTGGCCACATCTTTTGGCCACGTGACCAACTTTACAATTGTTAAAATAGATATAGTACAATCAATGGCTTATTTATACACGTGCACCGACCTAGTTGGGAATGCATGCTAGTTTCATGTTACAGTAGGTAGTGGTACTTAGTATTAGTAATGCATGCTATACTGTAGCTTCATGTCAGGTAGTGGTACTTAGTATTAGTAATGCATGCTATACTGTAGCTTCATGTCAAGTAGTGGTACTTAGTATTAGTAATGCATGCTATAGTTTCATGTCAGGTAGTGGTACTTAGTATTAGTAATGCATGCTATAGTGTAGCTTGATGTCAGGTAGTGGTACTTAGTATTAGTAATGCATGCTATACTGTAGCTTCATGTCAGGTAGCGGTACTTAGTATTAGTGACTTGAGGAATTGGTTCAGGTTCAGGTTTATTTGTCATGTGTATAGATACAGAGTATAAATACAATGAAAATTATTTTGCTCAGAGCACTCTCAGTCTTACATACACAGGACATAAACAAACATCTATAGTGCAAGAAAAAGACAAAAAAACAGGGAAAGAAAAGTGCAAGTGAAGTGACAAAACAGTGCAATACAGTTCAAGGTCAGCTGTTCAGCAGCCTGACTGCCTGGGGGTAGAAACTGTTACTGAGACGGGTGGTACGAGATTTGATGCTCTGGTAGCGTTTTTTGGAAGGGAGTATCTCCCTCCTATAGGCCCTCTCATCACCGTCGGTTATTAGTCCGATCACTGTGGTATCATCCGAAAATTTAATTATGATGTTATTCTCATATCTGGCGACACAAACGTAAACAAGCTGTACAACAGAGGACTGAGGCAGCAGCCTTGGGGCGCACCGGTTCTGGTGAGAATTGTGGATGAGCATCTCTCTCTTATGCGTACACACTGGGGCCTGCCTGTCAGAAAATCAAATAGCCAGTTACAGATGGAGCCCACACCAAGGCCACTGAGTTTTAACACTAATTTAGATGGTACAATAGTGTTAATGCGGAACTATATAGTCTATGAACAGTAGTCTGACATAAGAGCTTTTCTTTTCTAGACGTACCAGGGCAGTGTGTAAAGTGCTCAGGTGGAGCAGGGGGCCCACCACGCTGCATCTAAACTTACGGGCTGGAGCGGCACCTGTCAGCACTGGCACACCTGCTTTTAATGCTATCAACCCATAACCACCAGTAAGTTACTCATCAAGACCATGCAGTGGTGCAAGTAGGCTCTACTGGAACCTACTGGCTAGCGATTATAGGAAACACGGAAGAGAAATGAAGAAAAACATTGTGAAGCTGAACTATACAACAACTTCGCTTTATGTTTACTTATACGTGGCCAGTTAAGACTGGCAGTGGTGTCCCAGTGGGGTTTCCTTTCCTAACTGGTAGGTGAGCCAGTAGTGTACAACAGCAGTGGCAACACAAATGTGTGGGGAGGTCTAATTAGCATAATGAGCACCAAAAAATGGGGTAACATTTTAATGGCTACTCTCAATTTAAAAGAATGAAAGGAAAAAGCAATTTGAGGAATTGAGAAAAAAAAGTTTGTTCAAGAAGAGGCACAGAGGAAAACATGTTTGTTTATATGCTGCTTTACACCATTACGGCAAACAGCTAAATAATTGCTGCTGCGCGTACTGTGTCATCTCAGAACAATTTACCATGCTCTTTATCTTTATTTACTGTAGAGAGAGAAAAATATGTATTTATGATGAATAATGAGAAATGTTCTTCATTATAGCCACACTTTTTTCCCTTCGTTTTTCTCAGTTTTTGTTAAAAAAAATCTAGTTAGAAACTTCAATCCCTACTGTAGAGCGCTGGTTCCCAAACAGTGGGTCAGGACCCATTTGTGGTTCACGGACACATTTTTCTGAGTCTAAAATATTTCATGAATTAAAGACAAATTCAATGATTTCACAAAAGTAATTTCAATGAATCAAATACAAATTTTAAGAAATTCCACGAATTAGACAACAAAGAAGTAGTGAAAATAACCGATCTACAAGCTCATTAATGTGGCACGAAGCGACATGCTGTGCGCTTGTAGATCAGCTATTTTCACTAGATTGGGTCCCGGGCAAATGTCTCTTTGCGTCATGGGCTAAAAGGTTTGGGAAGCACTGCTGTAGAGATCCCTCACCAGTATAGGATCTGAGAGCTGCCAACTAGTAACGACTTCTCCTAATGAAACAGAAGCCAACCAGAGCGACCCAGGCAGCAAACTCCCATGCTTCCCTTCCCTTTTAATATAAACACAATAAAGTAGCATTTGCATTTATATAGTTCCTCCAAGCTGCCAGCTGGGACCCAGAAACAACTGAGTGTCGAGCTCATTGTTATACCTGGGGAAAATTAAGATAAGAGAATAATCCCAAGGATGGAAATGGCTTTGCTGGACGCACAGAGACAACCAGGTAGATATAATTACCAAAGGCAGGGGTTCTGTCTGTCGCCAGTAATGAAACGGCCTTGTCTCTATATGGCTTTCTGTTTTCAATATGAGAAACACTGTATCATTGATCCTCCTCCAACCGTGCAGTATATCGTGTGCGTGATCTTCTGAGGATCAGGAAGACATGGGCCAATTAATTGCATATTCTGGCGAGATATACTTATACTGTTTGAGCATGCATTAAGAAGCACACACATACATACCCATATGGAAAAAAAAGTAGAAGAAACATATATGTTGTCCTGTTGCCTCCAATAGTAAGTATTTACATTTTTTATGTATGTCATTTACATGTATGTCATGTAAAGTACATACTAGATTTTATATGTGAACTCTTGAAAGTGGCACCTTTCATACAATCCTCATATAAGACAATAAAGTGAATCATGTATGAATCAAGTAAACAACATGTATGTGATCTATGAGGTAAGTACATGGCAAACTGTATTTTCCTTACATGTTCCATACAATGTTTGTAGTTTTAAATTATATGAGATATATCCTTTTCCATATATAAAAATACCATTATAGTATGTATTTTATAGTTTGTAACCATTTAATTTACAAGAAAAGTATGCTTCTTTTATATGATTTTTATAACATTGTTATATGTCAGCCAATACATTATACCTTATAGTTATAAAAAACATATGCGCTATAGACCCCTGGGAGATAGTTGCTGAGATAGAGCACCACACCTACTATACCATCAACTCCCAATTCTTCCCGCATCACTTGCCGCACCCAAGCTGTGCTACTCATACGCTGAGTTGCCAGTGCCCAGGATCGAACCCACGAACTTGTGGTCTTAAGGCGAGAGCTCTACCGACTGAGCTACCCAGACACATCCTGACATATGTGAAGTGTTTGATATGCTCTCTTTATGTTTTTTTTTTTTTTTAGAAGATTCTTATAAGTTACCATAGCAGTATAAAATAAAATGCATTGGGAGGTACATGGGGGGACAATGGTGGTGACACTGGCTGGGGGGGCACTGGCTGGGGGGGCACTGGTTGGGGGGGCACTGGGGGCTTGTGTCACACTGGGGGGACACTGGCTGGGGAGGACACTGGCTGGGGGGGGGGGCATCACACTGGGGGGGCACTGGGTGGGGGGTGTCACACTGGGGGGTCACTGGCTGGGGAGGACACTGGCTGGGGGGGGGGGGGCACTGGGTGGGGGGATCTTAAATAATGTAGGAGTCATAAAATTTAAAAGGGAATACAACTCATTATTTTGTCATCTCATGTTATTTCATTGTAAGATTAGGTTTTGTTTAATTTGGATGTCTCTGTGACATACATGGCCTGTATTGTATGGTTTCTATACAATATCCTATCAGATTTTGGTTTCACTGATGTTTGCCCAACTCTACAAGTTTGACAACACACATATGTATTTCAATTTATACTAATTTACTAAGAATATTGTATGTGGATTTACCGTCACATATAGGTCTTATAAGATACAAAATTATATAGGTTTCACTTTACAAAAACTTACTATGGCTCTTATATGTGCTTTGACTGTTATATATAGTTCCTATAAATGACAAAATTATATAAGTTTCACTTTACAAAAACGTACTATGGCTCTTATATGTGCTTTGACTGTTTTATATAGTTCCTATAAATGACAAAATTATATAAGTTTCACTTTACAAAAACGTATTATGGCTCTTATATGTGCTTTGACTGTTTTATATAGTTCCTATAAATGACAAAATTATATAAGTTTCACTTTACAAAAAAATACTATGGCTCTTATATGTGCTTTGACTGTTATATATAGTTCCTATAAATGACAAAATTATATAAGTTTCACTTTACAAAAACTTACTATGGCTCTTATATGTGCTTTGACTGTTTTATATAGTTCCTATAAATGACAAAATTATATAAGTTTCACTTTACAAAAAAATACTATGGATCTTATATGTGCTTTGACTGTTTTATATAGTTCCTATAAATGACAAAATTATATAAGTTTCACTTTACAAAAAAATACTATGGATCTTATATGTGCTTTGACTGTTTTATATAGTTCATATAAATGACAAAATTATATAAGTTTCACTTTACAAAAAAATACTATGGATCTTATATGTGCTTTGACTGTTTTATATAGTTCATATAAATGACAAAATTATATAAGTTTCACTTTACAAAAAAATACTATGGATCTTATATCTGCTTTGACTGTCATATATATTAACTACAAGTTTCATGTAAAACATATACAAATTTAGTATTTTTTTTTCCATATGGGTACTGCGGTAGGTACAGTACAGCAGGAGATGAAATGCACAGCTACTGTTGGATTTAACTAACACAAGGTTGCTCGTACTGTAATATTTGCGACTCAACACTTGCTGTGGCGGCTGATTATCATAGCCTCACATGTGTGTATGCCCTAGACTCTATGAGCATAATGGCAAGCCGTTGTAACCGCCATAGATGGCACTATAGCTGTGTTTGCATGCAAGCCTTCCAGCTTCCAGCTAAAAGAGTGGGAATGCTGCTGTTGGGGACAGCAGCAGGATAGTGATCTGGGCTGCCCGTGGTAATGGCCCTGCATGGCTCTAATGATAATCCACTGCTCTGTCTTACCTGTCTCCTCCCTCCTCGACCCTTGGGAGCGCCAATGGATGACAGGAAACAAACAGCGCTCTGACACCTCCCGCTAATTAGCATCATTAGCATACGGCCATTATGTGGCTGGACAGTAGCATGACAGGGCTCTGAGAGAGGCTACAGCCGTGATCTTTGGTGGACAACACCAGCTGTCAGTACTAATTACCTATGGACCTTGCCAGGGGAATGGAGACAGACTCCTCGTCCTTGAGGACTCATGGCTTGCCTGTGCCAGGATTCTCTGTGCCTTTTCCTTTCTCGTTTAAAATGTTTCCCCACATTTTTTGTCCTTCCGCCCTTTTAAATTATAAGGTGTTTCTATTTATAGGGAGGGAAACAGCTCAGCCAGTAAAAGGCTATAGTCAGTGGTTGGTTCTTTTCCCAAAGCAGTTAGAGGAAGCTGTTGTCCATTAAGCTTTACGGGATTTATCTGAGCTTTAACTAAAATGTGTGACTAAATGTAAATATGTGCTTGTTTGTTGGCTGTCAGAGGCTTGCACACAGCTGACGAATAATATAGAACAGTAGTTTCTTATGGAAATTACCGCCATATTTCCAGAAGTGCCAGCAATCGGCAATAATTGCTTGTTGTTGTGGATTTCATGCACCTTTATATTATATCGGACTTTGAAGATAGAGATGTTAAATAACTTCATGTTTTCCTTTCATCTTCCGAGCACAGCTTGTGTGCCTGGGAGAGGCCGAGCAAACCGTCTGCGGCGGTTTTGTGGCAAGAGGTAATTTGAAACATCAAAAAATGTGTTGTGTTATGTACATAGAGATGAATCGTTTCCCTGGCGTGCCAGTTCCTCAATGCATTAACCTCATACTCACCCTCTCTCTCTCTCTCTCTCTCTCTCTCTCTCTCTCTCTAGTATAATAACTCCTACAGTAGGCATGCAGACACTCAGGCACACGCAGCAAATAACACAGACATGGAGAACCCAGAGGTCCCCAAACACCTGCTTTGCTGTTGTACATAAACTATCCTCTCTCTCGCCCTGACTCTTTAAGGGCGCTTTCACACCGGACATGTTTGGTTCGTTTAAAACGAACCATGGTCCGCTTACCCCTTTGGTTCGGTTGGTGTGAACATGCATCCGAACTCTGGTGCGGATCAAAGAAACGAACCATGGTCCGCTAAAAAAGGCCGGACTCGGTTCGCTTCCAAACGAACCAAGGTGCGGTTCGTTACTGGTGTGAATGCATTCGGACTTTATAGAGGACCAAATACAGTACGATAGCCAAAATAGCTGTCGGGCTTTGGCAGTTGTGAGGCTGCATTAATAATTAGTTATAAAAGCATGTATTTTTTACGGGGATCACTATTGATATGACAGCTGACAGTCTGATTTTATTTTAATAGTAGACGCATGTCGAGGCGCAGCGCAAATGTAATGGCAGCGTACGAGGTTCACATGCGCAAAAATAACAGAATAATTATCGACACGGAATGGTGTACGGTATATGGCACACGATGTAAGCTTGTAGATCTGTTTATTTTAAGCATGCGCCGCCGTCACGCAAAGTTATGACAAAGCATGCGATGCATGAGTCTTCATGCAAGAGTTTCTCTTTCAACTCGTGTCCCCTCCTTTTTTCTGTCTGTGTGTGTGTGTGTGTGTGTGTGTGTGTGTGTGTGTGTGTCAGTGTGTGTGTGTGTGTGTGTGTGTGTGTGTATATTTATATGGGAGAGACGCAGAGACAGAGAATTTGAAATATTTAAAATCATCCATGTCGCGCACGGCCGCACGTATAGAGAATAAGCTATACACAGGTGGTCCCAAATGATTAATTCATTAGGCCTACATCACTATAGCAAAAGACGTAAAACTAGGTCAACTCAATTAGCTGCAGCGGAGCTTTTCTGACTTGAAGCTCAATAACCTACTAACTGACCACCTTCAAGTTTAAACCATAAGATGACATGGAAATGCCCGCCGATTTGATGCGCAGAAATAACATATATCTAATCGGGTCAAGGTGCACACATGGAAGAAAAGTCATTTTTATCGGGGATACCTTGTAGGCTATACGTCTCCGTGAATTGTATGCATCAGGAGCAAGCACATTATTGTTCAAACACCTGCTCCTGTTCATCTGTTGCTCTTATTTGGCTAATAAAATAATTAATAAGAATGAATGCAATAGCAAGTTGTTGCTGTTCTCTTCTCTCTCTGTGTGACTGAAGGTTGCCCCAAAGATTGTAGACAGTGATTTCCCCTCATGTTCTTTTTCCCTCACTATTTGGTTCGCTTATACATGTCCACGACACGTGTCATTTGTTTACATATTTGGTACGCTTTACAAAGTCCAGTGTGAACACCAAACGGACCAAAATCAAAATGCAAATATTTGGTCCTTGGTCCTTGATCCGGACCTTCTAAGCGAACTTTGGGTGTGAAAGCGCCCTAAGATGTCAGTGTCTGTCTGTGGCTTCCCAGGTGGCCTGGCTCTGAACTTCTCTTCATCTGAGCCTGTGTGTGTTTTCTAATTCTCTCTCTCTCTCTCTCTCTCTCTGAACAGGAACATCCGTGATGAAGGTCATAGCGTCAGATGCAGATGACCCGACGTATGGCAGCAGTGCCAGGGTGGTGTACAGCGTTCTGGATGGGGAGAAGTTCTTCTCTGTGGAGAAACACACTGGTAAGCTGCTTGATTCTCCATGTACATTAACCTCTCTCTCTCTCTCTCTCTCTCTCTCTCTCTCTCTCTCTCTCTCTCTCTCTCTCTCTCTCTCTCTCTCTCTCTCTCTCTCTTCCTGTTCAGGTTCATGATCTGGTCGGGAGCAGATATTAATAATACATATATAATAACTTTATTTGTATAGCACTTTTCAAAAACAAGTTTACAAAGTGCTTCACATACAATACACAAACAGGCAATTAAAATCAACAATGGAAATTAGTCAAATACAAAAAATAATAATAAGAGATAAGCAGAAACTGGGACTGTTCATTCAAACTCATTAAAAGCCTTTAAATAATAGTGGGTTTTTAAGGGTTTTTAAAAAGTGGACACTGAAGTGGTCTGTCTGAGTTCCAGAGGTAGTTGGTTCCACAGCAGTGGAGCCCTAGCAGAAAAGTCTCTGCCGCCTTGCGTCACCAGCTTTGTGTTGGGGGGGGTTGAGTAAAACTTTGTCTGCTGATCTGGGGTTACGGGAAAGTATGTGCGGGGACAAGAGGTCGGAAATGTATGTAGGTGCTAGTCCATTTAGTGATTTAAAAACAAACAAGTTAATTTTAAAATCAATTCTGTACATGACTGGTAACCAATGCAGTGAGGCGAGAACAGGAGTAATATGGTCATATCTCCTGGTCTTTGTAAGAACTCTGGCTGCTGTGTTTTGAACTAGTTGAAGGCGATTGATGGATTTTTTGGGAGTCCAGAAAAAAGAGAATTGCAGTAGTCCAGATGGTTTGTGACAAAGGCATTAATAAGGGTCCGTGCATCGCTGAATGAAAGAAATTATCAGATTTTTACAATATTCCTGATTTGGTAGATGGCTGTTTTCGTGATGTTGGTGAAGTGCTTTGAGAAGTTTAGATCAGAATCAAATAAAACTCCCAGATTTCTAGCCTCAGGGGAGCACTGTAAGCCATGTGAATTTAAAAGCTGGATTTGATTATCTCTGTGGGATTTTGGTCCAAATACAACTATTTCAGTTTTTTTGGTCATTTAACATGAGAAAGTTCTTTGAGTTATTGTAAGATGATATCTTACACGTCATGTTGTAGTCACTGGTTTGTAGTCATTAGGCATGGAACGCAATCCGGTAATAAGGACTATACACCCTAAATAATCCCTGCTATCGAGGGCATCATAATTTTAGGTCAGACCCAATAAAAGCCTTGATGCCGCGTATGAATCCGACAGATTTCTTCAGGTGCTTCTTGGAATAGTTTGTTGTCTTTTATTCCAACTCGTAGCGACCGGCGAGACTAAAAACAAACTGGGGGATTTTTTTTTTATACCACCTCCAAGGTGGAAAGCCTGGTGACGCGAGGTTAGACATACTGTAGGTGGCCGGGGACAACAGTTAGGCAGAGCTAAACAAGTTGCAGAAATGATCATTACACAGTCACGGATACAGCCTCCCCATATGTATATTCACAGGCATACAGATGAAGGATTAACCAACTTGCTCAAGGAGATTTTTGCACTATATACTACTGTCTGTATGTCTGTCTGACACACACACACACACACACACACACACACACACACACACACACAAAATGTGAGTACGACAAGTACAATACAAGTATACAGTTCAGCACCTCTCAGTTCAGACGGGGATTTTTAATTGACCTTCCTGCATAGTATGACACTAAAAAATAAGAAATAAGCCCTGCCATCTGAGACACAACTATTAGTCTACAGCAGATACTGCAATTTACTGACAATCACCCCTGTGTTCTATTAAACACTTAAACCCATCATTAATTCCAAAAAAATAAAAATGCTAATTGGGCACAGACAGTTACATCTCCAGAGGGTTATACGTTGAATATCCCCCAAGATGCAGATAGTGTCACTGTAGAGACGTGCGTCCCCAGTCAGCAGATATGGCTGAATTCCCTGCTGGTTATTCTATTGGTGAGGCGGATGGCGGGGATAAGGCCTGAGCCGCGATCTCTCAGGCATAGCCCAGCGTTGGCGTTGCCTGCAAATGGCCCCCGCGGGAGAAGCGCTAAACTTTTAATGATCCCTCTTTTTTTGGTCCCTGCCACTTTGATTCGGTCGGCCCCGGTGCCGGGATGATAAATGGCTCTGCCTCGGCGGGGCTAGCCCGGGAGACCAAGCTCCTCGTCTCACGACCTGCCGGTGCCCCTCTACCCCCCGCACACACACACGCACTCACGCACACCACCCACGCACACACGCACCCACGCACACCACCCACACACACACGCACACACACACACACAAACACACACACTGTATTTTGTAGAAGGCCCAGCCTACACAGTAAAATCCTCAATGTTAATCGAACTTGGAAAGTGTACACATTTATGGAACCAAATGGTTCAATTAATTCTAATGAATTGTAATACTGTATAGTGCGAGGCAATGAGGTCAGAATAGCGTGCGTGCGTGTGCGTCTCCTCCAGTTACTCTGATGACACTCACTGTAGAGTGAGTCACTGTGTGTTTTCCGGCCCCAAGTTCAGATTGGATGAGAATTGTCCAAAAGGCTTTTATTATTTAAAATTTAATTTTAATTATTATTATTGTGAGACGGCGGGATCGAGTCCAGCGGTGCTATCATAGAACGTGTTCCAGGGGGTTCCCAGCTAAGGGGCTCGCTATACTGTATCAAATGAGGATCCGTGGTCTAACTATTATTGTATTGTTATTGGTCTTTTTTTTCTCCTTTTCACTCCTCTGATTGGACAACATTTACACCCACCCCCCCTGCCTAAAATTCCACAGGATACATTATTGCCTTCATATGATTGGACAATATACAGTTGACGTCACAATTTTTTAATATAGATAATATAGATTTATTTCTGATCTGTCCTATGCTTCATAGTGCGGTACCCGACAACACAATTTCCTTGTGGGATCAATAAAGATAATAAAATATAATTTATCTAAACCGAGGGTTGTTGAAATTAAAAAGGAGAATCACTGTCTCTGTAAAGACATCTCTCACGTGTAGGATTGTTATGACAGTATTGAGGCGTCTTTCTGTGTGTCTTTCTTTGTAAAGAAAATTCTCTCAGGGATTGTTTTGTTATGATGTCTGAAGGCAACACCACTCACAGATCATGTGTTATGTTTCCAGAGACAGTATACATGAATTGAACAAAAGCAAAACACTGCCAGTCATGGTCGGTTGTGCATTCACAGACCGAGTTCTGTTGAGGAAGAAATAGGGCTATCGTCATTTACATTTTCATGCTCACTTTTTTTCCCCTTTCCTATGTAGGTTAGCTTTTTTCGAGATCCTTAGTAGCTAGGGTTTTGGCGTTTTTGACGTCCACACTGGCTTCCCCTGTGCCGTGTACGTTCATTTTCAGTCAGCATGGGAGACATATAATGAATATAAATCCTGTAACGGAATTTTACATTCAAATATGTTGAATAAAATATTATTCAATGCAGGGAGTTAGGGTTGAGTTGGGGGGGGGGGGGGGGGGGTGCATCCCCTCTGGCTTCCTGTGGATGAAAGAGGACCATGTCATTTGCCTCCCTCCTTAGCTCCGCTGCTGCATGTACTTTTGGCTACTCGCACACAAACATGGCCCGGAGCTATACTTGGGAGGCAAATGTGACTAGAATCACTGAGTTGTGTATTCAACACAATGTAAACCTCTGGGAGGGAGAGGAGCACAAACCCCAGGAAATGCAACAATAGATTTTGACATGTAAAATCCCAGGAGAATAGAAATATTATCTTACCACACAGTGAAGCGGCTATGGCTTCTGTTGTGCCACCGCTGTAGGGCTGGCGGGTGGCAGTGTGTGGCAGGGTGGCAGTGTGTATGCCTGTGTAATATTATTCCCACATGGAATGCAGTGATATTATCATGCCATTGACTTTTTCTAAACAAATGTTTTCCACCCCAGGATTTTGTAACCCATTTTCACCCGGTTCCAATTACCTAGACTGCAAGCCTGGGCACGACTCTCCCTTTGCCAACCTGGGGAGAGCCTCGAACTGAGCTCATGCTTCCTTCAATGCACGAGGAGGTATTAGGCCGCTTTTTTACCACCTGACAGGGGGGGGGGGGGAGTTTCCATGGTAGGAGATAGCTTGTGGAAGGAACATGTTATTACAACCAGTTCCTTTCCCCTCCATCAGGTGCCCCGGCTGGCCAGGGGGATGCAGTAGAGACCAGGATGACTGCATGTTTTTTGTGAGGTTACCTACCTTAGGGGACACAGAGAGAACATGTAAACAGAAAGGCCTTTCGCCAACCCCACCTATAGGGTATGGGCACGGAGGAGAGAACCAGCGCTTTTGACAACTAAAAAAGTTTCTCTCGCCAGAATGACGAAGTTGACATTATTTTTGTTATAAAGAATCTGCAAGCTACCAATGCCTATATACATTGTGATGTCTTGTGAGCTCATACATGTTGCTGTTTGTCAATCAACCAATTATACAGAGCTTACCGGTATTATGCCATCATACTGTCACACTAAAATGCAAAACAAAAAAATATGGAGCTGAAATCCCCATTCTTCTGAATACCGGACTACTCGCCTCGGTGCTTGCCCGTTTTTCCTCCCGGAATTGTCACCAGTGAGGGGGATGACTTTGTAATATGCTATTGGCTGTTTGTATTCTTTTTGGAAACATATAAAAAGATACTCCTGTAGAAAGGCTATATTATTTTACTTATATTGAGCCTATAAACAACTTAGTATTATTTAGTATATGTAAGGTTTTGCACACTCAAATGGTACCTCGTCAGATAATCCCCAAAACTTCACAACTTCTGTGAACAGACTTCAATGTAGTAGCTTTTCATGAATTATATTTGTACTTAGGCTGTCTGCTGTCATGAAAGTTTATAGTTAGAGAAATTCAAAGTCCAGCCGTCTGCTGTCCAGCCTCTCCCACCCCTCACTGGGGAAAATTCTGGGAGGAAAACAAAAACGGGGCGAGTGTTCTTGCTAGCATTCTTCTCCTATGCCTTAGTCACAATGTCAGCAATGACATATCCCTAGCTGCCTGCGATCGGACAGGGCAACCTGACCTGAGTTCTGCTACTGTAGTTAGTCCACACAGTGGGTCAGTCACAGAGACCAATACACTGCAGTCATCTTTTCACAAATATCCAATTTCTGGAAGCATGCAGAGGATTGGATTGTTTCTTTCTTTTCAAACTCTGCAGAACTCTTTCCTCTCTTTGAAGTGTAAGACTGGTGTGGTTTAACGCAGTAGAGAGCCTGTTTTCAACTCAGCACAGAGCCTGTTGAAATGCAACTACTGAATGTGCTCCCTGGGCAGATTAAGAGAAGCCATTGTGATTGTTTTGTCTACCGACTCCACTGCTTGCACTGTAGAGGTGCATCCTGACACAGGCTTTGCTTTCACCGTAGAGCAGTTGTCATGGAGCTTCATTCTCGCAGAGGCAGGCCTTCATTCCGTTGCCTTTATATTATTCATTTTAATACAGCACAGTCCTATAATGGTATAAGCACGGTAACCTGACGCTGCCAGATCCAAAAAGCTTGCTACACAAATTTGTTTCACAGCTTATTTGGATCTGGGATCGCGGAAGCAAATTCGATGACGGGGCTGTTCCTTTTTTTCAAGATACATGGTAGATGATTGGATGGGAGCGTCTGTCTATCACCGTGTGGGCGTGCAAACACAACCAATCATATCGACGTGTCTATATACCGTCACATCCGCATCCCGCCTTTAGCTCACGCTGATTGGTTCGGTGCGAAGCAGATCTGACTCAGGGCTCAACTCTGTCAGAGATCCCAGATGAGTGTTGTGTTGGGGAATATGTTTCCGCAATACCGCCCTCATCTGGCAGCGTCAGGTTATAAGCACGGTGCTTCACAAAAAAAAAGGGAAAAAAAGAAAGAAGAAGGGAAAAAAAGACGCAATCTCGTCCTTCAGGAGGGCTCAGGGAGCGGTGAATTGGAATGCATTGCACTAGTGCGTCTCATCTGTAATTGAGTGCTCAACTGAGGTTGATATTCAAAATGGGCGGTGTCAGGGATATTATCAAGTTGCAGGAATTCTAACAACTGTTGTGTACTTTTCTTTTTGTCTCTCGGTGTGTGTGTGTGTGTGTGTGTGTGTGTGTGTGTGTGTGTGTGTGTGTGTGTGTCCTCTCTCTCTCTCTCTCTCTCTCTCTGTCTCCCACTGCTCATCTGTCCCTTTCCATGCCACCATCATCAGGGGTCATCCTGACAGCTGTGGCAGACCTGGACCGTGAGACCCAGGACCGCTACGAGCTGGTGGTCAAGGCCACGGACATGGCGGGTCAACTGGGCGGTCTCTCCGGCTCCACTACGGTGACCATCGTCATCACCGACGTTAACGACAACCCACCGCGCTTTCCACAGAGTGAGCTTATTGCACGCACGCACACACACACACACACACACACACACACACACACACACACACACACACACACATTTTCAGAGGGATACAGAGAGATAGAGAGAGATTAGTGTTCATCTTGTGGGGCAGAATAATTGTATCATCACTGTCGGGCCGAAACCTTGTATCTCCATATTTCAACTTAATAATATATTAAATATATATAATATATTCAACTTATATTTTTGTGAATTAATGACTTTCTTCATCATACAATTCAAGTCATGCAAAATTAGCGATGACGCATATAAGCATTGCAATCTGGGAACCCATTCAGTTCATGCCTCTTTGGCGGCACCGCCTCCTCTTTTTGTTTAAAAACACAGTTTCTTAGTATAGGCTACACTTCCTCCTGGTGCAGATCTGTGTTTATTCCTGCTAACATTAGATGAAAAATGATGCACACCTACAGTGGACAGGTATACGTCGGATAACTGTAGAAGTAGAGAAAAGAGGATCCCGCAAAGCTGTCTTCACTTACATAATTACATTTATTGTTTTGGTCGTTCAGGCCTTCATCAGATGAAGGTCGATCTGCCTGGTCGACCGTCTGAACGACCGAAGCGTTGCTCAATAAATCTGATTCTGTAAGTGAAGACAGTGTGCGGATATCCTATCTGTCATGGCAGCTTGATGATCTGTCTGTTCTAACTGTTATTTTCTATGTCCTTTAGGTTGGAGCTGCATTCTATCTGTGGAGAGGTGTGTCCTGGTGATTGCCTGGCTGGTCCCCATCTGGCAATCACCTGGCTGGCTACTTAAACCTGGCTGTGATGGCACACAGTGCTCAGTGATAATTCCCCTACGGCCAGTGCACACCTCTGTGCTGTTGTACTAGGTCAGTTATATTCTAAAGACTCAAGAACTTCTTCCGCTTCTCTACTGGCCAGTTCCTAATTTTACTCTCTCTTCTCAGTACCTGCCTGCCAGCCTGACCACTTCTCCACGCAGCTCCAACGAAGACCTAAGTATTATTTTCTGGAACCTGGGACCTTTTGGACTAAGCTATTTTTTGCCTTGAACGTTGCCTTGAACTTCTGTGTTTTGGAGTGAATAAAGACTCTATAGTTTTTGCATCTACCCAGTTTCCCTGTCTGTTCTGTCTGCTTCTGGGTTCCCTGTCTGCCTTGACAGTATCACTGAGCCATTATGAACCCAGCAGACTCAGACACCATCCACCAGGCTTTGGCTGGTCAGGCTGTGCTACTTGGAACTCATGATCAAGCTTTGAGAGAAATTATGGATGGCATGCGAGACCTTTCCAGCAACATGACCAGTCTACGCAGAGATCTAAGCACCAACGCTGCCCAGCCTCAACCCCTTCCCCGTGATGCGGATTCGGTGAGCCTACCTGCCGCACACCCTGGCTCCTCTCGGGAGCCTCATGCTCCAGCACCGGAGCGTTACGACGGTGACCTGGGCTCCTGTGGTGATTTCCTCCTGCAGTGTTCTCTCGTCTTCGATCTTCAGCCGCAGGCTTATTCCACTGAGCGGTCCCGCATCGCCTATCTTCTAGGCAGTTTGAAGGGAGAAGCCTTGGCCTGGGCGAGACCAGTATGGGAGAGCCAGTCCCACGTTTGTTATTCTTTCGAGGCATTCACCCAGGCTATGAGAGCCGTATTCGATCACCCTGTGAAGGGAAGGGAGGCGTCCAAGCGGCTGTTGAATTTGAAGCAAGGCTCCAGAAGCGTGGCGAAGTACGCTGTTGAATTTCGCTCCCTCGCCGCTGAAAGCAGATGGGATGACGTCGCGCTACAGGAGGTTTTTCAACATGGCTTGTCCGAGGCTATCAAGGATGATTTGGCAGCTCGCAACGAGTGTGACGATCTGGATTCTCTCATCTCCTTGACCATTCGCCTCGATAACCGGCTCCGCGAACGACAGAGGGAGAGAGGTGGGCGTTCCTCCCAGTCCCGTGTGTTCTCTCCCCGACGCTCTCCACCACGTGGGTCTTCGTCTTCCTCCGAGTATACCCGAGGGCCTCCGACCTCGAACGAGCCCGAGCCGATGCAGGTCGGTCGAGCTCGTGCACCGTTAACGACGGAGGAGCGCCAGCGCCGCCAGCAGAGCAACAGCTGTTTTTACTGTGGCAAGCCAGGCCACTTTATTCACCAATGCTCCCTGTTGTCGGGAAAAGACAGGGGCTCTCAGTCAGGAGGGGACTGATGGCCCAAACAACTCGTCACACCTCTACCACGAGAACTCCTCTCCAAGCGCAGCTGGTCATTAAAGGTACAGTGCACTCATTTTCTGCGTTATTAGATTCTGGCGCAGATGAGAATTTCATTGATGCCTCTGTGTGTGAGAAGCTTGATATTCCCCTTATTGATCTAGAAGTGCCTCTTAAGACCAAGACTTTGAGTGGGGAGTTGTTAGCCCTTGTCACCCAGAGGACTGAACCTTTAAGGCTGCACCTGTCCGGTAACCACCAAGAATTTATCAGTTTCTTTGTGTTGAGTTCCCCTGATATATCTCTGATTCTTGGAATTCCATGGTTAATGTTACACAATCCTCATGTTGACTGGAAGTCAGGCACTATTCGGAGCTGGAGTGTTTTATGTCATTCCTGTTGTCTCAAATCAGCCCTGGGCCCTAACCCTCTAATTTCTGCTCCTCCAGTAACTCCTCCTGACCTGTCCACCATTCCTTCTGAGTACCACGAGTTGGGAGAGGTTTTTAGCAAACAGCGGGCTCTCTCTCTCCCACCACACCGGCCATTTGACTGTGAAATTGTGCTACTGCCTGACGCCCCTCTGCCAGGAAGCCGCCTGTACAACCTCTCTCGCCCTGAACGTGAGTCTATGGAAGATTACATTCAGACATCTCTGGCTGCTGGCCTCATTCGTCCCTCCTCTTCACCTGTGGGGGCAGGTTTTTTCTTTGTTGGGAAAAAGGATGGCAGTCTGAGACCCTGCATTGATTATAGAGGCTTAAACAATATCACAGTCAAGAACCGTTATCCCCTACCACTCATTAACTCTGCGTTTGAACCCCTTGAGGGTGCCACTGTTTTTTCTAAACTGGATCTGCGCAATGCCTACCACCTGGTCCGTATCCGCAAGGGTGACGAGTGGAAGACGGCATTCAACACTCCCCTAGGGCATTTTGAGTACCTTGTGATGCCGTTTGGACTCACTAACGCCCCTGCCGTATTCCAAGCTATGGTTAACGATGTATTAAGAGACATGCTTAACCGTTTTGTTTTTGTTTTTCTTGATGACATCCTTGTCTTTTCTAAGAACCTGGCTGAACACGTCCAACATGTCCGCCTGGTCCTGCAGAGGCTCCTTGAGAACCAGCTTTTTGTGAAGGCCGAGAAGTGTGAGTTCCATGTGCCCAGCACCTCCTACCTGGGTTTCATCATCGCTGAGGGGAAGATGAGCATGGATCCTTCCAAGGTGACAGCGGTTTCCGAGTGGCCACAGCCGACCACCCGCAAACAGCTCCAGCGGTTCTTGGGGTTTGCAAATTTCTATCGCCGCTTCATCAGGAACTACAGCCGTGTTGCAGCCCCCCTGACAGCCCTCACCTCTACCACGACCAAGTTCAAGTGGACCCCTGAGGCTGCTGCTGCCCTCCAGCTGCTTAAGAGACTCTTCACTACTGCTCCTATCTTGGTTCAGCCTGACCCCTCCCGGCAGTTCATTGTGGAGGTCGATGCCTCGGATGTCGGGGTCGGAGCGATCCTTTCCCAGCGGTCAGCCTCAGACCAGAAGGTCCATCCTTGCGCCTTCCTCTCCCACAAACTCGATGCTGCTGAGAGGAATTATGATGTGGGGAACCGTGAACTTCTTGCCATAGTCCTTGCCTTGGAGGAGTGGAGACACTGGCTCGAGGGCGCTGAACATCCTTTTGTGGTTTGGACGGACCACAAGAACCTGGCCTACCTCAAGACGGCGAAACGCCTCAACTCACGTCAGGCCAGGTGGGCCCTGTTCCTGGGACGTTTTCTGTTTACCCTGACCTACCGCCCAGGCTCCAAGAACACCAAGGCTGATGCCCTGTCTCGTCAGTACGCTGCGGAGGAGGCCACTGCTCCGCCTGAGACTATCCTGCCCCCCTCCTGTGTTGTGGCTGTGCTCACTTGGGACTTCGAGTCAGCTGTTCTGGAGGCCCAACACACCCAGCCGGACCCAGGCACTGGTCCCCCAGGTCGCTTGTTCATTCCTGACTCGGTACGCTCCAGAGTACTCCAGTGGGCTCATGCCTCCCGGGTCAACTGCCACCCTGGGAGGAACCGCACCCTTGAAATTCTCCACCGTCATTTCTGGTGGCCTTCCATGGAGGTGGATGGCAGAGATTACGTGGCGGCGTGTTTAGTTTGTGCCCAGAATAAGACTTCTAACCGACCCAGCTCAGGCCTCCTTCGCCCGCTGCCGATCCCTCAGCGCCCTTGGTCCCACATTGCTTTGGATTTTGTCACCGGTCTGCCTCCTTCCGATGGGAACACTGTTATTTTGACCATCATTGACCGTTTCTCTAAGGCTGCCCACTGCGTTGCCCTCCCTAAGCTCCCCTCTGCCACCGAGACGGCCGGCCTCATGATTCAACATGTGTTCCGGATTCATGGCATTCCGGCTGATATCGTTTCGGACCGGGGTCCCCAGTTCACCTCTCAAGTGTGGAAGGCCTTTTGCACGGAGCTGGGTGCCACGGTTAGTCTGTCCTCAGGCTATCACCCCCAAACCAACGGTCAAGTTGAGCGATGGAACCAAGAACTGGAGACCACGTTACGCTGCCTAGCATCCTCGCATCAGTCTACCTGGTCGTCTCAGCTTGTGTGGGCTGAGTATGCTCACAACTCGGCAACTAGCACGGCTACTGGCATGTCCCCCTTCCAGTGTTCCCTTGGTTACCAACCTCCTCTATTCCCTGTTGAGGAGGGGGACATCGCCGTGCCCTCAGTTCAGGCCCACCTTCGCCGCTGTCGTCGAGCCTGGAAGTCTGCTCGTGCCGCCCTTAAGCGGTCTTCCCGAAGAAATGAGGCACATGCTAATCGACGGAGGACTCCAGCTCCTAAGTATCGACTGGGACAGAGAGTGTGGTTGTCGACCACCGATCTGCCCCTTCGGACAGAGTCCCGTAAGCTGTCTCCTAAATTCATTGGACCATTCCCCATCGACAAGATCATTAATCCGGCCGCGGTCCGCCTAAAGCTGCCCCGGACCCTTCGTATTCATCCAACGTTCCACGTTTCTCGTATAAAGCCAGTGGTCACGAGTGCTCTGTCCCCCCCTGTTCCGCCCCCTCCTCCTCCCAGGATGCTGGATGGTGGCCCGGTCTACACTGTGAGCCGTCTGCTCGATGTTCGCCGCCGTGGCCGGGGGTTCCAGTTCCTGGTGGACTGGGAGGGTTATGGGCCTGAGGAGCGCTGCTGGGTCCCCCGGCGCAACATCTGCGATCCTGCTCTCATCCGGGAGTTCTATCGCCAGCACCCGGGTCGACCTGGTGGGACGCCTGGAGGCGCCCGTTAGGGGGGGGTACTGTCATGGCAGCTTGATGATCTGTCTGTTCTAACTGTTATTTTCTATGTCCTTTAGGTTGGAGCTGCATTCTATCTGTGGAGAGGTGTGTCCTGGTGATTGCCTGGCTGGTCCCCATCTGGCAATCACCTGGCTGGCTACTTAAACCTGGCTGTGATGGCACACAGTGCTCAGTGATAATTCCCCTACGGCCAGTGCACACCTCTGTGCTGTTGTACTAGGTCAGTTATATTCTAAAGACTCAAGAACTTCTTCCGCTTCTCTACTGGCCAGTTCCTAATTTTACTCTCTCTTCTCAGTACCTGCCTGCCAGCCTGACCACTTCTCCACGCAGCTCCAACGAAGACCTAAGTATTATTTTCTGGAACCTGGGACCTTTTGGACTAAGCTATTTTTTGCCTTGAACGTTGCCTTGAACTTCTGTGTTTTGGAGTGAATAAAGACTCTATAGTTTTTGCATCTACCCAGTTTCCCTGTCTGTTCTGTCTGCTTCTGGGTTCCCTGTCTGCCTTGACACTATCTCTATTGCTGCTAACAACAATGTTACATGTTTTAGGCAGTGGTGCTGACAGAGCTTGCGGTTAGCAGATTCTGTCTTCAGAGATTCATTGCATTTAACAATTAAAAAAGAAAAAAATCACATTGTCAAAGACGGGATTTTTTTGTCATTTCTAGCGATTAACAAGTATCCCGACTCCGCCAGATTGCGGCAGTATTGAGTTCACAAGTTCCCTCCTCCTGCCTGCATCTGGGCTCTCTCAAGCAGAAACGATGAACAGGAAGCAGCGGGACAAAAATCTGATATCTCCATAATAATTTTGAGTTGTAGTCCTGTTAGGTTGTGTTTACATTTGCGCTGTGGCATAGCTACAATGCGTCACCAGTCTCGCGTTGATCCCGCTTCTAGCGGCCGCATACGGCCGCATATCGCTCCGGTCTGATTTGGACCGGAGTACATCGTCTCTGCAGGAGAGAGCCCAGACTCTCCCTTCTCACAGAATTGAAATGTTGTCCAGCAGGGGGAGTGGTTTCACCAGGCTAATGAACAAGTGCTTGTGACAAAATAATAAGTAGATTCGATCCATTGGAACTCAGGCTCTTTTTTCCATTTCCTGAAAAGAAAATGAGTGGACGAGAGAGAGAGAGAGAGAGAGAGAGCGCGAAAATGAGCAGTAAATGTGTGAGGGTGTGTTGTATTCACTCTGCTGCACTTCACCTCTTGGCTTTCTCCCCCCGTTGGCCGTTTGGAAAATGATTAAATAGTTTGTATTGCCAAAAGTAAAGATGATGGGTCTTCTTTCACCCGCCTCTGATGTCTGCTTCCTAATTTGCAACAGAAACAGAGAGACAATTAGAGGGGTATAGCTCAGCTGGCCCCTATAGGGCTCTGAGTTCTGAATGTTAGGCCTGCCCACTGTATACAGTACACTACTACAGTGATGGGAGTGGTGAATTATATATTTTTTTACCACGGATCGCCACTGTTTGTTTATATCATCCCCCCAACATGCTTTGACTTAATTTGTCCCAGAGATTTTGCTGAAGAAAGAGTCGAGGAAGAGTCTTTATCTTGTGGGTCACTAACACCAATCAGGGATTGGTGTCAGCTGTGCTGACTGGCCCAAATACTGTCAGAGAATATCCTTTTATATTAATGCATGTGCTGGTCCAACACTCGACTCATAACTAGCTATCAAGTGATGGGAACTGATGTCTGGCCCGGTACATGGGACTCTAGAGAGGTCTGAATCAATATTAAAGAGAGTGACACTGATGTTTTGTTTTAGCCTCACAGCTCTTGTGGTAATTATACAGATTTAGTTTAGACCCGGCGTCAGTCCATCCCGATTTTCCGATTTCATCCCGGAATTATGCGCAATATGGTACAGGGCAAAAGAAAAGTGTACTATGACAAAAACATCAAGATAGTGTATACAATTATCAGAAAAGGGCTGCAGTATTATGGAATAATATTCCATAATAATATTAATTTCATATAACATCTACGACTCATACATTGTATTTATTCCCGTCTCTCTTTCACACTGTGTCTAAAACATTAATCTTAGGGCTAATTGCATAAATTGTTGAATGACGTTCATGCCAGTTCGGTCAAGACTAATATTGACCTAATTTTTATTCAATGTATATCATTAGCCTTTTTGACCTCTTAGCTTAGGCCTACCTCCACATTTAAAAAAAATATATATATATATTTCTGCCTCTGCCATATGGAGACAGCACAGAACACACACACACGCACATTATAATGCCAATGAATATGTCTGGTTTAATTACATGATGCAAACACAAAAGAGCAGACGCACTCAATGTACAGTATGGCACCTTTGTTTATTGTCTTTCAGTGACACAGCAAGGCTCTTCTCAATCGCAGACACATTAGCATCACTTGGTATAGTCCACACTGAATAACCTCTGGCTTATGAATAAAACATTGTTATTATTCCCTTTCTAAGGATGGCAATGTCGGTCCAATGGTTGCATGTCGGCCCGTCCATACCTCTCTCTCTCTGTCCAGTAGGGCTGACTTGTTTATTTCTTTACCTCTCTACCACAGAAAGTCGCATTTTAAAGTAACACAATTGTTTGTTACAGTTGGCTGAGTTGTGTCTAGAGTCTTGGGGGGCTCATTTCACGAAGGTTATTTGCGAGTACGTTTCTCCAAAGTGCTCTACAATTGATTGATTGATTGATTACTTTATTAGTCATGAATATAAACAACACGTGGTACAGTCAGACTCTTTGGGTGCCAAGTACGAGAGTCCTTTTTTTCTAACTGTGTATATGATGATTATGATTAGAATGTATTAGTGAATTAAAATTTCCCTTAACTTCTGTGTCAGAAGTGTCTTTATGTTGCTGGCTTCCATTGGAATAGTAGCCTGTCAATTTTGTAGCTGCTTGTGTGAATACAGATGCCGTTTGGAAAGCAGATCCATGCACACCTCGCAAACTGTTCAAAAGAATGTGCTTGAATATCTAAACCAGTTGTTATGTTCACAGTGTTGTGAATGAACCCTGGCAGACATACTGAAAGTCTTAATACTGACATAGACTGACAGTTTAGCATATGCACTATTAACACTCAAACCTGCCAGAGATATAGTAGTGCATAACCCCTGACAGGAACTCAATAGGAGCTGTCAGTGCCGCTAACAGCAATGGCATAATGTTATATACAGTATGTTCAACATGAATTGAATAGAATTGAACTGGATGGTATGCTGTGAACATTTTGACCACAGACCTCGCTTAACTCACCCTGATCCCGTTGATCTCGTTCCTTTATTGCATTCTCTCACCCTTTCTCCCCTCTTTCATCTCTTTGACTCGTGATATTTATTATTTTCTGTGCCTGCTTCTTTCTTTGTCTGTTCTGTCTCATCTTCTCCACATGCACTCTCCCTCTAACCTCAGCCTCTTCCGGTCATCCACCTTTCCTCTTCTTCCTCGTAACACCTTCCATCACTTATTTATTGTCCTTTCCTCCTGTAACACTTACCCGGGTCACCAACCAGAGATGTACCAGTTCGCGGTCTCAGAGGGTGCGCCCGTGGGGACCTCTGTGGGCCGCGTCATCGCCACCGACGCCGACATGGGAGAGAACACGGACATGAGCTACCTGATCAAAGACCAAGAGGGAGGGGAGCTCTTCAGGGTCTCCACAGACCCACAGACGCAGGAGGCGGTGATCTCCGTCAAAAAGGTAAGGGTTCTGTAATAGCTGTTGGTCAGCGGTGCTCCATTCCTAAAGCTGTAGGGAAGTATATTTCATTACATCCAATAGTGGACCTTTTAGTCTACTGTCATCACTAAGCAAAGCATTAGAGCTGATAGTTAGCAATTAAATGGAGCATAGCAACCTTTTTTTTAACATGCCTAGAAGAAACCTTCAAGCTACTACATTAGATAACATGACAGACGCTTGAGCTAGCAGCTCTGCTTCTTATTATCAGTGGTAGTCTATCTATGTGATATGCAGACATACACTGCATGCCCACTGGGAGGTTCCATAAGCCTTCTACACAATTAGCAGAGATATGTAATTGCCGCCATAATATTGATACTTGATGATGATTATGACGACTGCATATGCGAGAAAATGGCACACACTAGAAATGTGTCTCCCTGGAAAAGGGCTGATGCCTGAGGCTGGACTCACACATGCGTTCAGCCAACGCGTCTGAAACACAAGCCGAGACTTGCGTGGTATAGTGTGGCGGCAGCGATTACAATTTAGGCATTTAGCAGACGCTCTTAATCCAGAGCGATTTACAGTAAGCTAAAACAACACATGATACATCAGATATATAAAAATGAAAATAATAGTCGTCACGCAAACTAAGAACCTAACATACAGTAGAATATCTGTATGAGTATACACTCATAGAGAATTTTGGCTGGTTAAAAACCGCGATGTCACCGCAACATGTCAAAGGCAGAGCAGGGCGTAATGTAAGTAGGCATGTAAAGGTATACTGTATTACCGTATTATCGTGGCATATAGTGTCATGGTATTTAATTATTTATGTATGCATAATATGTGCATTATGCTGCGTCATGCCACAATGTTTTGTTCATTAAATATACTGTAATGTTATTGGCGCATGGCAGTGTCAACATGCTAAAGCACAACCCAAATGTTATTACATTCAAGATATTGTACAAATGTTTATTCCACAGGCAGTACAAACTATACTTTAGATCATACATGGGCAACTGGGGGCCCGGGGGCCACATGCGGCCCTCAGGTTAATATCCGAACATTGATCTATTATTGATTTCAGCTCATTACTAGCATTACAATGTTATTTTTTTATGTCCAATGTATTTGTATTTCATTCATAAAGTTAACATAACTATAACTAAATGCATTTGAAAAAATAAATAAAAAATACTTCAGGATTCCAATAAAAAAATGGCAGGGTAGGGTAGGGTAGCGTAGGTAGGGAGGGGCAGTTGTGACGGGTGCCCCAGACAAACAAGTCAAAGGCACCGCTCACTTCACAGTGTAATTTTTTTTTTGCCGTTTTATTTAATGTTTGTCTTTAGTTCAAAGTTTGTTTAGTAAACGCATTGACAATGAATGGAACATTTACGCCATAACGTGTCGTTTACGTCATATTGTCTCTTTATTGTTAATGGCGTTTAATGTTTGTGTTGGCACCGTTTGTTTTACATCACCTAATCAACATGACTGAGTTAGACTTTAATATATTAGCGCCCCTCACTTCACACGGGTGTGATTTTTATTATTTATATTTCCTTCTTTATCGTAGGCATGCTTTTATCATGTCGGCGTCGTCGGGTTGTTATTGTTGGTTGTCATGGCTGCCAGTTCCCACCTGATGTCGTGTGTGAGCTCCGACTGCTCCAGACCGTTCTGAATAACTGCTAGCTTACATAATGTCTTGAGGCTAGGATTGAAGTCTAAGACATACAGGTTATCAGGGGTGGTGTCTCCTCCAAAGAGGAAGACACGATCTCCCACCATGCATGCAGCTGCATATCTCATACATCGGACCCGGACCTTTCCCTTGGGCTCAACCTTCTTCCAGGAGAAGGTCTCTGGACTGAATTTACACACATCAATATTGTTCCAGCCACCAAATATGTACAGCTCTCCATTGTAGGTAAATGCTGAAGAATAGCAGCGTCCTTCTAGATGAGGCGATGGTGGGCTCAGCCAGAGGTTGGTCTCTGTGTCAAACACTCTGAGGGGGTACTGATTCCCCCCGAAAGCAAACATCTTTGTCCCGATGATGGTGGCAGAGTGAAAGTATGTAGCAGTAGGTTGAGTTCCTCTGGTGTTAATTAAAGTCCAGACCATTGTGCTGGTGTCCAACTTGTACATGTCAGAAGTCCATCCAGTCAGCTTGGTGGATCCTCCATGTATAAACATGACCTTCTCCAACACACAGGCTGAGTGGTCGTACCTCTCCTCTGGAACAGTGCCAGAAACCTTGGGTTTGAACCATCTGTAGGCGTCAACACCAAATGCATAAAGCACATTGCAGTAAGGAAAGCCTCCCCAGATGTAGACTATATCTTCAACCGACACAGCTGTGTGGCCAGCGCGCCTGGATGGAACCTCTAGGTGGCGTCCTCCTCCTCTTCCTGGGCTCAGCTTCCTCCAGCATAAAGACACTGTGTTGAAGACGTTAACATCAATGTGATCACTGTCTCCTCCAAAGCAGTACAGCTTGTCCTGCAGCACCACAGATGCATTGAGCCATCTCTCCGGTCCTCCTTTCAGACGGACGGACCAGCGGATCATTCTAACGTCAGGCTGTTCTTGCTTCTCTGTCCCACAATGCAGTTCTGTCTCTCCGTCTCTGTCCCAGAATGCAGTTCTGTCAACCACACGCTATCTCTTATATCTCTACAGTGGTACAAACGTCATGTGACGCCTCTGGCCAATCCGTGAAGCCGGTGTGTTGCGACAGTAGTCTGTCTATCTGTGTCCGTCACTCAGGGAAAAGGCTCCAGTTTTCAGTGTGACTGGTGTGTCTATCATGGAGTAATTAAAGGATAGAGACCGAACCGGAGCGTTAGCCCCCCCCGCTATTCATTTCAGTGGAAGTTGCTCAGTGGCGTTTTGAAGCACCCGGAAGACTGCCGGAAGTACAATTATAACTCAATGGCTCGAGCAAGCGGAAGTTTAGCCTAGCCTAGCGGATGGCTTACGCACACATGACGTCATGAACGTCCGTCCATTTCCATTGAAGTGCCGCAGTTCCACATTTTGCCAGTAGGTAGTGGCAGCTTCAACGTTGGATAGCCTTACTGGGGGCTTGGTGTCTATGCCATACACAGGCGACTGGGGGCTCAGGGGCCACATGCCACCCCCACCATCACGCAATCCGGCCCTCATATTGATATATTATTGATTTCAGTGAATTACTAGTATTACAATGTTATCGTCTTCTCTTTTTTTATGTCCAATGTATTTGTATTTAATTCATAAAGTTATAAGATAACTATAACTAAATCCATTTGAAATTCAATAAAACTTTTACTTCAATTTTCCAATAAAAAATTGGCAAAAAAAATATTCAGGATTTCAATTCAAATATAGCAAAAATAGCTGATCTACAAGCTCAAAATGCGTCGCAATGCGACGCGTTTTGAGCTTGTAGATCGGCTACTTTTTGCTACGACATTAATATGCAATGTGGCCCCACTGGAGTGAGTGTGGAAATATTGTGGCCCTCTCTATTGTCAAAGTTGCCCACCTCTGCTTTAGATGTTCACAGAAAGTCTATCAAATATGTACAACACTATATATTCTGCAGTATATTATGGTATTTTGTGTGATATCATACAGAAAGCATTTCATGCTGTTGCATGCCTAACTGTAAGACAATAATGTCAAACGCATTTGAGTTAGCTAATGCTATATGTTATAAATATAGTACTGTATATGTGGAAAATCAAAAAGAGCGCTTGGCAGGGTTCAACACCTGCAAGCGGGTGCTAACCTCGAACGACGAACGTTCTTCTGCCGCGAACGTCAACCGTCCGCCAACAACAAAATGACTATAAAAGGCCGATCCACAAGCTTGTTTATTCCGGTGAGCGGTGCCGCTGCACAACAGAGCGGAAAATCCCCCTGAAACACAGAAACCGGAGCTATAGGTGCTAAGCTAAGTAGCTAACTGGTCCCAGTAGCTCCCAGTAGCTCTGTCCAGCCCTGGCCCCGGGTAGAAAATAATATAGAAGCCAAGACCGGAGCTACTCCGCAAATTTTATAACCTGGGCTGATCCTCTAGGCATTACTGATCTTGTCAATCCTTATGAGAATCCTAGCATGCTCAATTCTCAATTTCCATAAAGGTTGTCGCTACTCATTTTTTTTTATAGATGTGAAGTCAGCTGTGACATTGCCTTTCTTTTCTTTCCAATGTTATTGGCCACAGCCTGGTGTGTTGTGAGATTAAAAAACACCTACTGTCAACTGGATTTGAGGTAGAAGCAGTCAGACTCAGCAATATCCACTTTTTTCACTTCCATTTTGTTAGCAAATCACAAAGGACTTACCCAGCATTGATAAAGGCATGCAGTTCCCAGTTTGTGCAGCTGGAGATATGGCCATTTTTACATCTTACCCAGATGTATCCAACCTGTCACTCAAATTATGTCTCGTACACACTGCCCGATATTTGCTCCGATTATGCTTTGATCGGTGAGGTTGTCCACACCCACAACACCAGAGGGAGTGAAACAAACCATGTACAACCCAGATTCGGCACAAACAAGGGACTAAATTATTTTCGCTCCTATGCCACCAAAATGTGGAACGCCCTACCAACAGTCATTAAGACATGTGAATCCCTTGACTCCTTCAAAACCGCTCTCAAAGGGCACCTACGGATGGCTGCAATTCGAAACTGGCCTCTGTAAAACCTGATTCCTCCCCCACCCCACCCCCCCCCCCCCTTTTTTCCCCTCACTGTATATGTATCTTTTCCCTTTTTGCTTATATATGATGAATTCCTGTTCTGTTCTTTAACTACATAGAAGTATCTATTTGTATGTCTCTATATGTTTTGATGAATTGAACAATGTGGACCCTGTTGTAAACAAGTGTAATGCTTAATTGGGTCGTCCACTCACAGTTGACAGTCTCTGTATTGAGTTTGTGCTTGAAATGTACTGTAATTCTACAAACTGTTAATCAATATTTCAATCAATCAATCAATTGCTCGCTGTGTGTGAAAGGCTCTGCAAAAAGATATAGCGCCGATAAAAGTGCTCGCCGACACCTTCTGGAGCGTTGCTGAATGTCAAGCAAGTTTCATATTTGGCTCTGTCGCCGACTGGACCTCGTACAGTATGAAATGGGTCGCGATCGCGTCCCGAGAAGTCCTGTATTACAGCCAATGAGAGCACAGGACAGCTGTGCTCACTGCTCACCGCACTGCTGTCTGTCTGTCTGTCTGTCTGTCTGTCTGTCTGTCTGTCTGTCGGTCGTGTCGACTGTATCGATAGATGATCAGATGATAATATATAACCATTATTCCTTGGGTAAATCCCTGTCCTGTGTCGTACATGGTAGCATTAGCCCAATGTTGCTGTTAAATAAACCATAAGCAAATCATTTCACTTGAATAATGTTGATAAAACCGCATCGGAACAAACTTTTGGACCTCGTATGTTCTCTCTCTGTGTGTGTGTGTGTGTGTGTGTGTGTGTGTGTGTGTGTGTGTGTGTGTGTGTGTGTGTGTGTGTGTGTGTGTGTGTGTGTGTACGGAGAGAGACGGAGAGTTATTTCATGAAAATCAAGATTTAACGTCCTGTCTCACTGCATCACACGTAGGCTACAGTGCTACACTACACGCTGTCACAAACATGCCGTGTAGCCTGGCTATTCCTGTGTGTGTGGCATGCAGAGAGAGAGAGAGAGGGCCGTCCTCTGTGTCGGTCTGTGTAGCCTAGGCTATTCCTGTGTGTGTGGCGTGCAGAGAGAGAGAGGGGGGCGTCCTCTGTGTCGGTCTCGCGCTCGTATCACGGCATCCTGCACGTGTGTGAGATGTAAAAATGATTAAAAAAAAACAAATGAATATCGGGTCTAGTCTGCGACCAATCGTTCAGCGTGAAAGCCACAAGGATATAATGACAGACGATTTAAAAAAAAAGACTCCTGCAGTGTGAAATACATCACGATCTGATGACTCGCCGACAACTTTAAAACTCCTACAGTGTGTATAGGGTCCATTACACACAGTTCTGCATGTGAAGGGCTGCAGATGGATTGACCTTCAGCTCAAGAAGGGAAATAATTGAATCACACAACCTAATTTTCTCTAGTGTTGTCTTTAAGGCAGCCGTCATGCATTGCATTGGATGTATTGTTTGCAGCCTTGGTGGAAATCTTGCAGGTTTCACTGAGGGGACAATTGGCCATCTGTAAACAGCAAGGTTAGCCATTTAGCAAGGTACTGTATATTGGCCAGGCAACTGCAGGCTAGTGGTAAACGACATTGTTACTGTTTTTCGCGTTGTTAATGTCAAAATCGATTTTTGGATTTTACTCTGTGAATCATTGCAGAAATATCAATGAAGAGAAGGATGCTTATTGACCTTCTACTGTAAGAAGCAAATACTTTCCAGCATTTCACAAGTTAGATGTACAATTTTCAAAGGGATTTTCAGAATAGTTGTGATCCTGCTCTCTTTTGCATCTGTCAATGAATTATAGGCCGCACATGCAGCCTCTGGCAGGGTTAATGTTCCATTCAGACCTCTGGAAATGTGTTGACATCTATTTAGCCTATATTATTTTCAGAACAATAGCTCTCAAAAGTGATACTGAATTATTTTCTTCCACAGTATGCCGATAATTAGAACGATCACAGGCCATCTTCCAAAGGACGTCTTAAAAACAATATGCTGTAGTCAGGGGTCAGGACCTGCATGTTTGGATCATGGAACCATATTTATCGGTTGTGGGTAAACATTACAGTTTCTCTAGAACAGTCTGCTCACACCGCCAGCGATTTTTGCTGTTTTTAGTACTAATCTTTCAAGACCCACAGAACATTTTGCTCCATGAGTCCTTGGTGTCTCCACCTTGTTTCATTCATCTCCAGGCCCTGGACTCCACACCGACCCCCTCCTTGATTTCTCCACCTTGTTTCATTCATCTCCAGGCCCTGGACTTTGAGAGCAAGCGCACGCACAACGTGGTGGTGGAGGCGGTGAACAAGCACGCGGACCCTCGCTTCGTGGACCTGGGCTCCTTCCGGGACCAGACCATCGTGCGGGTGAGCGTGTCGGACGAGGACGAGCCGCCTGCCTTCCGTCCGGCAGAGGGCGCCGTCATGGAGGTGCAGGAGGACGCCAAGGTGGGAGCGCTGGTCGGGACGGTCACCGCCAAGGACCCCGATGTGGTGAACGCACCTGTCAGGTACTGTGCAGAACGCACCTGTCAGGTACTGTATTTGGGTCAGTGACGTGACACCCCAAAAAAAGTGTTTTTTAAAAACCTTTAAATAACAGGAATATAAATGATTTACTTTTGTTCTACTCACTCTCATCTTTATGGAAACATATTTTGTTTTTAGATATTTTATTGGAATCAGAGTTTATTCAGCATGTTGTTGTACTTGTGCCTAAAATCGTCATATGGTGTGACATGACAATAATTGTTTATAAAATGAAAATGGAGTACACCTTTCTTAAATTGCTCACTTTATCAAAGTCCTTTATCATAACTAACCTGTAATCCACTATAGTTTTGTGAAAATGTATTAAATCTGTATATTATTTCCGTAATCAACACTCAATGTGAGGCCCATGTTATCGGTCTTTCAATATATTTTGTATTTATTGTGACAAAACTTTCTCTAAAATTACACAAATATTTGTGACTCTTCCTTAGACTATTTGCTATGTAATCCATGAACATTAATGGTTTCATCATTAATAAAGGTATGATTTTTTTCACTATTTGGAACGTCACACCAAATTATTTAGTGTCACACCGTATGATCATATCTTCATTTTTCAAAGCAAACTGTGTTTTAACCTACTTATTAGTGAGTACTGAACTTTACAGATTGATTTAACAATTACTCAGGAAAAACAGCAACAGGAAAATTGCTTTAACATTGAATAACATGGCAATGACTGAATAAAACGAAATTAAACACAATTTATTGTGGATAGTTGCAGATTTTAGGTGAAAATGTTTAAAACAAATGTTTAAATGGACAAAAGAAGCATGGGACTTTGTTATTTATTGTTATATCTGTAGGAAAATACAGTTTGTACCATATGGTGTGACAAAAAACTCATATGGCGTGACAGGAAAACAGTCACACCATTATGATAAAGTGTCACACCATATTACGTTTTCTGCACTTAACATAACATTGAGGCTACTAGCTACACGTTAGCATGCTAACAACATGCTAGCTATAACAAAGCAACATAGATTTACATGTAATTATGACCAAAAAATCTAATACTTTTAGCTTTTTTAATGAAAAAGGTGTCACACCCACAGACACTTGGAAGAGTCGCATTGGTCAGCGTTCCAACAAGATCGTATTTCATGAAAAGGTTAAAATGATAATTCACCACAGACACCTGTCATGCTACTGTAATGCAAGTGCTGAACAGCCTTACTGAAGAAGTACCTCTCTATCCCAATGGGTGTCCAAACAATTGCCTGTTGAAATGTCCCAAAATGGTGTCACACAATATGATTTTGGTTTGGGGGACAAAATCTTTTTGATCAGAAATGACTGAAAACATTATGCTTGGACTTTGAAAAGATTAGGCTCACAAATAGACATCTATATTATATTTATGGAATTTTTAAAATAATTTTAGCATTTTTTTCCTTAGTTTTATTTAAGTTCCTACTTTGAGAAACAAGGCCGGGACAGTCGCACCATATGATTTTTGCTGTGTTTGGTTGAAAATTCTGAAGAAATGAGGAATGAAATGTTTTAATCTTGAGTATGTTCACATGGAGCATAATGTCCTGCACAATATTCAGAAGGTTTTTGACAAATATATGTTTTATTTATACATGAGTGACACTGAGGACAGCCAGGGACACCATGTCACGTCACCCACCCATTTATATATGTCTCTGTACTGCCTCCCCCTGGCCAGCCAGGGCACCTGATGGAGGGGAAAGGATCTGGTTGGAATAATGTGTTCCTTCCACTCGCTAAGTCCAACCGGGGAAACTCCCCTCTGTCAGGTGTAAAGAAGTGGCTTGGACGCTCATGCATTGAATGACGCATGAGGTCAGTCCGTTGCTCTCCCCAGGTTGGCGGAGAGAGTGTAGAGCCCAGGGATTACAGTACATAATAATAATACAACTCAGATGTTTTTACTTAAAGGAAGGGTAAGTGGTATTTTTTGGTTAAAATAAGTTATAGCTCAATATTCTAGTATTGATATAGAGTTTTGGGTAACGGGAGTTTCCCTGTCTCTCCAGCTCTTTAGATCAATATCCTGTGTCCTGTATTTAGTACCACATTGACCTAAATCGTTCCAAAGTACTTTAGCAGACCTAAGCTTGTAGATCGGCTATTTTCAAATAGCCCAAGTATAAAATAGTGCTTAACTGGTACAGTTTTGTAATAATAATCAAAATACTTAAGTAAAATATTTGAATACAGTACTACTGTATTACTATACGTACTCGTTTAACACTCTAAGCGACATAAACGGAGTTCTCTGTCCTATCAATTAGTAACGCCCAGCGCTCAGGACGGAGATTGATCAAAAGGACGGAGATTATTTTTCAAAACCGATCGCATCGCTCCACAGGCTGTTGCGCAACAGACACTGTTGCGCAACATTCAATGTTATTTTCCGGTGATCCGGTCATAGATGAGATCGAAAATCTTAAAACGTGAATAACTCTTGAACTAAAACATTCCGTCCAATTCTAAGAAAAGATTGTGTTAGACGACAGTTGTTGACTACGCTGTGGACTGTGTTTCAAGTGTTGAAAGCATCACTCCTCTCAAATTAATGGTGTTTGAGAACAGTACATAATAATGCTGTTGGCATTCTCTTTATTAATAATACTACAATATAACTCTAGCTGTCATACGATGTCTGTGGGGGTGGTGTGACTGTGAGGAGCCTTTGTGGGAGAGAGATCTAAAAAGCTGCCGTTGCCCTCGCTGGTTTAGGTTTAGGTTCAGGGTTTCTGTCAGCCAGAATACTGTAGCAGAAAGGAGAAAATTAGACAGTGGAAATAAAAAGAAAACCATCATTGGGTTTTCTGTAGACTTCCCGATGATTTTGCCAGAGCGCACTTTTGACATTTTAAAGTCTACTTTCTTGCTCCGGGGTGGGCAGTGAGTAACTAGCAGGGTCGCACACACTGTCACAGCTTTCCAATAAACGCACTGTAACAGATGATTATTGTTATCCATTTCTTTGGTGGATATGTTTTTTTCCTCTCTCTATCTTTCTTCTCTCCCCACCCTCCCTCTCTCTCTCTCTCTCTCTCTCTCTCTCTCTCTCTCTCTCATCATTCAATATTTTTAATTGCTCCCGCTCAAAGTAACCTGATATCAACTCTGTCAGTCCTTAGACAACCTCTTTGTTTGTCACAGTGAACGGAAGGAGAGCCCAAAAATAATTATAAGTGAGAAGAAAAGAAAAAGGACTGTATTCATTAAATGTCGCAGAACTGTGCTCCTCGTGCTTTACTCTCTGTGTGTCTCTCTCTGTCTCCGGGTTGCAGGTTTTCCATTGATCACAGCACGGACCAGGAGAAGATCTTCCACATTGATCCCGTAACGGGTGCCATCACTCTGGACAAGGTCTTGGATCGAGAGACTGCAGGCTGGCACAACATCACAGTGACTGCAGTGGAAGCAGGTGAGAGACTGCAGGCTGGCACAACATCACAGTGACTGCAGTGGAAGCAGGTGAGAGACTGCAGGCTGGCACAACATCACAGTGACTGCAGTGGAAGCAGGTGAGAGACTGCATGCTGGCACAACATCACAGTGACTGCAGTGGAAGCAGGTGAGAGACTGCAGGCTGACAAAGTAACTGCATTTATTTATTAAGTACTGTAGGCCTACTTAAAGTACAACTTTGAGGTATTTGTACTTTACTTGAGTATTTCCAACACTTGTACTTCTTCTTATGTAGTGGAGTCACTACATTCCAGGCAAATATAATTATTTGAAAACATTAGATACTAGTTACTTTGTAGATTTTGATTATCATTACAAAACATACACTAACAACTTACTAGTCTAGGAAAATTGGCCTCAGATCCTGTGCAGCAGGGGCGTGGCCCAGTGCGTTGCGTTTCAAATGAAATGCGAATCAAAAGACAGGGGCGGGTTCCACATGGAGTGGGCGCTACATCTAAATAAGACGGAAGGGAAACAATTGCTCCTTGAGCGGTGGTGGCCTACTACAATTCAATTTGGAATTGGATTCCCTTCGGACTATTTTCATGGTATGCACAGTGCTTCAGACCGGAAAGGGGAGTGTCCGCTCAGATTCTGAGCGCAACGTACTTCCCTCACAGGGATACGTTCCTTTTTTCCCAGAAGTTCCTTTTTTCTCGCCCGCCTGTTGGCGAAAAATAAAACTTCTGGGAACTCAGATTAACAATTTACAAGCTCAAGATTTGTTTCGCAATGTGAGGCTGTGAGCTTATTAAATAGTTTTATACATTTGAAAACTTGAAATAGGACATTCTGCTTTTTTTTTTTTTTCTACTTTTACTTGTAGTATCTAAGTACATCTTGATGCCAATACATGTGTATTTAATATTGCATTTGCAGTATAGTTTTACTTAAGCAAAACATTTGAGTACCTTTCCTACTGTACCACTACTTGTATTCTACTAACTGGGTTCGTAAACTCTCAGTCTCTCAGCTGGGGACTCCCAGGCTGGAACCCCCTCAAGGACCCCCTGGGGGTCCTGGTATCCCTCAGTGAGAACCAGTGTGTTCGAGCCACCATCAAAGTCCTCCCCTATAGTGACTCCACCATTTTACAGCAGTACATTTTCTGCACTTCTCTCCAGACAGTTCATCTCAGTAGAAGTGCTGTGTGATTGTCGGTTAGTGTTAGGTCACATTCTCACCTAATACTTCGGTAGACACCATGCAGAGAAGTTGGGATTCTTGCATATTTAATTTGCTGCTGTTTGCCTTCACACTGCGCTGTATAACCGCAGCAATTGGACACGCAGCAGGGACCTTATCAATGTGTTCAATTCATAAACTATAGCCTACACAGTTAAATCTATGGTGTTAAAATTATAACGTCACATGTGCATGTGTCGTGCCGTCGGGGACTGGACCTCTCTCTCTCTCTCTCTCTCTCTCTCACCCTCGCTCTCTCTCTCTCACTATACGCACGCAGCCACGCACTGTTCTTTTGGGCATGGAGGCACAGCGCTGAGCACATTGAGAACAGACAGCAGCACAAAATGTTTATTGAGATGAAAGTTCCTACTCCCCAGTCCCCACACAGTGACAGCACTCCATGTTTACGCACAGACAGACAGACAGACAGACAGACAGACAGACAGACAGACAGAATATTCTGTAGGTTACACTGCAGTGTTTTTATGTAAGCAATTGATAAATGTACTAGTCCTCATTTCGACCAGGGCTTCAGTCTCTTCATTCGACCACGTCTATCCTTTATAGCTCTATGGTCTATCCACGGTAACGGGACATCTTTGCACTGTAAAATATGCCTTCTCCGTCTCCAACTGTGTTTAGCTCCTCACCCGCCACATTGTTTGCTTAATTTCCTTTATTTGCTGCGGATTGCATTCCCACCTGCACCGAATCGTAATCAAGTGCGATTGGAAGTGAAGCGAAACCCCCGTTTTTGGTCGAAGTAGAATGCGGTTCTTTGATGCGCATTAGGATTCGAATGATGCTTCACATCTGCCAAACAAAGCGCACTTTCCGTCAATGTGTAGCAGGATTCGTTTTAATCGCAGTAAAGCTGTCTGGTGTGAAGGTCACCTTAGACACAGTAAAACGGGTCCATTCGGTACATTTTCAGAGTTATACATTCTGTGGCGTGATGTTACGGTGAATGAAACCCATGCAGCTGCACATCAGGTGAATCAAGGTTGGGATATGCAGCTGCTGTACGCTCCCCTCCCACACTCTGTTAGACTCAACAGGGATTCTCACTTCTTTTTTTTACAGTTTGACTCTGTAGGAATCTAGGCTAGCCATGTAGGCCAGAGTCGGTGTGTGTGGCCTTATAGCCTTGGCCACGCCTCCAGGTCTCAAGTTAATACGTAAGACCTGGTAATTAAGACGTGCAAAATAGCACCGTTTACATAGGAACCTAATGTGCATTTGCATCTTGACAAATGTAACACATTAGAAAACAGTAATGTTAATGCATTCCATCAACGCACGTTGCACAACTAGTTAGTCAGTGCCCAAGTGATCCACTAATTAGCAAACAAAATGAAAAACAACATTTATTAAATGTAAATCTGGCAGGTGAATGTGCTCCTCATGCCTCCTGGCTTAAATCGTTCGATGGAGAAAATCTAGGAAAAGCCCAGGCACAACTTATGGGAATGGCTCTGAGGGGGATTATGTTACATTTAAAATCTCAAAAAGTAAAGCTGGTTAAAGCACGCAGACTCACTCATGCCTGCCAAGTCATTGCACCTGTCGAAATCAAGCGTCCAAACACTTTCTGACTCGAGCTGCCAAAATAGCCGGCAGCTTCCCCGGGGCGGTTCTAGACCTGGGCCACGTAGACGGTCACCCTAGGGCGCCCCCTGCAGGGGAGACACCCACTGGGAAATAAGGGTCACTGATTTGAAAATATAATGGAACAGCAACACGAATAAAATAAACCATTCCATAATGCAATGGTTAGATATTCTTCATGCGAGCACATTGTATATGTCTGTAGCCTACTGTGTACTAGGGCATGGCGTTGGGTATTTCCTACAGTCATCAATAACTACATGAACCTAGCTATGCTTACCTAGGGATTTGTAGTTTGGGCAATTTTTGGCAAAGATATTTTGTAGAGGGGAAAAAAGGAGGGCGGCAATGGAAAGTATCTAGGGTTTAATTGGTTAATACATCATTGTAGCATAGATTCAATATGTAATGCAATATTCTGCTGGTGTTACAGTATATGGCATCCGTCTTTCTGGAAGAGGAGAAAGAAAACATTGTTGTTTCTCTCGACTTGTGAGTGGAGACAATCCTGTGATCTCGCTTGATCTTCCTGGATAGTTTTGTCAGAGTGAACAATGGAGTAACTCTAGAGCTGCTGCGGCATTCGCAGTAAACGTGACGTGTGTGTGTGTGCACGTGTGTGTGCGTGTGTAAATGTGTGCATGCGTGCACACAGGCATCCATGTGCGATTGTGCATGGAAGGATTGCTGTATGTTTTCTCTACCTTTATGCAATCTTGAAGGAGTGGATGTAGTGATTTGGGGATTGTATGTAATGCAAAAGAGATTGCATTCTGCATTGTAATAGTTCCCCTGCTCAACACCAGGTGAGAGAGAGTGCACGATGAAATGGAGCACTTTTTCTTCCCCTGAATTCCGCACGTCTCTTGGTTCTTTTTTACCATCCCATGTAGCCACGGATACAATAGATTCATGCAAGCAATAAAATGCCACAGTAGCCCCTCAGCAAAACATTTTCGAATGGAATTTTAAATTAGTTTTGTGAGGCATACATTTAGAGCCATAATTCAAGACAAATGTGTTCTTTTGTATTCCTCTTTATGCTTGTCATGACTGTAGGCACATTTTAATGTTAATTGGCTGTCAGACACACAAACACAAGGGCGCGCACATGCATACACGTACGCACATACACACACACACACAGACACACGTGCGCGCGCTTCCAATATTGAGCATAAACACAAGCCTGTACTTGACAGATAAAGCCTCTCGCACTGTCATTTGAAGGAAACTTCCAGACAAGCCTCGGAGTCATTGGTTGATTCCATCGGAATTACAATTACAATCCTGTATGTGCCTGCGTTGCTTATCGGCAAGTCTGCAACTTGCTCATTGAGTCCAGAGTGTGCTATGAGCAGCGATAGAGATAGAGAAAGAGAGAGAGAGAGAGAGAGGGGTAGAGATAGACAAAAGAGTGAAGGAAGGCATGTGTGGGAGAAAGAGAAGTGAAGCAGTACAGTAGAAGAATATTTTTTGACAGAAAGGCTTTCTCCATAGTGATTTTGTTATTTTAGTATTTTTCTTATTTTATTCACAGTAGAGCTCAGCCATTATAAGCCTGCAGAGCCAAGAGGTCAGGGTGACACCCTGACCTCTTGGCTACTTTCCAATTGGCCCTTTGAACACCTGTGGTGCAGGTGAATAATTAGGGATTGTGCCACAGAGTCGTGTAGTTTTAACGACACCCTGAGGGTGTTGGAAAGAAGCCAATACGCACGCACGCACAGACACACACGTGCACGCATGCACGCACACACATGCACATGCACATTCCCAGCTTAGAGGCCAAGGAAAAACCTTTGCCCTGCACTTTTCACAATCGCCCCCACCTATTGCATCATGGACACCTGTCGATACGATTGTGACAGAATAAAGAAGTTGTTGACCTTAAAGAAACGAATCTATTATCTAATCTATTATCCAGAGGATCATGTGGGGATCAACCTGGAGATCTTTCAGCTTAGAGCAGAGGATGTGAGGCTGCATGCCGTTGAAAGCCGAGGAAAGGTCCCCAAATAGTCATAGCCTGTGGCTGTGCCCTCCCCCCCCCTATTGTGTAATTACTTTAAAAAGAGAAAAATATCAACAATAGCCTATCAAAGAGCTCCCAACACAACTTGCAGAGCTTTTATTTGCTAGATTAATAATTTATTTTAACTAAATTGTTTAAATATATTTTTTTAATTATTTTATATATGCATTTGTTTCTTCTCCTTTCCAATTGGCCCCTTTGACTGCCCCCTGAGGGCTGTAGTCGCCTCTTCAAAAGCCTGTGGACTAAATAGTTTGCAAACCAAACTGTCCCACTGGGACGATAAAGACTAATCAAATCTGCCAAATAAAGACTGGCAAATCTGCCAATCCACATGAGCTCGTTGTCAACAGCTCTCAGCTGGTGCGGACTCTGCGGAGGTGGTTTTAAGTGAGAGTGAAAGAGTGTTAGCTGGGATTAATTTGGCTGTGTTGCTTCTAATGAGAGACATGGAGTGCCACTGCAACGCGTCCATTAAGTTCCTGGCACTCAAAGCTATATGAAGAGCAACTCATTGACTTTTACATTAATTTGGTCCCATTGTGGAAATTCATAAACACTTACTGACATAGAAATAGCTGAATTGCCATTACATTATCAAGTCACATTATTAGCACATTTCATTATGACAAGTGCAGACTCAATGTGCTTTAAAAAATAATAAAATGCAAAATTCACCAGTGACACAAATTTAACACAATTACATGATTACCATGCAATAATGAATTAATAAAAAGAAAGTCGAGTTTTTAAAAATAACTACCCACTCTAAACCTAGCTGAAAGTTTGTGAGAATAGCCCTGTAACACCCAGCGTTGCAATAGTACAACATATTTGAATTAATTATTATTATTTTGTTAAACGTCATCATTGATGTTCATTGCAATGCCATTGCAATGCCATTGGTCATGATATTTGCATATAAATACCCCCCCACAGGCTGAAATTCACACAAATTAAAAATATCTGGACAATTTAGATAACCTATGACCTTTGACCTTTAACCCTGATAAAAGTAAGTAAAATAACTAATATGTTTTTTTGTGATCATTAGAATGTCTAGAACATGTTTTATTCATTATTATGAAAGATATCCCCCAAATGTAAATTATTAATTTATTATTATTATTTAAATAATTATTATAAATGTTCATAAAATTAGCATAATTTCCTCTGATAAGTCCTAGTTGATATACATATACATACACATATATACATAAACACACACATGTGTGAACACACATAATGTGTGATGCAGTTAGGCAGGCCAAACACTAGGTCTATTAGTCCACAGTTCAATTCAATGAACCATTAAGGAAATAAACAACTCAAAGAACTGCTGGTCATAGTATAAACAATATACACAGTGAGTCCATGATCGGTGATTATGGCAATGAATAACAGTTGGGTTTCCAGAGGCTTTCTGACTCACGTTTGGTTAGTGGACGCACACAGTTGGAGGGTGAAGAGAGAGATGGTGCTGGAGGTTGGTAGACAACAAGCCGGTGTGGTGAAGCATGCATGAATGAGTGACTGCACCTAGTCCTATTTGTAGCCTCCCACACCTGTGTGCAGTGAGCAAGCTGCCAGCCACTCAGCCTTGATTGAAGGATTGGCAGGGAGGCTCCATGGGCCTCTCAATAAATCCCACTGTTGGACATATCTTGTCTTATTAATACTATTTATTAACTCTTATTTCATTGATAGTCTATGCAATGTCGCCCCCATAGGATCTAATTATGAATTGCAGCCTGGTTAAAAGCACTCAGAGCTCGAAGGTTCTTTTTTAAATGAATTAGAAACGAATGGTTCGGATGTTCGCTCGAAAATTCCTGCCGAAGTTTGAGTCCTAAAAACAGGGCTAGGGTACAGCCTTAGTGCACGCATCCGCCTGGGTGACGGCAGACTGCTGGGCGAGCTCTGTTGCTTTGGCATGGGGGGGTCAGATCAACATATGGAATGAATTCTGTACTGGCCATATATGGAGTGTGTCTTGAATGTACAGGGTTTGATGAGGTCAGATCAACATATGGAATGCCGGAACAGGTCAGCTTCATATATGGAGATCTAAGGGTGGCAGCGGAGGCAGTGTCTTGAGTGTGCAGGGTTTGATGAGGGCCCATGTAAGTTTTGGGCTTGTTGAGAACTAAGACGAGAGGTCAGGAGAGAATCCATATCAGGGAATCTGTCTGCTGGGAGATTGATGTCCATCGGGTCCCCCTGGGGAGCCTCCCATCATCCAGAACACCACTGAATGTTACACCCGCTGGAAGCCAAGGAAAGAGAGCTCTTAAGTTGCCATGGGTAGTACGATCAGACATCCCCCCCTTCCACCAACCCCCAGGCATGGAGCTCTGCTGGTGGTCCCTGACTTGAAGCCTAACCATATAATTACCGACATCCAGGGGAGGGGATTGGTGGCTTGCATGCGCCTGATTTATAATTTGTTGTGTTCTGGTGTTTCGCACCGAAAATAGCCGGTCTACAAGCTCATAATGTTGTGAGCTTGTAGATCGGCAATTATCTGTGCATCATACCCACGTGCGTGCGACTAAGCCTAACTAAGGGTTTTTGAGCGGTTCCTTTGCTCCATTACGAAGCTATGTGTGCTATGTGTCGTCGTCCCCCCCCCCCCCCCCATTTTCGGATCTGTTGAGAACTCTAGTTTTCGCCGGCTGCCTGGCACGGCTGCACTAATAACTTTGGGGGCGGGCCCGTCTAGGGTTTGAATGGACATAGATCAATATGATATCAAAGAGGAAGGACGGGTGGGGTGGGATCAACATGTCAGAACAGGTCAGCACCATATATGGAGATGGAGTGACGATGTCACGAGGAGTGCCCATACATGTATATGGAGGTGTGATGTGACACACGTAAATGCAGGTTTTCATAGTAAATACGACGTACAGTCGCAACTAATACAAAATGTTTCCACCACCGATTACATCTGATGATTAACAATGTTCGCTCTGTCCCGGCGGGGTCCGCGCAGCTGCAACATACAGCATGAGGAGTTAATTTAGAAGAAGAAGAAAAGAGATATTTGGCACTGGAGGAGCTCTCTGTCCATTTATATTCCTGCTGCTCAGGGAGGGAAAAAACGAAACTAAACAAAACAGTCTATTAAAAGAAAAACCTGCATTGATTATGCTATTAGCTGAGACCAGGATTCCCATTAGGTGCTGCTGGGCTGCTCTGTACAGTTAGATAGGGAAAGACTATTACTCCATTGCTCTGCCAATTTTGTGCACGCGTGCGTGCATACAGTATGTGCATGCATATGTGCGCGCGCGCTCGAGCGCATGTGTGCACGGCTGCACGTGTGCGTGCGTGTATCTTGCAACATTTGGTCTGGCTATGTCAATTGGCAACAATCTCTTATGGCTAATACATAACGCATGACCTCATCACTCGCGGTTAATCAGCTATTTTAAGTCGTACAAGCGCGTAAAAATCTCACTACGCTCTGCTCGGCTTTCTGACTGACCACCTCTAGTCTGTCTATTTCTATACTGACCACCTCTAGTCTGTCTATTGCTATACTGACCACCTCTAGTCTGTCTATTTCTATACTGACCACCTCTAGTCTGTCTGCCTGTCTGTCTATTTCTATAGCAGTCGGAAGGACTGACTGGTTGGATGTTTCAACCTCTTTTTTGTTTCGCCATTTTTTAAATGTGTGTCTGTCACCATGTGTGACGCTATAATCTGTTTGCTGTGTATCCGTTGGCGTTGCCTGTACTTGCTTGTGCTTGTTGTCCGTATGTGTTCAGTCAGCCTTCCAGCCTTGCGCGTCTTCGGCCTGACTCACACCTTTACAACAGCCTGATGTATGCTTGTTGTATGAGATGTATAGCTGATGCAAGCTCTCAATGCATTTCCAATACAACATTTGTGTTGTATGAGGGGGGGAGGGGGGCGCAGTCGAAACACAGCCGAAAGCCGTACAACACAAATGTTGTGTCAAACCATGTGACTTCCATTGGAAATGCATTGGGGCAAGATGTATCACACCCTTTGTGTATACATCTAGCATGCATCAATGTTGTATGCTAGATCGAAAGGTGTGAGTCGGGCCTTCCTCTTCATCTACTCTGTACGTGTGTATTCAGTGGTGTGAAGTGTCTACGTAAATTTACTATTTTGAGGAATTTGTTCTTTACCTGAGTATTTCTAATGCGACACATTGTGAGCTTGTAGATCTGCTATTTTCAAAAGATTGTTTTATATATTTGAAAACTTCAAACGGGACATTATCTATGCTTAATGAGTATTTTATTTAAATAGCCTACATTTTGTTACCAATTCTTTTCTACTTTTACTCAAGTACATTTTGAATAGCGGGACTATTACTTGTAGTATTTCAGTATTGATACTTTTACTTAAGTAAAACATTTGAGTACTTTTCCCCACCACTGTGTATATTACAGTATGTGCCCGTTTCCCTATTTCTGTGATCCATGACTTATAGGCCTACTTAGTTGTGCGCCAGAGATGTGCACGTGTTGTTGTGAGCTTGTAGATCGGCTTTTTCTTTGTGCACACCACCCACGCTCAACTGTGTGCAGTTAAGTATTACCCAGGCGTCATCCTCTCGGTTTGAAAGTGCTACTCAAAGTGCATTAACAGCTGCTGGTTGTACTGTTAGACACATAAACTATGCTGTAATTAGCCAGCATATCTATGCCCTGTGGTCATTGCAATTAGGGGGTGATCGCACATAAAGAAAGTAGATAACTTATTTAGAGGAGAATGGGTCCTCTATTTAAATCTCTGCTCCCTCGTTCTCTTGCTCCTGTTGTCAGACATAATCATGCTGATTAACAATGGGAATTAAGATTCAAGGAGTATAGTACAGAGCAAATTTGAAGTGGGTTTTAATTGTGTTAATTAGGCAATATTCTTGCCTCCTATGTTTAAGATTGTAGCCACAGCTTTGAGGCTGTCGCGTGTGTTAACTAACTTCATTCTATTATTGCACAATTTTTTATATTAAAAGAAAAAGGTACAACATAATGGTGACATTTATTTGTCATTAGCATTCAGACCAAGAGGTGCCTGTGCTTGCACTTCAACTAATTAAACAGCCATACTATTTTCTCCATTATTGGATGTTAAGGCCCGGGGAGTGGAAATTGTGTCACTCGTTGAGTCGTTGCCAAGTTGTAGAACAACAGTAGAAATGAAGGTGCTGTCGTGGGGGATCCAGGTTTGTATCCTGCATGGCTAGGAGGTGAATCTCACAGATTGCAGCTTTAAGGTTTGTCTAGAAAGTGATTGATGTCATGGATAGAACTTTGGTTCCAAGTAAAAGTATTAGAAATTGGAAATAATCCAGTAAAGTACAAAAACCTCAAAATTGTCTTCTCTAGATAACAGACCACAATGTCTCATTGTCTTCTGTAGATAACCAGACCATGATGTCCCATTGTCTTCTCTAGATAACCAGACCATGATGTCTCATTGTCTTCTGTAGATAACCAGACCATGATGTCTCATTGTCTTCTGTAGATAACCAGACCATGATGTCTCATTGTCTTCTGTAGATAACCAGACCATGATGTCCCATTGTCTTCTCTAGTTAACCAGACCATGATGTCTCATTGTCTTCTCTAGATAACCAGACCATGATGTCCCATTGTCTTCTCTAGATAACCAGACCATGATGTCCCATTGTCTTCTCTAGATAACCAGACCATGATGTCTCATTGTCTTCTGTAGATAACCAGACCATGATGTCTCATTGTCTTCTCTAGATAACCAGACCATGATGTCCCATTGTCTTCTCTAGATAACCAGACCATGATGTCTCATTGTCTTCTCTAGATAACCAGACCATGATGTCCCACTCAGTGGTCAGTATCCGTATCCTGGACGTGAATGACAATCCTCCAGAACTGGCAACGCCATATGAAGCTTCCATCTGTGAAGACGCCAAGCCTGGTCAGGTAGGCTTTTCAAAATGGTCCGGAAACAGAATCACGATCGCTTTGTGAGCTCTTTGTCCTAGCCTTTGGTTCCTGTATGTCAAAGATTCAAGGACTGAATAAGAGTAAAATTGTTTGATTTGGATTCCTCAGCACATCCTTGTAGTTGCAATAGTAAAACTACAGTAAATATAATAATAATATAATAACGTAGTCAAAGTGAGGTAGGCAGTAGGCACTATATTTTTAGCCATGTTTGATATACTTTGTTTTGTCACATTAACTCGGGTCAGCGTCATAATTCTGATGGAGCGTTGATCCGACTCGCCCCATTACTAGGCAGCTCAACAGTGCCACTTTAGGTCACCGAGCGGTATTGCCGTATTCAAGCCGACATACAGAGACATACATTTATACGGACACACATACCTGTTCATTGGAGTGGTTAGGCACGGCAAAAAAATAATAATAGCAGTTCTAGATCGTCAAATCTTTCACACATTCGTGTGACACTGTAATATGACAAACATGCAACATTGAAACATGGAAATACACGGTTTGGTGAAGATAACACGTCTATGGTATGTATCCACCTCTGATAAATCATTTCAGACGTTGTACTTCCACCAGGGTCTTGCAAGGTACTGGTGTTTGTAGAGCAATCACCTTGTCATTGATATTCCGTCTTCTTTTGTTTTCTTCCTACTACGACAGCCAATCACCATGCCTCGCCTCGCTTGTCTGAACTGTTTCATTATGGCAAGCTGCTGGTTTGGCTCTTTTTTCAATTGGACAGCATGATCTATCTGACACTTTGTTCCAGAGGCAATTTAGAAACTCTGCCGTTGGGCGCAGGAAGGCACAATTTGCCAAAGTGTACTGGTGTGGTGTAAAATTACTAAGTACATTTACTTAAGTACTGCAGTTAAGTACAATTTTGAGGTACTTTTTTTAGGCTACTTTACTGGAGTATTTCCAATTTCTAATACTTTTACTTCTACTCCACTACATCTCAGATCCAACTAGTTAAAGTGCCAATCGGCACAGGTCTCCACCAGGGCAGGTCAGGTTGTGGCCTCCTGTTGGCGCTGCGTGTATAATTTCACGGAAATTGCACACTGTGTTTGTGATTTGTGGCATTCTTTCGAAACGGCCCAATCGTGTGAGCTTTGGAAGCCAATCTTAGCCAATCAGGATGGAAGATGGAAAATGGTGCTGCTCCGTGTTGATCACATGACTATGGAGATATAGTGTATACCGAATTGTGTGATGTATGGATAAAATGTGTACGAGTAATCTACAGAAATGTGTTTTGCCTAAATCGGCCTCATGGTGGCGCTATAACAGGCCAATGAGGAATATGGGGCAGAGGTTCGTCGTGGCATCCAGGGAGTGTGTTTGCAAAGTTTGGCATGGATCGGGCCAACGGTGCCGGAGATTAGCTGATAACGGACGGACGGACGGACGGACAGACACACGGACACACGTGTGTGGAGACAAATATTGTACTTTTACTCCACTACATTTATTTGAAAACTTTAGTTACTAGTTACTTTATAGTTCACACTTGTAAAAGAGACTCAATGTGTTTTTTACTGGTTAAATAAATAAAATAAAATAAAATAGATTTTGATTTTGATTTTGATTTTGATTTTGATTATTACAAAACCGTATACATTAGCCACTTCAGCCCTATATACATTTTGGCCATGTGAAAATAGCCGATCTACAAGCTCTAAAAAACATGAAATGGGCATTCTGCATAATACATACTTTTACTTTTGGTACTATTAGGTTCATTTTGGTGCCAATTCTTTTGTACTTTTACTACGTTTTAAATTCCGGACTTTTATTTTTACTATTTCTAATATATTACAGTATTGATAAATAGTACTTTTTCCACAACTGGGTGCCAGAAAGTGGTTCCCTGCTGTTTTTCACCCAAAACAGGAAGATTTATTCTGTGTTTCTTGATGCAAGATGCAGATTGAAAGTGAGATGGGTGAATACTTCACCGATTTCAATGTTGGATTTCTGTATAAATCATGGTTGGTTTAAATAAATAAGGCTTCGGGGGATCTCGGTTTCCTGCGTAGGTCAGAGTGTCCAAAACTGTTGCTGCCTGCTAGTTCACAAGGGGATCATAACACATCGTTAAATATTTAATCTCTTACATACGGTACTACATTGTACAGTACATGATAGATCTGCGAAGGATGCACAAAAATTTGAATCATTTCAGAGTCAGTTCATTATAAATAAATGACTTGAAAGCTCTATCTCATAACGTTTGAGAATAACTCCAGAATGAATTTAGCGTACATTATCTGACGCTGTTCAAACTGTAGAGGCTGTCAAAACAGAGGTTCTCAGCGTGTGATCCGGGGAGCCCAGCTAGGGGTCCTTGAGGTGGTTACCAGGAGGCCCCCAGCTAAATGGTTGATAGTTATACGAACCAAAATGGACCGTGATGAAATTGTAACCATTTAAACTCTCTCAGAGTTTAAATAACACTGTAGATTGGGTGGGTCCCAGCTGGGCTACTAATTGTATTAAATGGTGCCTAATGCACATTGAATTCCTCAACAGCTTAAGTTAAAAAAAAGGTCACTACACAACACAAAAACAATCTGTCTAATCAGTCTTAAGAACAGTGCATGTGTAGTTTAATTGTTTAGTAGCCGTATACCTCGTGTGTCCTCCCAACAATCACCTTTAGAAATGGACAGAGTCATTAACAGTAATTTACTCTCTGTACTTATAGTCAACAGGCCCGAGGCTCAGTTGGACCCAATTAACATTTGCAGAGCAGAGGAATAATAAAAACAAGGCATTAAAACGAGGCCACATTGACCTTCAACACCTAATCATACAGAGACAATTAGTCTTCCGGACAAAAAAAAAATAAGGAAAAAATGGTTCCTTGTCGTGCTCGCGGCATTGAAAACGAAGAAAGGTTTGCTAATGTTCTCATCAGAGAGGAATGCACTTAAATATTTCACAGAGTAATTATGGGCCAGAGGGAGAAAGATCTGCACACCTGGAGGGTGTCTGTCTGTCTGTCTGTCTGTCTGTCTGTCTGTCTGTCTGTCTGTCTGTCTGTCTGTCTGTCTGTCTGTCTGTTGGTTTTGCACTTAGTGTCTCAGTCCTGTGGTCTTTCACTCTCTAACCCTGTGTTTTCCTTTTAATATATATTCTGGGGAGTTCTGTCAGACTTGACTGCTGAGATTGAAAATGTGTTAGCCTGGGGTCAGAGACTTTCCAGCGATCATTCTCACCCCTGAGGGAATACAACCGACTGAGCCTTTGAAAAAATGCCTTATCTTCCATCTTGTTTTTTTTTTTTTTCTTATGATATAACAAAACAAAAGCTAATAATAATGAAAAATGAGACGGCCGTGCAGGTTAATGCACCAGAGCTATGTACAGTGGTAGTTTATTGTTTCTCGCTCTGTTTTTGTGGCAGGGATAGGGTTTTATTTGTATTGATCGAGTTCCAGCCCTCAGGGAAAAATTAATCACTGAATCAATCCATTAATTAATTACTCCAGGCATATAGATGGTGGTTGAAAACAAACCTCCCTCGTAGAGAGCGACTGGCAGCAATGAAGTCATAACTCACTCACTTTGCCACTGGATTTGCCACTCACCTTATGCATGCACATACCCTCAATCTTTGATTTGAACCAGTCTTTAATCTGCCAGTATAATCTGCCCAATATACTGCAGAAATATCTTCACCAAGCAGATGCCACTTTGCTTGGGAGAAATTATCTTCTTGGCAAAATGATCTCGTCTCATCTTATCTCAAAGCAGAAGCATGAATGGCTGATGAATCTCTGTTGTCCCTTAGAAATATCCCGATGAAGAGGATACATCTGACACTATCTGAGGGCAGAGCAGCTTTTAGATCTGTGCCAGGTTGAAGCTATCTGTTTGATGAGCATGTGGATGAAATCTATCAATTAACATGATGATGTTGTCTTGGCCTGTCTGTCTATTAGCTATATTCACACGGCTGCCATCTTGCCAGCAAGGTGATACCTACAGTAGGTGACACTTCCCATAGAGAGCTTTCTTTCGAAACTGCCCAATCATGTGAGCTTTGGAAGCCAATCTTGGAAATGGTGCTGCTCCGTCTTGATCACATGACTATGGAGATGTGTGATGTATGGATAAAATGTGTACGAGTAATCAACAGAAATGTGTTTTGCCTAAATAGGCCTCATGGTGGCGCTATAACAGGCCGATGAGGAATATTTGGGGCAGAGGTTTGTCGTTGGCATCCAGGGAGTGTGTGTGCAAAGTTTGGCATGGATCGGGCCAACGGTGCCGGAGATTAGCTGATAACGGACGGACGTTATCAGCAGATCTTTCTCTGCAACAAATATAATTTCATGTAAAACCAATATAATGTTATTTGTAGAACAATGTTTTCTTTTGTGTCCTTTTGAACAGTGCAGAAACACAATCTGTATCCATTCGTAAAACAACCGTTGCTAGTGAACACAGTCTGCATTCCATGCTGTCTTCTCCATGCAAAAACCTATTCATGAAATATTATGTTTTCTCTGTCCCAAATCTGTGTAAACAAACGCGCACGCACGCACGCGTGCATGGAACCACAGAGAAAATTAGATTAGCCTAAGCCTTTTAACTGAGTTGGGTTTGATCCCATTTGAGGGGCTGGCAAAACTAGCGTACTCTGTTTGTGTTCAGAGGCGATGGGAGAGGACTGCCTGAGAAGTGAATAAAAGGCTACGCCGCTCCGGTGCCAGAAGCTAAGCAGCTTTAGCTCGGAGACGCAGTTCAAGCCAGGGGTGCGACACAGTGGCAAATAGCTTTAGCACTCATGCAGGTGGATCTTCAGACATGCCAGAGAGTCACGGAATGAGGCATTTTTGGGTGTAGGGGGATGCCACGACTGCCACGTAGAGCGGCCATCTGTTCCCGTTTTGATTACTATACTGCCTTTATGGGCCAAGTGTCCTTGTGCAAGACAGTGAACCTTAGTTGCTGCGAGAGTGAGGTCTAGCCAACACCAACTCTGGATTCCTGGATCGCTGCCCTCCACAAATTCCTATCCAACATCAGGTTGGCAGCACGTCTACGTAGTTTGTACGCTTCTTTCCCCTCCTGGCTTTGCCCTGGGTTGGCTCCCTTATAGAGTCAATTTACTTGCCTCAAGTTCTGGGTGCCTGACGCATTGCCCTGCCAGCCCCATCCTTCTCTCTCTGACTTTGTCCGTGACCCGTGGTAGGTCCCCATAGAGGTCCACATTTCTGATGCGGTCCGTCCATGTGACACCTAGTGCCATTCGTAGCGTTCTTGTGTAGACTCCATCCAGGGCTTTTTTCCTGTTGTACTGTGAGGGTCCATGTCTCTGCCCCATACAGCAGTACTGACTCCACAGTAGCTATGAACAGCAGGTCTCCCATGTCTGATTTCCACACTCTCCTCATCCCATGCAAGGCTTTCCAGGCAAGTGCTCTCCGAACCTTCATATCCTGTTCAGTTGAGGCAGTCCAGGCCCCCGAAGTACTTGAAGTCCTCGACTTGCTCGAGCACCGTCCCGTCTGCAGTGGCAATGGTTTTGTCCTTGGTGTTGACTTACGTTTGCTACGTTTGTTTTCTTGGCATTGAGCTTGAGGCCGATCTTCCTGCACTCCTTTTCTACTGCCAGTAGTAGCTCCCTTCCTTTCTCGACTGTATCCGAGATTAGGGCGATGTCGTCTGCATAGTCGAGGTCAGTGACCATGATGGGGTGTACAGTGAACCTAACTGTTCACAAGTTGGTGCCTTGCATGGTTGCCTCTACCGCCAGTTGTTGTAGTCGAGTCCATCAAGACCAAGTCTGAGGGGGGAGAGTCCGAGTCAAGACCCAGTGTGGGAGGGGGTTAAGGCTGTCCCCAAACATTCAAGGTTCGAATGTTCGCACGTTAGGGTTGGCACTCGAATCTTAATTAATGGGCTTGAACCATTCGTTTTTTTTATATTATTTTTATGAAAAAATATATTATTCTTATTTAAAAATATATTATTTTTTTCCTTTTTTATTAACTTGAAAATATATCTCGGCGAGAATGTGATATGAGCATGTAAAAAAAAGTAAGTTTCTAGTTCATTCCTGTCAGAAGTTATGATTTTTTAAAGAAATCTCTCCTTGTTGTGCTGTTCCATTGAATGGAATGTCTGACGCATCTCTCTCTCTCTCTCTCTCTCTCTCTCACACACACACACACACACACACACACACACACACACACACACACACACACACATGCACCAGCATGATCGCTGATAGGGGGAACTGTTCTTACTAGCACCCATAATATATTAGCATATGCAATATGCACACTTAGACAGAGTGGCGCATTAGGCCAACATCACCTGGGTTAGTTTACATCTTGTGTTGAATGTTGGCATTATAAATTATAATCCCTTGGTGTTTCATCAGCGAACGAAAATATAGGCTACAGTCTGCAGCCTGGTGATAAAAAAATAAACTCCACACGTGAAATGCTACGATAAGGAAGCAAGGATTAGACTGTGATGTCACTGCTATGCAACAAGGAAGTAGAATGAAGCACATCAGCAGAAACAGAACGCCATTAGGAAGGAATCGGCAGTGATGTGACATCACTGCCGATTCCTTGGGCATGTGACGGATTTAACTTGTCTCCACTGTTGAGGAGAAATCCCAGCTCAGCTGCTGTTTATAACATCGCGCAGTGCGGGTCCACTGATTAAAAAAGGTCACCAGCCCGCGCTGCGTTGTGTTCCGCCCGCACCCGGACCCGTTCATTTATAAAGGTATACTATACCCGCCCGTTCCCACCCGTCAAACACGGGTACCCGCGGGGAATCACGGGTATCCGACGCGTTGCAGGACTCTGGTGTGTGTGTGTGTGTGTGTTGGGAGTTTTACAGTCTATGGTTGGGAGAGACGAGAGAAAGAGCGGGGGAGACGCGCTGCGCTCTGATCGAGACGGATATCTCAATGGTTATTTTTTAAATTAATTAGAAACAAATGGTCCGGTTGTTCGCTCTTTTCTTTCTTTTTTGTCATTTGATGAGTACAGAAAACACTGCGAGCTGGCAGGCACGTCAGCTACAGTACATCCGTTACTTAACAAGTTGGCTGTCTATAAGTCCCATACTCTCTTATATTGTTAATGTGAATGGGCTCCTCATAATATGGGTATAATACATCAATACATTTCAATACATTTCATTGCATAGTAGTGACTCGTGAGCCTCGAGTGGACTAGGTGGGGGTAGGGTACAGAGTCCCTTGGTGCGAGACAGAGTCAAGACTGAATAAAATGATGTGTGAGACAGAGACAAGAAAATGAAAATGTAGACTCTAGACCGGACTGGAGTAGGCCTACTACACAACACGGCGTTCACATTCATCCACACATGAATGGCAGAATGTAACAGACATTCTTCTTCTAACAAGGGCACTTAACCTCTTTCAATCTCGTGTCCCTAGTTTGAGCATGTCAAATTATAAAATGAAGCTTAAGTGGTTAGACAGTAAAATCACATTTTACTCTTACTGACTGTTACTTCACATGCAGCCTCATAATTTGTGAATATTCTGATGTCCCACATCGTATGTGTTTTGTTTCATTGATCTAACCTTACCTGACACTTCGCACCGAAATAACTTTGGTCTCTTGAACAGCTCTTTCGCCCACCCTGTGGTATTTGTCTGATTGAATGCAGAGGGACAGATACCATATAGTGCCTTGTGTGTGTGTGTGCAGGGAGGAAGCCAGATACTAAGTGTGCCCTGGGGGATACGGGAGGCCTGTCAGTTCTGCCTTAGCCGTCTCACGGCTGGCAGGGTGGGTCACCGTGACGGAACGTCTCATGCTTAGCCTCCTCACCCTCTTCCATCCTCCGCCTCCTCTTCTCAGAGAGCTATAGTAGAAAGGGCTAGTAGAAAGTAGGAAGGGTATGGCCTGATCAGCCTGCAATGATATGCATAGGAGGTTCAAAAAGTAAAGAATACTTAGAATGACGTTGAGCCAATTCTACTCTATGGCTCAGAGACATGGACACTTTCAAAGAAATTAGAGAAATGGCTGGATGACACTTTGTAACAGCCGCCTTCTAATCAGAGCACAAAATCTCTCTTGGAGAGCCACCCATCACTTCTCTAATATACGGCAACCTTCCCCGTGTTTGTTCAGTAGTACGAACACAGTTTGCTGGCCACTGCTACGGAGCTGATCGTCTTCCCTTTTTCTCTGGAATTCTGCCTCAAAGCAGACCAGAGGTAGAAATATGTCGTTCCCTGATGTCATCGCTATAGGGACACATGCATCAGTAAGCAGGAACTGGGGATGGCAATGAAGGACCGGGAAGTCTGGCATGGCATTTTGAAATCCATGATCTCGGCTGTGGTCGAAAAATGATGATGATGCTATAGGGACCTCAAACCACCCATACACTCAATGCTATAGGGACCTGGAACCACCTCCCCACCCACACACTCAATGCTAGGGACCTGGAACCACCCGCCCCACCCATACACTCAATGCTAGGGACCTCAAACCACCCACACACTCAATGCTAGGGACCTGGAACCACCCACACACTCAATGCTAGGGACCTGGAACCACCTCCTTCACCCACACACTCAATGCTAGGGACCTGGAACCACCCACACACTCAATGCTAGGGACCTGGAACCACCTCCTTCACCCACACACTCAATGCTAGGGACCTGGGACCACCTCCTCCGCCCACACACTCAATGCTAGGGACCTGGGACCACCCACACACTCAATGCTAGGGACCTGGGACCACCCACACACTCAATGCTAGGGACCTGGGACCACCCACACACTCAATGCTAGGGACCTGGGACCACCTCCTCCGCCCACACACTCAATGCTAGGGACCTGGGACCACCCACACACTCAATGCTAGGGACCTGGGACCACCCACACACTCAATGCTAGGGACCTGGGACCACCCACACACTCAATGCTAGGGACCTGAAACCACCTCCTCCGCCCACACACTCAATGCTAGGGACCTGGGACCACCTCCTCCGCCCACACACTGTAGACAATATCAACAGGGAGAAATGCAAGTAAGCAGCTTGTCGTTGCTGTCAGGCAGAAACCTCTTATCTCCATAATTATTAAAAGTTCTGTTTTTGTAAATGAATGCCCTACACTCAATCATACTACAACGTCATACAAAAAGGTGCAGTTTGGGCGAAGCAGCATGATTTGAGCTTGTAGATCTGCTACTTTTGCTGTTTTTGAACTTGAATCGTGAAAAGTAACAGTTATGGACATGGGGTCTCCACCGGGCAGATGATATGATATCAAACGTACACATAATTCATCGACCCTGGAAAATGTGTTGTAATTCATATACATTTATTGAACATGGATGATTCTTCTGAGGAATTGAACCACACCAGGCCAGGCTGTGGACATGGACTTGAATGATGAACCATACATACATACATACAGACAAACACACAAACAGACCTACTGTACCAGCAGATGAACAAAGGCACTCCAGCGCTATAGCCTTGAATACTATTTCAATTACAGCATCCGATGTTTAACTTACTTTACTTTGATGGGTTAATCGTAGAAACAGCTGCTCTGAGCGCCTCTCTTCCTTTCAAGTTCTGTTGCTGCAGCCGTCGTGTGAAAGTACTTCATGTCTTCTACCGAGAAGAAAGAGGCTGCCCCTTGCTGTCCTCTGACCCATGGATGGCCTCGCCACAGCTGGGTTTTGGCGAAGTCTTCTGTGTCCATCTTTCCAGTGATGCTAGAGATGTAAGGAGGTCAGACAAGGGAACCGCTTGCAATTTAATTAGGTGATTGTGCTTCAGAGAGCTTTTGCCACTCGATAAACTCCCACACATTGGACTCTGTGGTTTGCTCAGGACCCTGAGACGATGCAAGGGCACGGTCGTCCAAAACAGATCATGACTCGCCTCATCCTCTGATGCTCGTATTCCTTCAGAGAAATACTGTTGACTTTTCAACTGAAAACGAGAGGATTGTTCTCTCCTCTTTGCTGCCAGGGCTCTACTGGGTCTGTTGTTTGCGCCCGTCTTTTCTGATTGTCCGGTGATCCCGATTAGAACATTGACATTTTCTAGACTATAGAGCAAGGATGGCCTTATTTTAGCTCGCAAAGCATTGACGCTACATATTTAGCATCTAAAATGGACCGTCAAAGCAGACGTGCGTCACACGAAAACCAAGTAGATCCGGGTCGGCAGTCAAGCGCTGGCACTTTCGTCCACCAGGTGGCAGTGATACAGTTAAAACCCCCTTATGGCTATTGACGTAATTGACGCGATGAATCAATACATCCCTTATGGCCAGTGACGTAGCGTTTAATTCCCTATAATCGGGGGCATAATGTAGCAAAATGTAGCAACTTTTAGCTTGTTTGGCTAACGGCCGATGTAATCTACCTAAAACCGTCCGAAATCCGCACGTGCACGGTCGATCACACACGTGCGCGGTCTTTATGCGCATCGCTGCGTAAAATGCGATATTTGGGGCTTGATTAGAGCTTAATTTGACTTGGTTATTAAAAATACGATGATAGCTTAGCATCCCGGACATCTGACAGTGCTGCACAGTCCAAAGCTACTACCGGATGTTATGGTTCGTTAAACCAGAAGTGCTTTCGCCAGGTTTGCTCTATTTGGTCAAAATCGGTATAATGGTGATGTTACAGCCACCATCAGGACTGGGTATAATAATATACTATAGGATTGCCGTGTCAGAATGAGATATAGTGCGTATATCATGGAAAGTATGTCCTACGCTTTAAGTTCAAAATTGGGAACTCACTATTTAAGACATGAAAGGGACAAGGACAGACAGATACACAGTTTATAGTTGTTTATAGTTATGTCTGGGTCATAGTTACACTACCACCATTATATTATGGGTTTGTTTATGGTTATGTCTGAGTGACATGGCCCGCCCAGCAGCCAAATTCAATATAGGATAGATTTACTGGGAGACCGGGCTCTGATAACGGATGCAAAAGTTAACAAAAACAAGTGACAGAGCGACTTGGTCACTGTCCTTTGCACCAGTAGCTAACAGGCTACATAATCAAACCGCCGTACGTTCCGTTCTCTGTTCTTAATGACCAGATTAATGAACCGGGATTAATGACTCCTGTGTTAGCTGTGTTACTGAGACATTTACACATGGACTACTGGGATGTACACTAAAGGACCAGAACATCTGCCTGCTTAGGGAAACTGCTGTCTTACTGCTGATAGATGCGAAATTACTCATTATCCGCTGTTGTTTGACTGTAGGCCTACCTTATTTATCCAGACCTTTATAAGTGTACCTATTTTTTGTTTTATTCTTATTTTTACCCTTATTACAACTTTTTTCCAGTGTCCCAGTAGCCCAAAAAAAGGGAGATTAGGGTTAGGTCTAGTAGTTAGTTATAATACCAGCCCTCAGATCAATGTGGCCGTCGGACTAATGGCATATGGCACCTGACAACAATCTAGTCCTCAGATGAAGAGTTCGGACTGCGTCGCGTAGCACCACTCATCCGACCAACAATGTCTGAGTCATAGTAGCCCAGTTTGATGTCGTTCAGTGTCATATATGCGGATTCATAGTAGCACAGTTTGAAGTCGGTCTGTCTATGTGGATTATGTGCATGCCGTTGCAAGAGCAACCGCTTCAAGCTTTCTTTCCTTCCCACTTCAATTGTTCTACTGAACAACCGCCACGTAGTTCATAGCTCTTAGTCGGGAAGGGACTTCTTGACCTTTCATCTGTTACTGATTGTTCTTACCTTGTGATGCTCTTGTGATACTTTACCTTGTGAATACTCTTGTACTTTTGTCTTCTAACTAGACATTTGCAGACCTTCAGCCCGCTCACTTCTAGCGCCATGTGTCGCAAATAGGAAGAAGGAAATTGCGGTATTTCACAGCCTTCCTGTTTCAGCTCTGTTTATTTATTTTATTAATCCTTTATTCTGCCCTTCACATCTAGTAGCGGATGGCCGCACATCAGGCAAACCCAGGGTAAATAGTATGTGTACTGTACTGTAACAGGATATCTGCATGTTTAGGCAAGTCAGTAACTTTATACCTTATATTTAATAGTGTGGTCATTATGAAGTGTTTGTCAACCACTGCCGTAAAAAAAATATGGTTTGACAGTCAGGCCCAGTTGCTTATGTTAACCTAACTGCTTGTGCTTGCTCTAAGCAGAAAATCTGGCAACCATGGCGTTGGGTATGTCGTTTCGTAGATCTGATTGCTTGTTTATGTGAAATCTGGCAATCCTGTTTGTTTTGGTTTGTGGTGATCGTAGCATATGACGGCAACAGGCAGTCAAGATGCTGGCATCATGAATAAATAGGCTACAGTTTTTGTAGTTTTTGTTACTATGTCATGTAAATATGGTAGGGAAACGTATATATCTGGATGAAAAGGGGGAAATCTAGCGAGGCTGTGTGTGTGTGTGTGTGTGTGTGTGTGTGTGTGTGTGTGTGTGAGTGAGTGAGTGAGTGTGTGTGTGTGTGTGTGTGTGTGTGTGTGTGTGTGTGTGTGTACTTGTGCGTGCGCACGCCAGCATGCGTTATGCGCGTGTCACGTCGGAGCCAATTGGAAGACTATATGATCCAATGGGAGGCAGTGAACACGGAAATATTAGAAGAACTCTGTTACCCTGCACGCCGTGCTCATGACACGTGATCGGCCCGGAGCCAATTTAAAGACGCATATCGGTTCCCCGGGCCTTCCGCGGGACAACTCTTGCGCACGCAACTGGCGTGTGGGCGTGGAAAAAAGCCAAATGTAATATAGGATGTATGTAAAAAAGCTAAGCACCTAAAACTATTATAACGTACCGGTATCTCTTGCACCTTGAAAAAGACTAATACTCACAATATGTGAAACATGATATGAATTAAAGGGTACCTTTTCTTCGAAACCCTATAGCCTACCAGCAATTCACTCAAACTGAAAAAAACAAATTCTTCACATAAACTTTATTTTTCCAAATACAAGGCATTCAAGGCAACCAAACAGTCGCCCGTTGTACAAGTTTTTACTCTTTCTAAGACCAAGCAACACCATGCACACAAGTATTCCTCCCAAGCCACCCACTTCCCAACCCATGTTTACACAAAGTATAAAGAGTGGGTGAAAGGATTAGTACTAACATAGTACATAGTGTAGTCAAATATAGAGAAATATGCAATGTCTAATATTGTATATATTAAATTTACATAAAATGTACGAGTGTACAATAGATAGTCAGCATAAGGGCATACGGTGGAGGAACTAGAAATAATATGTGAAGAAGTGTGTCAGTGCGCCCAGACAGTAGCGCCAAGAAGCGGCAAGATGCAGATCACAGCACGTGTCTCTTCCTGGTTTTTAAACAGCTGGTGGATGGAAATTACGTTTGCACGCTGCTGCAACTTGACGTGTCGGCCAAAAAAACGGAAACGCTTTGCCGACACTGCAAGTGCAGACGCGCACGAGTGTCATTTCCATCCACCAGCTGCTCAAAAACCAGGAAGAGACGCCTGGTCTAAGCTGCATCTTGCTGCTTCTTGGCGCTACTGTCAGTACACCAAGATATACGCGACAAGAAGCTATATAGAATAATCAATCAATCAAATCAAATCAATATTTGCTATACTTCCAAGTCAGTTTCTGTGGTGTTGTGTGTATGCCTAGTTCACACCAGAGAAAAACATGCTTTTGGTTGGCTGCCACTCTCACTGTCTTGCCACACAGTGGGACAGTGTCAGTTGCTCCTGTCCACAGTGGGACAGTGTCAGTTGCTCCTGTCCACAGTGGGACAGTGTCAGTTGCTCCTGTCCACAGTGGGACAGTGCCAGTTGCTCCTATCCACAGTGGGACAGTGTCAGTTGCTCCTGTCCATGGTCAATGTGGTCATTGAACCTCGCCTTCTTTCTCAGAACCAAATACTGCTGCTGGTGTTCGGCATTGGTCTGTTTGTGCCACATTGGACACAGTAAAACCTGGAGTGTTTCCAGGGCTCTAATCCAGGGCTCTAATTTAACATTCACATGTTATTGTGAATGTGAATGGATAGGAAAGCAGGATCATCTACGTAGCAAGCAAATACATATTAGTCATCATCAGATTATAGCTGGCTGTTTGCTAGTGTTGCAACTGGCAATGATCACAGTTGATCAACAGCTTATGCTTTCAGTGATTGTCATTCTGGCAGCATACTAATGATCACTGTGTCCACTGCTGTGTTGATTTACTTTGAAGTTTGACCTCATTGCTTGCTCTGTTGTCATGGCAACTCTAGAATACCATTATCTACAGTATACTGTTGTTAAATGGGTACATATAATATTTTTTACAGAGGACAGTGTATTTGTTGACTACGTACCTAATGACTGCATTAAGCTGTTGATTATATCCATACACATCTGATGGATGGCTTGTGCTCTGATGCTGCTAAAGGGCTGGTGGGATGAGAGGGTGGATGAATTGTCATCCTCACCTCTGTTGAGGCGAGAGGCGTCTCTGGGGGACAGCTTGCCATTTGTTTGCCCCAGCAGTTCCTCCTACTGGATATTTTCCTTTGTGTCCGACTTCAAGCACAGGTCACTGTTGTTGCTTTAAATGCTAAATGCGTGAACCAGCTATGCATAACATTCACCCATTCAGTGACGTAGACTCTGTGGGGGCGGCGGGGCTCCAACCCCCATGAGGAATTATAGGGCCGATTCATACTCCTATTTTAGAGCCGAATAAAAGTCGGTTCGGCAGCTGTAGAGCCTAAAATGTGACGTCATTTGAGGTTCGGGGGGGGGGCACTAAACCGGTAAAATAGGAGTATGAATCGGCCCTTAGACCTGGATATATATATTTGCCTCGGTTCGTCCCGTTTGTACCGCACCAGGTCGTGCCGCGCCCGTTGGCACAATTTAGCGGGCCCCCATGACGATTATAAATACATTTTCGTCTCTGCACCCATTCACAAAGCAATGTCCGAGGCAACCATGCAAGGCACTGATCTGTTCATCGGGAGCGGTAAGGGGTTTGGTGTCTTGCACAAGGACTCTTTTTCATGACGTCAGGATTGAAACAGGACCTTTCAGTTCCTAGACAGCTGCTCCCAACGTTTATGAATGTGACAAGCGCACGGGTAGCACGCTGGTATAGCCAGTGCAATCAGATCGAGACGGTGCTTGAAGTGGAAAGTGTAACCTTATCTTTTATTTAATTTAACATTAATTTAATATATTTTCTTCACTAGTGTAGTAGAGTTCAAATGGCTGCAAGTTCAAGTTGGTAGGAGAGGGGCGGTGAGAGGTTAGAGAGAGAGATAGTTAATGTTGGAATCTGCCCCCCTGTCAGGTGTAAAGGAGCAACTTGGACACTCAGGCATGAAGGAAGCATGAGTTCAAGTCCGTTGCTCTCCCCTTGTCCCCCATATATGGGGACTAGGTTGGTGGAGGGTGTGTAGAGCCCAGGATCACATTAGACGATTGACACAGGGGTGAAAAATGGGTTACAAAATCGTGGGATAAAAAAATATATATTAAAAAAAAGGAATCTGCTGGTTAGGCCTCAAGTAATTTAGACTTAATTTGGAAATGGAATAGTCTTGTCAGCCCACAACAGCTAGTAGTTATTATTATATTCCCAGTGAATGTCTGCTGGAGGGTAAAAAGCAGAACTCAATATGGAAGCAGCATGTAAAGCCAAACACATAATAGAGGTAAAATTCACAAAGGGAGGCTGCAAAAACAGAGTGAATGAGGACACAGTACATCAACCATGGAATTTTTTTTACATAACACTGTAGGCTATTTTATACGGTTAGCCAAGCCTAATTTATACTCTATTTTCAATAATTTTTCCAGGAAGAAACAACATTGTATAAATTAACCTTAACTTAAGTGTGACCATAGAATGGGTGTCAACTAGATAACGTGCCCCTCGGGGCACAGGTCTCCACCAGGGCAGGTCAGGTTGTGCCCTCCTGGTGGCGCTATAATAGGCCAATGTGAAAAGGGTGCAATTTCTTATTACGCCTTGAATGGCAATTGGATGATTTGAGGGTTAACGGTGCCGGAGATTAGCTGGTAACAGACGGACAGACGGACGGACACACACACACACACACACGGACGGACGGACGGACGGACACATAGACGTGTGTGCAAAATCATGCAAGTGCAAAACATACTCTCTCCCCATGCCTTCGGCCTAGTGGAGACAATTAAAAAAAGTTATTAGGAGTACAAGGGTCAGAGCCATATACTGTAGGACAGACAAAAACCTCTTACTATACAAATATTAATAAATCATACTGTAAACTTTCAAGTTGAGTCTTTCTTTTTAAAGTATTAATTTATGTTGCACTGTATATTATTATCAAGTTTTCCATTCCAAGGACCACAAAATAGCCAGTGTGAAATGGCCGGGTAAAAAATATATAGTAACTAGATAAAGTGCCCATCTGCACAGGTCTCCACCAGGGCAGGTCAGGTTATGGCCTCCTGGTGGCGCTATAATAGGCCAATGTGAAAAGGGTGCCATTTCTTCTTGCCTTGGATGGTAATTGGATGATTTGAGGCTTTCTGTTCAAAACGGGCGAATCCTGCAAACGTTGAAAGCCAATGTTAGCCAATTAGGATGGAAAATTATATATCGGATCAGTGTAGAATCTGAGAAATCCAACAGAGTCGTCTTGATCACATGACTACAGAGATCATGTGGACCGATTTGCGTGAGATTTGGATGAAATCTGTGCGACTAACATAAGCAATGTGTTTTACAGAAATCGGCCTCATGGTGGCGCTATAACTGGCAGATGTGGAGGGATGCAGGGACAATGTTTTTCCATGGCCTCTAGGGAGTGCGCATACATAAGTTGTATACAGATCGATGCAGTTAAAGCTAAAAACAGGAATTGGCCTGTTATAGCGCCACCGTGAGGCTGATTTGGGGAAAACATTTGTGGCATGTCGTCCTCGGCCTAGTGTAAATGTGCGTGTATAATGTCACGGAAATTGCACAATGTGTTTGTGATTTGTGGCATATTTTTTAAACGGACCATTCGTGTGAGCTTTTTTGAAGCCAATCTTAGCCAATCAGGATGGAAGATGGGAAATGGTGCCGTTCCGTGTTGATCACATGACTATGTAGATAGTGTATACTGAATTGTGTGATGTATGGATAAAATGTGTACGAGTAATGTACAGAAATGTGTTTTGCCTAAATGGGCCTCATGGTGGCGCTATAACAGGCCGTTGAGGAAAATTTGGGGCAGAGGTTCGTCGTTGGCATCCAGGGAGTGTGTGTGCAAAGTTTGGCATGGATCGGGCCAACGGTGCCGGAGATTAGCTGGTAACGGACGGACGGAAGGACGGACAGACAGAAGGACGGAAGGACACACGCACGGAGTGCAAAACATACTCTCCCCCCCATGCCTTCGGCCTGGTGGAGACAATAATAATACAAATAGCCAAATAGTGTTTGTGAATATATTATAGTGTGCAGAAAATAATAGTCTACAACTGCCCCCCAGTGGCAACCAGTGTCTTACTTTTTTATTTATTTTTACCCACAATTTTGCAACCCATTTTTCCACCCAGTGTCAATAATGTAATCCTGGGCGCTACACTTCCTCTGCCAACCTGGGGAGGGCAGCGGACTGACCTCATGCTTCCATCTATGCATGAGCTGCATCTTTTCACCTGACAGGGGAGAGTTTCCCGGGCCGGACGTAGAAGCGTGGAAGGAGCACATTATTCCGACCAGTTCCTTTCCCCTCCATCAGGCGCCAGGGGGGTAAACCTGTGTCTTACTGACACTTCTTCTCTTCTCTATGTGTTCCATCTCTCACTCCCCAGGTAATCCACACCATCAGCGTGGTGGACAGAGATGAACCCCAGTCTGGACATCGCTTCTATTTCACCCTGGCCCCCGAAGCCTCCAGCAATCGACACTTCACTCTCTGGGATGTCAAAGGTGAGAGGGCAAATGTCACTGGCAGAGACGTGGAATGAGGTTGGGCATGGTGATCGATTCGCCACTGGCATGAAACCAGCAACAGACCTATGCAACTGTAAGAGCAGGCAGCAGTAAAATGTAAAATAAGAGCAACTGAACAGTACACAGTAGCCGACTATACACTACATAATGGTAAGCACTGTTTTATTTCACTGACATTTCACCATAAGGTCATACTGACTGTAGAGGAATATGGGTTAACATGGAGTTGCACTAACTTACCACCATTTAGCTCCCAGGGAACTACTGTATACAAGACGAGAGTTAAAGTCAAAGGTCAAGTGAATACCTAAAGGGGAAACTATTGAGCCAAATATAGCGTTTGTGAATATTTTTTTCTTGGCAAGTAGTAGCCTAACATGGCGTATATGGTTGCTGTGCAGAATTTTGGTGTTTCAGAAAGTTTACATAATCACAGGGAAGTATTTAAAGACCACTAAAAATTCTTAGTAACCATTTACCCGGCCCTGTTGCAGTAAATTCCCAATCGTTGCATACTCGGTACTCTACATTAGAGCCCTGCGCGGGAGTGATTCATTGAATCCGTTCCCGCCCGCTCTCATTGAATTTCAGACCAATCCCGCCCGCGCCCGCAATGATTTAATTTTTGACCGCCCAAGGTGACCTCCTGTCCGCCGCTCCCGCCCACAAAGTAAGTCCCATTTAGTCCAGCACCATCCCGCATCGGGGGAAGCACCCTATGATCCGACGGACCATTGCTCCGAAGGAGCATTGGTCCGAGGTGCGCTGGGGGTCGGGAGAGGGTGGGTGGTTAGGTTTAGGTGTCTGCCCCGGGGGAGGTTAGGGTTAGGGTGAGGGTTTGAGGTAGGTTGTCGATCGGACCAATGGACCGTCGGCATATTGACGCGGACCCCCGCATCGGTACGTCCTGCTAAGCAATATTTCCATTGGGATCGGGGAGAAAAAAAAGACATTTACCCAAACAGTTGCTGAGATTGAGCAGGCGTGCATGCACGAGAGAGGAGTTATGTGTGTGTGAGGAGCTGATCACAGTCACAGATAGAGGAAAAGTGTTATATTAGGCCTATTATGCTATATATATTATTATTGTGTCACAGTCTCACGGTCACAGACATTGCGCAGCAGTGCGCACATGCATGCTGGAGAGAGAGAGAGAGAGAGAGAGAGAGAGAGACTGCGTGTTAAAAGCCAAATCATCGTGAGTGACACACAGGGAAAAGCAACAACGGGTTCAGAAGCAAAAATGTCCGTTCTGGAGACTCCACACATTTCACTTCTCACAGAGTGAGTTGCCTAATCAAACGCAGCTCGCGGAGTCAGTTCAGTCAGTCAAACTCAAGGGAGGTTCTTGCCATGCTCAAAGGCCCTTACTATGCTCAAGGGGTTAACATGCTGCTTTACTATGTGGGAGTATACGTGTGTGCAAGTCTCACACGTAATTCGCCGATGCGGCAGTCAGCTGACTAATTGGGCAGGCTACTTAAGCTCACTAGACTCCATGCTCTTCCTGCCTTCCTCTGCTCATGGTTCCCGGTTGTATGTGATGTTTTCTCCCACCACCACCCCAGCACCACCGGTGGGCTCTGCTATCTACTGTATGCTCCCCATGGGGGGGGGTTATTGTATATCTATCTCCCTGCTCTTATGTTTTATGTTGTTGCTAATCATGCCGAGCAGGGAGAAATCCAGCAGAGCCGAACGCCAAGTCAAATATCATATGCACACTCATTACTCATGCTGCAATAAATATTGTTTAATCTATTCGTGAGTTGTCTGACTGAACTAATGATCATGCAGGGAACGTGCCTGCATGATGTTGGAGTGAGACTGACTCCACGGTGCTTGTCCAGCGCATGGAAATTATACGTTCTCGTCAGACATTCATATTTTGCTAAATTGTAGGCTATATATAAGCTTTAATTGCAGGAGGATTTGGGATTCGCGGGGGCTCGCTGGTTTTATCTTGACCGCCCGTGCCCGCCCGCAGGCATTTTAATGCCGCCCGCGCCGCCAACATTTACGTTGGATCCCACGGGCGCCGCGGGCTCCCGGTCTCGTTGCAGCCCTCTACTCCACATAGTTAAAGACAAACATTTTAAATAACATTCAACTGTTACTGTTCAGCTCTAGACTATAACACTCTTTGGGGGGGAAAAATTTAACATATTCAATCGACGTGATTATCTGTAAATGTATTCCCTGAGAATTGTATATGAATCGTACTATACAATAATTAATGATTAAAGATTATGTAGGGCAAATATTTTGTTTTCTACAAATTCAATACACTATTATAGCCTACTCCCTACTTTAATAATACTTTCATAATTGCCTCAAATGTAATAAGGAATTAAACATGTTTTTTTGTTTTGTTTTCTGTAACCCTAACCCGGGCTGTTTTTGATGCAACTGCATAATGCAAGGCTTCAAAAGGTTCCTCATACTGCTGCAACTTTATTTGGACATAAACTTTGCCTGCCTGGCCGCCTCTGTGTACTGTTTAAAAAAACATTGTGCCTTTAGAGCCAAGTTGGATTGGATGTTTGCGGACGCCTGCTTGGAGATGTGTACCTATAGTGAATGTGACGCACGGCTAAATCAAGATTGATGTGACAGCGGGAGAATGTCAGGGGAGTGGACCTGCATGGCGAAGGAAATGTCACCATGCGGAGGCTGCTTTGGCTCCTCGCTCTCCTGCATGCACGTGTATCTGCACAATTGTGCTGAAAGCCCAAGAGTGCATGGACAAAATGCTCACTCGCAAAGCAAACACCATACAGACACACAGACACTCGGACAGGCACATGTGTACGCATGCACACATGTACGCACGCACGCACGTAGGCAGGCAGGCAGGCACACACACACACACACACACACACACACACACACACACACACAAAGTCTCCATCTCTCTCTCACTCTCTCTCTGTATCTCTTTGTCTGTGTCCCTGTCTCTCTCTCTCTCTCTCTCTCTCACTGTCTCTTTGTCTGTCTCTCTCTCTCTCTCTCTCTCTCTCTCTCTCTCTCTGTCTCTGTCTCTCTCTTGGAATGACACATCGCTGGAAGTGTGTGCGCGAGTGTGTGTGTTGTGTGTGACTGTGTGTCATTATGAAAGACATGTGTAGAAAAAAAAGATATATATTTGAGCCATCCACACCAATGCAACTCATTGAGTTGCAATGAGTTGCATTAGTGTGGTTGACCTTTAAAACTGTTTAGTCCCAAACAGTCCAGGCTACTAGTGTGGTTTGGGCTTTTTTTTAAGACCCAGCGTGCACGTTCAGAGCTGCGCTGTGCTCTCGATGTTGTCGTGTAACTTTTCACCATCTGTTATTGGATGTACTGTAATAAAATCAGATTAAGGTAAGAAAACCCTTAATGCGGAATTCACCTTTAATTTGAGTTAGGGTTAACTCTCTCCCTCCCTCTCTCTCCCTACAACATACGGCATACTGCATGTACTGTATACTGTATGTACAGTATATCTTCACAGAGACAGGCAGAGCGCAGCACAGACCTTTATCCTCCCACCTCCCTATTTTCCACTCCAGTGTCTTCTCTACATTTGTCAACCTGTCACACTCAATCTGTCACTGTCGTGTTCTCCCTATCACAGCCTCACATCACATCCATGTCTCCGTGCCTTGACATACGGGGACAAAAAAGTTAAAGACCTCCCCATGTTGGCAATTGTTTGGATTGTGTTTGTTGTGTCTCCCGGCAACAGCAATGTTTCTCACCTTTTACAGAGAAACCCGTGACAAACATAATGTCAATTCAATTATCTTGACAATGTGACGTTTCACCCTTGAAATGGAAGTGATTTTCTTTGATTAACATGAGCGTTAAAAAGCTCTATATTGTAATAGTACTCATTGCTGTATACAGTGTAACAGGAGTCTCCATGTCTCTCCAGCTTTTTTATTAAACAGAAAATGCATTTTCAGAAACCGAAACTGAAACCGGGATACCAATTTTATCTAATCAGGGTAGAGTATGCAGTCAGGATACAGATTAAACAAGTGGAATTGTAAGTGCTGAGCAGACAAATTTGGAACTGGACCATTATGAAAAATTAAGCTCATAAATAGCTGCTCTCTCCTGATTGGCTGAAATTTGGCTGAAATTCTGATAGTAATGATTACTATCAGAATATAGTGATTTAACCTTTTAACAAAAAACTTGTTTTAACCATAGACTGTAAAAAATATGGACAAAGCGTTCCGCGGGTCTAACGTGAACGTAAAATGAAGCCTGTCAGTCCTTGCAATGGAAGTCGCCATCTTTCTAGATCCGTTTTGGCCCAGTTCAGGCCAGCTGGCCCATTGGCTGGCCCAGACAACGAGGCGGGACTTCCCCCTTCTTCTTCGTTGGTTTTTATTTTGACTCGAGTGGGTGGGGGATCCCGTTCATAGACTGTAACGGTAGCCACGCCCCTCAGAACATGCGCGACTTTATGGTCATTTTAATAAATGGGACCATAATTTTCCAAAAAGAATATTATGACATTAGAAATGAGACTTTAAACTAGTGACTGGAAGCAAAAAGTTTTCATGACCATGTTTATTAAGGTAATACAGTCTAGGTGAAGTTGGGCCCAAATACATGGACTTCTATGGGGCTATGGGTTTTTTTGAGCCCAATGACAGCGCCACAACAGGCCATTATATGAACTTTCATTTCCTTAGTGGCTTCACAAAATATCCGTCTGACTTCCCCCCTGGTTTTAACCAACAAAAAAAAACATATCACTAGAGGTGGTTGCACACTGGACGCGTTTTTCGGAAAACCGATGGAGAAACGCCGCTAAAAATCCGAAAAACACGCTCGGTGTGTGGGGATCTTTACTCTTCCTTTAAAAGGATGCTTTAAATGCATGATTTAAAGGAGATATTTTCTTTTCCATTATTGATCTTTTTAGTCCAAAACTGTTTAAATCAAACTTGTTTGTGTGTTGACTAAGGCTAAGTTTAGTGGAGTCGCTGGAAAGCCAAAATGCCTGAATCTGACCTATAGTCCGTCTTAAGCCTAATTTATGCTTTGTCAAATGACAGTGTTGCGACACGCTGTGAGCTTGCAGATCAGCTATTTTCAGCGAGCGACATCCTCGGATCATGTAGTGTCAATGAAGTGTAAGACAAGAGGGAGTCTCGTCTGAGACAGATAGAGAGACTGATGGACGAGACCACTGTGTAAAAGTCAAAAGGACAACGTCATGGGAGTTGCACTCAGCACAAGTTCCCCTGCATAAACGGTAACACCACACGTGCCAGAGAAGTGCTTGTGGATGGCAAGAATGACAGTGATATATGTTCCGGGAGATGGATTGCTTTGTATCCCTTATCCGAGTATATCCACAGAAGCTGCTCTGACTATTATCCTCTAAATCCTCCTCCCGTATATGCTGAATTACATTTGTCTATGGGGAGGGTGCGTATGCACACACACACACTGCTGAAGTTTAATTTCAAACAGTGACGCTTCCTCTTGTATTTTTGATTACCCGGTGGATGTTAACACCACGCAGCCAGTTCACTTTGCTGTTGGAATAATTCAACCCTGAGTGTGACAATGCCTACGTAGGCTGTGCCAGGCAGCTCCCCCCAAATGGAGTGGTCCTTGAACTGCTTATATTGTTGGATTATCTCTGGGGTTTGTCATCCACTCATCCCCCGTTTTTGTCCTGTTCATGTTTGTTTATTCGAGTTGCCGTGCAGTGAACAAAACAAAAACTATTCCGCTCCAGCGATGACAAGGACTACAAAAATATATCTATTTATTATCACACAGCAAACACAACATCCTCTCGTCCAATCAGGGACCCAATTATACAATACCTTGAACTGATTTACTGTTGGATTTGATTCAGTCATGCAGATTTGATTCAGCCATGCAGCCAGATGTTTTTCTCTGAAGACCCCAAAATTCACCCCAAAATGAAACACAAGCTAAATCGGCTAAAGCTAATTTGGCTGCCGTATTTTTACAAGTCACCCGAAGCGGAAATGCTTTGGCCATGTCTCGCACCCCCGGCCCCCCTTCCCACCCCCACTACAAAAATGAGAGAAACATTAGAGAAAATATATCATAAATGAATACTGAAACCAGATATATTCATTAAGGAAAGTTTATGCATGTACTATGTGTACTATGTATGTAAACTCTTCATTTCCATTTTCCAGCTACTCAGTTGCAAAAAAAATAAAAAAAATAATACTATAGTACTACTATATAGAGCACTGCAGTCCCGCCCCCTACCATGACGACGCCAGGCCCAGGAAATGATTCCCATTTTTTTTCCGAGTTGGCTATTTTTCCCATAGACATTTCAAAAAGGTTACACCGCAGACAAAGCCAACTCGAGTTGTGACAAATCATGACAACAAACACAATATTTTGGACGACACAAATAATTACAAAGAAGAAAAACAACAAAAAAAGTGTTGTAACCTGCCGCTTTTTTTTAGTTCGGCCCAAAAAATTGTGTTTGTTGTCATGATTTGTCACAACTCGAGTTGGCTTAAAAGGTCTTTAAATAAATACTTTTTGAAAAGTCTATGAGGAAAATGAACGGGGAATCGTTAACAGGGCCCAGGTTATGCGTATGCACATGAAATGCTATTCTAGTACCGTCTACATAAAATGCTATAAGTCTGTATGAAATGCTATCTAAGTTACATAAATCGAGCTTTTGCATATGCCTGTAAGGTCGCCGGGGCTAGGGCAAGTGCTACGGGCCATGATGGAGTATGAAGAGGTGGGTTTTCAGACTACGGCGGAAGATTGGGCGTGAGGCTGCAGTTCTGATCTCTCTCTCTCTCTCTCTCTTCCCATCTATTTGTCACCTTTCCTCCGCCCCCACCATGCCAGACAACACGGCTGGTATCCGCACCAAGCGTTCAGGTTTCAACCGCCATGAGCAGAACGTCTACTTCCTGCCCATACTGGTGGTGGACAGTGGGCCTCCCTCCCTCAGCTCCACAGGCACGCTGACCATTCGCATATGTGGCTGCGACCGCGGTGAGTTAACCGCCATTTATACTAAGTTACGTTCTTCTGCTGAGTGTCATGCACCAGAAATAGCTTATCTAAAAGTTCACAACACGTCGCGACGCATTATGCATCGTGAGTTTATGGGTCGGCTATGTTTTGACCAACCCTTACGGCATCGAGTTGGCTCTCATCTCGAGTGACGTGCAGATCCATGGTGGATGCCCTATGCTCCCAAGGGGGCAAAGAGGACTAAGTCAAGTCAGTTAAGTCTTAACTGCATCTCTTACATGTGAACACATAACACTCAAATGACAGTAAATCATTGGTTTACACTACACCAATAAGTAATTTAAAGTGCTTATACCTGTGGTGTGTAATTGCAACTAACTACTAATATTATATTCCTGAATGCTTAAGTTTACAGCATAATCCATTGGTGATCGAGATTCTACTATACGTGTACAGTGGATTTTTTATGTATATTCTTTCCTGAATATGATGCTGTTCTCGTTCTGTGTCCAGTGATGTTTTAAATACAACAAACAAACAAACAAACAAAAAATCTGACAAAATCTGATTATGGAGTTTACATGCTGAAACTAAAGCCATTGCACTTGCAGTCTTGCAGTCGAGTGCATACATCCTCTAACTAATCCTATACAATTGTGAGATCTCCGCATCTGTCCTCAATGTTTACCTTTACGTTCAATGTGACCTTTGCGTTTGACCTTTTCAATCCAAAAGTTAATTATTTTCCTGGATCACTATAAGTTTCATGACAGTTCCATTGCCAATTGGCATAATGGTGTGAGTAATGCACTGTACAACTGTGTCTGTGCTGTTTACTTTTCTAGGTAGTTCACCTTTCACCTAGTAGGCCCTATGTGTAATGGAGACCAATGTTCTTTTGCTTAATTAGTAATTATCCTCACCTGGTAGCTTCACAAGGGTAGTTATGAGGTGATTAGTTTGGTCAGAGTCAGTTCAGTTCAAGCCAGCACACTGTCAAGAGCTCACTCACTACATGTTGAGTTAACCCTTTCTTTCAGGCCTTGGACAGGATAAGTCTGCAAGTTTGTGTTTTTTTTGTTAAACTTCTTGGCTCTTAAAGCAATTTACATGTTCTTTTTGTAATCTTGTATGATGCATACAATAACTATGTTTGGTTTATTATTTTACAGTAGGCTATATGACACCAATGTTGTGTTTCTATTTTTTCTGTATTGCAGTTTTACAATGTATTCTTCACTAAAGAACCCAAACTAAGTCACTGCCTTTGGAGCTTTATTGGGAACCTTGTTAGCTGTCTGCCAAGCCATACACAATGTACACCAACGTATAGTAAGGGCAGAACAGTGTCTCTAGCTTGCTTACTGTGATTAAGATCTGACCTTGATTGGGATTATCAGTCATGTTTATATGGGTATTATACTACCTACATTGGGGTATGATTGAGTTTACACTGGCAATGTAAAAACAAAAAACGTGGTAAAACACAGCGGTAGATGGTGGTGCATTAGTGAGATTCAAGGGCCGCTTTTTGAATACAAATGGAGTGCTTCTTTTTCTCTCTCTCTCTCTTTGCACTACAGATGGAGCCATCCAATCCTGCAACGCTACAGCCTACGTGATGAGTGCTGCTCTCAGCCCCGGAGCTCTCATAGCGCTGCTGGTCTGCATGCTCATCCTTATCGGTAAGTGTTCATCATAAGTATGATGAAGGGGCACGGGGGGTTCCTCTTCATCACGGACACACCTTCAACAACAGCACGTCCATCACATTTCCCGTCAGAAAGGTGCTCTAAAGTGGAAATAAATGGTTTCTAGGGGCGACCGTAGCTTAGTGGTAATCATAAAGTCATCGGTTCGCCTCCCGGCGAGCCCGTGTCTACGTGTCAAAGTGTCCCTGAGCAAGGCAATTAACCCCTAACAGCTACCCCTGAGCGCTCATTGTGAAGAACCACAGCCATCAGCCATCGGTGAAGCTCCATGGGATCAACAAAGATCACTCCCACAATTCTGTAAATATGACAGTAAACAGTGAAAACAGTGAAAGTGCTAATGTGCTCTAACTCAGTGTATACATTTAACCAAATGGACTTGCTGTGTATGAAGAAAGTACTGTAAAAAAGGTTCACTCCACTCAGAAATTCATGCAACCAAGCATACTTTAACAGCCACTTTTTTGAAGTTATCTATATTTCAGCATTGAAATCACACACACGCACAGCAGCAGAAAAACAAGGGACAAAAATACATGAAAGGGGATACATCTTTCAACATTCCTTCACGGGTGACTCACATCGGACATTTTGTCTGTGCTATTTTTTACGAAGGGACAGCTTCTTCTGCATGTACGACGTACAGCCGATGCCGCCTCGCTTTATCCATGATGTCAAGTCACTTTGTTCTGTGCCATGCACACTGGAGATGGGATGGAAGAGGGGGGAGAGGGGGCTGCAAACAGGCAAAAAGAGCTGCCTCAGCACTGTATCCCTCTGGAACAGAAGGCTTTAAATAGACAAGCCTTATCTAACTTTCTCTGTTACAAAGTTGTACGTGAACGCGAGCCCTACACATACACATACGCATGCATACACGCGTCAAACACACACCCCAACGTGCACACACGATACACAAACACAAACTAACACATTATGCTATATATTACACTCAAACACAAAATGTGCGAGCACACACACACGCACACACACACACCCACGCACCGCACATACTCATACATTCTCTCTCTCTCTCTCTCTCTCTCTCTCTCTCTCAGAGGAAGAGGAGGGCCTGAGAGGGTTAGCATTGTCACCACTGAAAGTTTGATGAGCCGGCTCTCTCACTCTCCTCATCCTGCTCTTCTGAGCCACAGATAAAGAATCAAGATGTTTTGTCTCCCTGGCGCGCAACACTTTACATAATGTTTTACATTATGTGGGCTGTGAATGATGGATGGCGTGACACAGGGTTCGCTTCAACTTTGAATAACGGGTTGCTTGTTTTGCTTTGCTTTCTTGCTTTCAAACAGCCTCTGTAATGAGGCGCGTTAAAGCCGTGTTTCCCATTAGCCAAGACATATTCCGGTGTGGCGACGTCGAAAGAAGGAGCATGATTTATTCATCAAGTTTCTAAAAGCCTAGAAATGCTGCATACTGTATGGTGCATACTGTATAACCTCTGGCCTCCAGAGGTTATATATATTTGTTGTTGGTAAAGCGCCAAGGTTTGTTGCTCTGGAACTTATACAAACAAACTTAATGTAAGCGTCTAAACTTGCCAAGAAGCTCAAGTTCATCCCCCCAAAATCTATTATCTTGGATTCACCATCTGAACTGCCCACAGCCTTCCTATGAGACACAGACTGCATGAGTAGGAAAAGATTGTGGTATTTTATCATGAACATTAGTTAGGACCAATTATAGGAAGAAGTTGAAAGTTGAAAAGTGGTGAAGTGGTCCTTTAACTGTAGCACTTGCACCACAGATTCAACTGAGTGCTGTTGAGTGGTATAGAAATTACTCCCTCACGACTGGAGGCACAGATTGAGTGGAAGCACCTGGATGCTGCCTGACTGTCCACTGTGTGGACAGTAGATTGTAGGAGCTGCAATTAAGTGCTGGGCTCAGGGGGATGAAAATGGACAGCAGTGTTCCAACAGTTGTTCGCTGGTATTAATAGAGTAGCTGGACTGGAGTGAGCCGCCATGTGAAAGCTACAGCAATCACATTAGCCAATACTTTGCTGCTCCCTCTAAAAGCATGACAACATACTAGTAATGTACACACAGATGGATAAGCTTTGTCCTGTTCTTTCACAATACACACACTTCCAATGAACACATACAGACACAAAACTAAGCATCTTTCCGCCCTTAACACATTTATCCCTGGAGTCCAAAATTTGGGGCGAAACAATTTAAAATATATATATCTAAATTGTATGTAAAATATGTGAATAAATAAGTGCTTAACTGCATAGTAGTGAAGGACTAAGGGAGCAGCCCACAGAAGCAACCCACAGAAGCACACAGCCATTAACCACTAGCGGCTAGGTCCTAGCCCAAGCAGAGAGCGGGCTCCTTCTCCCGAGGCCGGACCACCCCTATTACATCAATTGTTGGATGATGAGAACAATGAAAACACATTTCTGCCTAATTACCCTACAAGCAAACAGTCCCTCTATCAGTTAATTTAATGGGGCCCGATGTGATGAATCCATTCCACTGCGCTGCGGCATCTGCACACATCCGTTCCAATTACCAGCCATCTGCCGTGATGAACTCCTGGGCTCGCTCAGCCAGCGTGGCCCAAGGGGAAATGAGCCGTCTTGTCAGGAACGCTTATCGAAATACCTGTACACAAGGGGGGCCGGGGCCATTGTGTGTGGAGGTAATGGATGTATACATTGTACATTATGGTTCCTACAGAGGTAGAGCATGTAGCTATGCACTTGTACATTGCCTCGGACATGCTAACCTGTAGCTAGATACTGTACGCAAACCCGTGGCAGCAGTAGCATTTGTGGTGTGCATAACGGATACAGTGATGTATGAGTCTGACTCACGCACACTGGCAAGATTTAAGTCAAAAGTGAATGTCAGACTGTAAGTTATTGATGCCGTTGTTTTACACAATCCACTTTGATTAATGGCGTAAGCTACAGCCTGACCTTAAAATATCTTGCCTTTACCAATCCTGCCAATAGCATGCGGTATAGTAAAACAAACAATTATAACTATCCCCAAACAAAAGCACATTACCGCCACCCGCAGTGCGATGGATGATGGAAATTACATGTCCTGCATTTACAGGAAGCAGCTGATCTGTATGTACGAAACAGTTTGCAGTGTCAAGGTCCCCACCTCCCATTACTCTCCTCATCAGTGAGAATTGAGAGTAATTGTCTGAGCGAATGCTTGGCACCACATGGCGGCACGCTCCAGAGCCTATCACGTAGCTGTGACTGCTTCCTGGACCCCGTGGCAATTAACTCCCATTTATAGAGGAGAATAAACACAATGAGCTGAGATGCTGGCATCCCGACGGACCGCACCAAACAATGTAAGTGGAGTGTGATTGTACATTATCAGTCAGAGATATTGCATAAAAAGCCCCCAGACGCTTTTCAGTGAGTTTTTCCTCTTCGCCCGGACGCCGCTCTTCGGAGCGTGCCGTTTTCCCCTCAGTAAGTTATTGTTCAGGTCATTTACACCAAATAAAGACAATTCCTGGGACCTGCAACAAGTCATTTGTATAGATTAATATGCTTGTCACAGACTCTCTTAGTGCTTAGTGAGTGGAAAGGAAGGACCCAGAATTGGAGGGGAAAAAAAGGGTAAAACAAAAAAAGAGCCACCTACCAACTTCCAAGGTAACTGAACATTTGATTTGATGCCAAGCCGGGAGACACCCGTAAAATATCTTATAGTTGTTAGATTAGATTAAGTACATATTTGTAAAACTGTCTGTAGATGGGGATTGGGGAAGGATCTGAAGGGGATTGGGGAAGGATCTGAATTACGTAATATTACACTCAAGGGTGTGCTTTACCGTGATTATTGGCACGGCGGTCATGTGGCAAGCATCACTCAAGAACCAATAATCACACCCTCGAGTGTAATATTGTGATTATGCAGTTACCAACAAAGCAAAACACATCAGTGTATTCATATTGTGGGTCAATTAACTATCAAAATAAAAATAATATGTTTCGCTATTCCCTATCTCTGTTTCCCTGATCTGACTGAGACATCCCTGTTGATTCAAAGTAAGCAGCTCTCTATCACAGAGACTCTGTCTCGATCACCAGTCAACAGTCAACACAGCTGAGCTGTCAAAGCCGGCCCGGTGCAATGGGATGAATTCCAATATCCTCTGAAGTATACTGTAGGTCGCGTGGCCAAAATATCTGATCTACAGTGTTACAACACGCTGTGGTGGTGACGCGTTGAGAACGTGTAGATCGGCCATTTTCGCCGCATGATATCGTCGTACGACAAAGTAGGCTATAAAAGGCTGTAAATGTTTTACGAAAGTCTCGGAATTATCAACGTAATCCATTTGGAACGGGTTTGTTTGTTCTACGGTGGGTCTTGCTTGTAGGTGTGTGTGTGTGTGTGTGTGTGTGTGTGTGTGTGCGAGCGCGCACGCGCGTGCGTGTCTGTCTCTCTGTTTGGGGCGGTTAGTGGCTCGAGCGTCTGAGTGAATTGAAATCTGCTTAATCACATGTATACAGTATGTAGGCAGTTATTAAAATGAGATTAAATCTTCATTGATTTATCCAGATGCATGCAGCCTTTGTTTTCCTCGTCTCATTAGTCTAATAAGGGATCCATCTATATATTTTTTTTTATCCAGACTTTATCGACCTCGCCATTGTTCCATCCATATGTACAGTAGTTGGTGTCCTCTGATTCTCGGCAGTGATGTACAGTAAACTTTAACTCTGTGGTGCTTTGGACTCACTTACAGTAATTATTGACGGAAAGATTGACATCCCTTAAGATTCTGGGCAAAGCAATTAGGATTGTGGAAAATCAATTCTCATGCAAATTAAATATTATTTGAGAAAGCTATAATTGTCTTCATAGGGGGTCAAAGTAAGTTACACAAATTAGAACGTGTGTGATTTTGGCCTCCATGATTTAAAACATTAAACAAATTTGCACATTCCAGTAAAACCAGTGAGAAACCTTATTGAAGGACCTGACTGCATTTTGATCCCAGGGGTTCAGTTGGTTATGTCTTTATATTTACTTTGATGAAGTGCACTTCCTCTTTTACCATCAACCTTTTGCCTGACAGCTCATATTCCAAATATATGTATTATGCAGTCCCTGAACCTCATTCAAGTCACATGATTTCACTTAATGACAGTTTTCAACATCCTATGATTTGTGGCATTTACCTCAACCCATATCGGGCGCCTCATTTAACAACGTGTGTAATGCTGAACAAAAACATAAACATAAACATCCACTGTCCATATGATTTAATATCACAATACCCGCCTGATGATAATCTTTAGTTTTATGTCTCTCTCAGTCTCACGGCCACTTCTCTCTACCTCTCTCTACCCTTTCCCTCTTTCTATCAAAGTCCTGGTCTTGCTGATCGTGAGCCTCAAGCGGCACAGGAAGGGCCATCGGATGTCCGAGGATGAGGAGGACATGCGCGACAACGTCATCAAGTACAACGACGAGGGCGGAGGCGAGCAGGACACGCAGGCGTACGACATGAGTGCCCTGAGGAACCTCTACGACTTCCCCGAGGCCAAGAGCAGCTCCTACGACTCTGGGCCGGCGGACCCACGCTCGCTGCCCCAGTGGGTCCAGACGGCCAGCCGGACGGGGGCGGGAGGGGTCGGCGCAAAAGGAGGCGGGGCAGCGGCGGTGGCGGACTTCACCGTCTTCAAAGGCTACATCCGCAAGAAGGTGGAGCAGGCGGACGCAGACCTGTCGGTCCCGCCGTATGACTCTTTCCAGACGTACGCCTTCGAGGGCAACAGCTCGCCGGCGCTCTCGCTCAGCTCCATCCACACGCTGTCCACCACCTCGGAGCAGGATTTCTCCTACATCGGCGACTGGGGGCCGCGCTTCAAGCAGCTGGCGGGCTACTACGCTCCCCCAGGGAACACAGAGGAGGAGGAGGGGTCCTAGCACTGAGCTAGGTTTGCACCCGAGACCTGAAAACTCTCCGCTGTGCTCTTCTGCCTGTAAGGTTACTTCTTATATCCGCGTCCTCCTCTGACCCTCGAGCGTTCCACTGAAGGCCTATTCATACTCCAGTTTTAGGTGATGAGGTGACCACAGTTTCGGTGGTCACCTCATATCGAATAGTAGATCAAAATAAAAATGTACACAATCACAGAGAGCCAAGTCAATATGCCGAATATAAGACGGCCCCCATTTTCCATGACTCATTGTCTGGTCCCCGATATGACTCTAGAAATATGAAAAGACAATAGATAAATAGAAAGATATTAAATATTAATGAATTATAACTGTGATATGCTTACACGTTCGTCACATTTCTTTATGGAATTGGGCTCCGACTATTGATTATAATAGAAATATTTCGCTTTGATTCATAAAGAAATTTGGAAACGCTGAGTAAGGGGCAGCGGTGGCCGAACGGTTTGAGCAGCGGTCTTGATATCGGAAGGTCGCTAGTTCGTATCCCCGGACCGGCACGTTAAAATTACCACCGCTGAAGTGCCCTTGAGCAAGGCATTGAACCTCTACCATGCAATGTTCTATGAGCAGGGCCTGGCTGTAAACAAGTTATTAAGCTTAGTCCAGTTACCCTGGGTAAATATAGTAACTTTGCTTTGCTTTGCTTACTCAGTGCAAAACTATGCTGATTTATTTATTCATAATAATTAACTAGTCTGATTAACCACTTAAGCCGTATTTAATTTATACTTTGTTGTGTAATGGTGTCATGCAAAAATATACAGCAAACTGACAAGTATTTTCGGTATTTAAACATGCATTTTCACCTATAATGACATGCTCAAATGTTTTTGCATAATTCATTTAATTGCAGTTGTTCAATTATCTGTTGCGCCTCTAGAATAATTGATAGATATTGACAGACTTTGACTGTATAAATGACAAATACATGTAATATAATTTGGTAATACAGTACCGCCCTATTCTTTCTCCCAACAGTTTGTATGCTGGCAGAACTGGAAGAGGCTGCTCTACGGGTCCCTGGTCTGTCTTCCGTGTGTCATGATGACCTTCCTGTTGGCCACGGTGGCAAAGCGTGACCCTGAAGAGCTGCAGAATGGCCGGGTCCAGCTTATCTTCTCTGAGGAGAGCAGAGACAAGCTGGTGACAATACAGGTGAGACCCTACAGTGTGTCTAATGGAGGGCAGAGACAAGCTGGTGAGACCCTGCAGTGTGTCTTAAGGCCTATTTATAGTCTGGATTTCCGGTGGTGAGCTGACCACCGGAGCTGAAATAACGTTGAGCGGTGTTGAGTAAAAACAGAGAGAAGGGCTGGAGCGGTGGTTTGCTCTTCACCGCGGCTCGTGACGTCATGTTGTATAGTTTGGTGGTCACCTAACCACCGAAAATCCAGACTATGTATGAGCCTTAATGGAGAGCAGAGACAAGCTGGTGACAATAGAGCGTCGCAGCCCCGCCCCCTTTCATGACGACGCCAGGCCCAGGAAATTAATCCCAATGCATTTTTCCCATAGACATTTCAAAACGTATTTATTTAAAGACCTTTTAAGCGTCGTACGAAGCCAACTCTTGTCGTGACAAATCATGACAACACATGACAATATTTTGGACCAAACAAATAATTACAAAGAAGAAAAACAACAAAATTAATTATTTGTTTGGGCCGAAAAATTGTGTTTGTTGTCATGAGTTGGCTTTGTCCGCGGCGTAAACGTCTTTAAATAAATACTTTCTGAAAAGTCTATGAGGAAAATTAACGGGATTTCTTTTCCGGGTCTCTCGAGGGGGGCGGGGGGACTGCGACGCTCTATACAGGTGGGATTATAAAAGTGGACAGGCTCAGACACTTGCTAGTTGCTAAGGATGCATGAGGTCATCAACACTGTTTCATTCAAATCCTGGCCCAGTAATTTTCTTTTCTAAAGAAAGAAGCTGTGTAATACTTGTTACACAGCTTATACATGGTAGCACCACTGTGCTGACGTGACAATAACTATAATGTTCTGTTGAAAAGGAGAAAAATATCACCGTGAGTACATTGCGCAGCCAAAAAGGTTGAGAACCGGCCCTGCAATAGAGTAACACAAAGGGCCTGATCCCTCAGACAGACCAGTCGTTCCCGATGAGACCACTGCTTACTTTGAGGCCTATAGCTATGTGCTAGAAGGCTTGCAGGGGCAAGAGGAGGCCCACATGCTCTTCCAGAGGGTGTGTGTGTGTGTGTGTGTGTGTGTGTGTGTGTGTGTGTGTGTGTGTGTGTGTGTGTGTGTGTGTGTGTGTGTGTGCGTGTGTGTGTGTGTGCGTGTGCGTGTGTGCGTGCGTGTGTGCAAACGCTAGAGCTGTGTATAGCAGCTTAAATTGAGCTATTATTCATTTCCATGCAGGTCTGACATTTTTCTAAAAATGACGGTCTCAGTTTTCCATCTCTACAAATCAAACATACAAAAAGAAGAAGTACATAAACTCAGAAAATACAGAGAGAGAGAGAGAGAGAGAGAGAGAGAGAGAGAGAGAGAGAGAGAGCGAGAGAGAGAGAGAGAGAGGAATCAAGGTCGTGGTCTCCATTATCTTCTATGATCACTTTGGCTCTCTGGCACACATGGATGGGTTCGTAGGTTCATGCACCTTGTCTGCACTCCCTGTGCCGTCCAACAGCTATACATTACCCCCTCAATGAGGGAGTATCTGTGTGAAGGCAGTTCATTTGGATTCTTGTCTCCCAGTCTCTGCTCTTCTCACCATAGCATGAGCCATAACTGTAAACCACACTGTATATTCATCTCAAAAGGAGAACAAGTTAGCCTAAAACTCTGTGAATAAATACTTGACCTCTGGATATGAAACTGTTACTGAATCTTCCGCTCACTTGAGCCATTGAGTTATAATTGTACTTCCGACAGTCTTCCGGGTGCTTCAAAACACCACTGAGCAACTTCCATCGAAATGAATGGCGGGGGGGGGGCTAACACTCCGGTTCGGTCTCTATCCTTTTATTACTCTATGACTCTAGAGTCTATGGGCTCTATTAAGCAAGTACAATCATGTTACATATAATATTACAGTTTTAAGAGGTGGAGGCGTGGGCAATGTCATAATACAATTATGGGCATGGCAAGAAGCGCTTTCGACACCCCGCGGAGTGCGCAAAACGGCCTTGAATTAGTCATGGGAGTGTTTGAGACGTACCCAATCAACATGTCCGTACTATTCTCTTTACCAGTCAGCTGATGTCACACACGGAATGTGTCACATTTGGGTTAATTATTCCTATTGCACTGCATGCTGTCACCTTTATGCCTCAAAAGAACAGATCCACAAGCTGTCACAGCCATGATGTGCATACTGTAGCTTGTAGGCCTGTCTCTATTTTGTTAAGTAACTTGCAGTGTTAATTGGAAAGTCATTACAGCGGCGCAGCCATCATATGCCATACAAGGGAGGGAGATTTACGCACATCATCACTTCATTTGTTTCTGTTCTAATCGTGAAAAACAGCTCTTTATTCTAGTTAATTTGATTCATAAATGAATAACTAAGCCTTTGAAACTGCGAGTAGATACGCAGCATATGGCTGGCAAATTGGCAATCCATGCATAATGTTCCCAGAATCGTCTAACCTCCGAACATACAAGTTTGTTTGATATTGTTTAATTCGATAACAATAGAACCATATACCATACAGCGAATGAAAGCAAGATTCCTAAGGAATATGGAGATTTTTACATTTAAAAAAAAAGATTGAGAATTGAACGAACAATGACTATTTCAAATATCAACTTTCAAACTCATCTTTACCAAAAAGCTAAAGTAAATAGGTCTATAAAAATAATCCCAAAAGAAGCGCATATAACAGGGGTCTGTAACCTATTTTAAATGAAGTGCCATGTTTTTATTTTCTAGATAGTGAGTCTGCCATATCAAGATTAATTTTAATGACACCACTGGTTTAAACAACATTAGGAGAAAAGCCCAAATAAGCACTTTAAACAAGAAAAGCAACTGCCAATATTTACAAGCAACTTTACAGAAAAAGAAGCCGCTTATAATAAACAGACATGGCAACACTCCAGCAGCGCCCAGAGCCGCTCAAGTGTAAAATCAAACAGTGCTTTTTGCATTTAAGACGTGGTCAGACCCAGGTGGAATCGTTATGCACTGAGTGTTTTTAGGTCAAGGGGCTTAATAGCAAATTGCGCAAAGCGAAAATAATTAACATATGGACACTCCCACAATTCTAAAATATTCAGGAACGTCGTATGCCATACTGTATACATGTGCGATCAACATGGCTTGCATAATACGAAAGGGCGCAGAGCGAGGCCAATTTCTGTATTACCGCATAGGTTTAGTAATATGATTTGACTTGCTTAAACGATTCCGTACATACGACGTTGCCATACGTCATAGCGCCTATACATAGGACGTATGAGGACATCCTAGCGCATCCTCAATGATACCGGGCGAGGTAAGAATATTCAGAATTTTTCCTTTTTTTTTTGTCAGTTCGCCTTTCGGCTACCGTATGCTACGCTCTGGGCTCATATCAGCTTACCGTTGACTTAGCTGTTAGCGCGGCGGAAATAATGACTCGTCTCTCCTAATCCAGGGCGCGCTCCGTGGTTATGAACGGATCGATATACTTGCGCTTCATTTCTGCTCCTCATCCGTCTCTCCCGCAAAATATGAACGCTTTTCGGATTAAATATCGTATAAATTAAAATGATAGCAATGTAAGCTAGCAATGTAAAGTAAACTGTTTTTAGTAGATTGTTTCCGGGTTGTGGGTTTCAGAGTAAAAGCGCTCAGACAACTCTGGCACCCCAGAGCTCCTATTTTGAAGAACTTCCGGCACCGATTGTGTTTAATAGACCTGTGTGACTCTATGAGGAGGAGGAACGTGGCGTGACAATGTCTAACACGATGGTTCAAAATCTGGCCAAGTTAACCAAACCAAACAGAGATGTTTTGATGCCTTCTTTATTAAACTCGAACTAACACATCAGCACAGTAACTTGATAACAGCGTCTGGCTGTGCCACGCTATTATATGTCCCCCAACAATCGGCAGAGGTAGGAATTAACGTTAATAAAACACACTATATGTTCAGGACGTCTCCAGACGTCTTCATAATAACCCCATGTGGTGCCCAAGACGTCTGGGGTCGTCTTAGCAAAAAAGAAAAAAAGACCCACTACCCACAGAAAACCCCCAGGACAGTGTTTCTTGTCCCCCAAACATCATTAATGTGTGATGCACAGTTTAATGTAGTTTATAGCACACAAAATGAAACTTATTTCTTTCTTTTTTTCATCAGGTTTGTTCGTGCTGCAAAACAGCTGTGTTTCCAACGAAGAAGAAACAGAAGATAGTTAAAAACCATTTCAAGTGACAGTTTGCCATTACCGTCTCCCTCACGTCTGACCAGAGACAGTAACTGCACCTGTACCTACACCACGAGGACCTATCGATGACAACCAAAATGTCTCCCACATGTCTATCACTGTCTCCTTCATGTCTGACACTAAAACAGGCTTGAAAATCCACCTTTCCGTGGGGGTTTGAACTTGTGAAGTTTGGACTCAATGTCGGATGTCTAGACCACTAGACCACCTTTCAGCAGCCAAAGGGAGAGGAAATGATTTCTCCTCCCATAGTCAAGTGACTACCCCCCACCTCTTTATCCTCCTCTTTTCCCCCCAACCTGTACACTTTTTTATATTATTATTTCTTGTTATGATGATTTGAAATTTTCATGTCATGATTGTTAATTGAATACCCAGGACCTGAATTGAAGTTAAGACTGCAAGGACTTTTTTCGGAGATATTAATTCATTCAAGTTTTATTTATTCCCAGAAATACACAGAGTAATTAAACTCATTTGCATTTATGTACAATATGGTACATATAAAATGTATGTGTTTGACTGTACTGTATGACCGTACTGTAATCAAAACAGACAGTTACTGAAGTCACTCACTTCTGATATTGTTCTGTCCCCAGTCACCTGAGGCCTCATACACACGTATCAAACACATATTCCGTGTCTTGGCTGTGTTTCATGGCCACCACAATGCTTGGGCCATGAAACACAGATGGAACGACCATGAAACACAGATGGAACACAGAATGTTCGTTTGAAATGTGTGTATGAGGCCTGAGGGCTCATAGGGCGCTTCTACACAGTCTCGTCATGAAGATGCTCGCGGCAGGAGTCTTCCTGATTTTTAGACAGCTGGTGGATGGAAATGAAGCTCCGCCCACGCTGCAAAATGCTGCGTCGGCCAGAAATCCGTTGCAAGCTTCATTTTCCATCCACCAGCTGTCTAAAAATAAGGAGACACCTGCCGCGAGCGGCATTTGGCATCTTTGTGACACGACTGTGTAGAAGCGCCCATACGCGTGGCCTCACACACACATGCAGAACGCATGTTCTGTGTGACCAAACACATGTGTTTGATGGCTGTGTTCTGCCCATCTCTCGTCACAATGGGTGCCCCATCTGTCCCTCTCATTGACAAGTATTTACATTAGTCAAGCTCAAGCACAATTACTTTTGACTATTTATCTGATCAGGTTTGTGTCCCCAAAAGTACTGTGATTGATTTTTCTAAGCGAGCAGACCACATGCACATTATTTCATGGCCACAACAAAGAGACGGCATGTTCCAAATTATCCCTCCAGCCTTCCGAGAACATTTTAAAAGACTTACGTGTTTTGATAGAATGTTTGATAAACTTGCCTATAGTGCTCCTCTCTCTGGCTCTGGCTCCTTTACAAAAAAGTGAAACACAATATTGTGATAAAATACAAATGTTTTATTTATTTTTGGCAGAAATGTACGTCTAATCAACACGTCTAATCACAAAACATTGCTAGCTTGTAGTTCTATTTTCCTTTCGTGAACCATGTTAAATTAAGTGCTTAAATTATTAAAACCAAGACACATCACAAGGTATTGGCACTAGAGCCTTTTTTTATTCACAGGGTGCAGGCAAAATGTATGCAATTGGTATAGCTAAATGGGAAGTTAGAATGCAACCTTGGTGACCTGAGAGTGATGTGTGACAGGTGTGTGAGCTGAGGGAGAGAGTGATGAATGAGAAAGTAAGTGGTGACTCGGATCCTGAGGATTGGTCTCTGGCTGGTGTTGGAGGAGGATAAAAGGCCTGGCTCTGTTCAACACGGGCCCTTTCTGAAACCAGTCCCTTGACTTGAAGTGCTCTCGGGAGGTTCCCTCGTCAGGAAGTGCCCCTCCAGCTGAATCAAGTTCCCTTGATTAGGGTGCTGGGTATAAAAAAACAGTTTGGAAATACACTCGCCGTCCTTGTGCAGAAACAGGAAATAGACACCATTCGTTGCCATGGTTACCATCATGCAATTGTGTTACCTGTTATTTTGTTTGTAGGCTACAGTTATATTGCATTGTACGTGTATGTTTGTGTGACATGATCGGCACAGACTCGCTCTTGGGGGCTTTATCACTTCCACTCAAGGCTGCTTGGTTTCGGACGACACTTAATATGGCGCAGCCTCGCGTGAACGCGCATATCGAGGGCAAGTGTGTAGGGAGAGTGGCGAGGAGCTGGTTTCAGAAAGGGGGCAGGTGTCATCTCTTCACTCCCTTGTGGACTGCCAGCAACCAAACTCTCATAGTTGTGCTCTCTGTAGGCCTACTATTTTTTTTGTATGTATTCAGCTCAGTATAAAAACAATACAGTGAACATACAAATATAAGAAGGGTAAAGTGCTAGGCCGAGGCAAAAAGCCCAAGGGGCTTATACGAGGCCTCTACCTATGTAAAACACAATGAAACATTGTACAAGAAATATAGAATATCCAGAATGATTGCAGTATAAAAAAATCACACCTGTGTGAACTGAGTGGTGCAACAACATGATTAGAATACTTTGTTATCTACATGATTGGAGAAAATAAGACATAATACAAAGAAATATAATTAAGTGATCTGGTCAGTTAAGTGGGTTCTAAACTTATGTTTGAAATGATTTAATTAAATAGAATTAGATGAGATTGCTGTATAGGTGTTCCATAGCTGGGCCCTGATGGAGAACTGACCAGTACGGAACTTCGGGAGATGTAAATGGTTTGCCTGCCTCGTATTGAAGTGGTGCACATCACTGTTGAACTGAAAGAACTGCACTATTACCCCTGATATGAGTGATATCACCTTATAATGATTTTAACAGCTGGGTTTGGTAAGGGTGGGGTTCATTTATTTTGGGGTCCCCTTTATGCTCATGTTTTGATTAACAGGAGGCAGAGTAGTGACTGTATTTTGGTTTACTAATTTGGGGTATAGTTCAGTTAGGATTAGAATATTTAGTTTGTTTTATTTTATTTCATGCTCAATTCTCCCCACCCTGGTGACAGTAATTAAACCCGCTGGATGGCTGGCTGCAGTCCTGCTTGCTGCTGGTTCATTTAGGAGGTTTTAAGAGGGATCCAACCATCCTCAAGCCCCTCAAAGACCCTCTCCTGCATCACATGGTTTTCAATTGTATTCATGTCAAGGACCCCCAACTCAATCTGCATTGAGTTGGGGGGTCTGAGAGACTGTAGTAGACTGGCTATTTTCAAAGAGAAAATGTATAAGGGGGGTTAATTGAACTGACTTGGTGCTAACAAAAAGATCCATTTACATCATAGTCCACAAGGACCCCCGAGGGATATCTCGCCTCTCTACCAAACATGAGGTAGTAGGGGGAGTATTTAGTAGTCAGATGTTTTTTTTTTGTCTTGAGGGCAAACACAGGGGCCTGCAGGTATTTATCCAACTTGTTTGGCACACAGGGCTGCCAGAGGAGGAAGAGTGCCAGAGACCTGAAAATGTCCACATTGCATAACATATAATAGCAGACATTCAGATGCATTTAATGTAGTCTACAGCAGTCTACATTCTACAACATGAGTTGTGTGGGTGTATCTGCCAATTTGACAGAGATGCAATTAACGTATTACCTAGTCTGGATGGTGCTGTTCATTTTCTCCACCTGACCATTTGTTTGGGGATGGTAGGCCTATGGTGCGGAGAAGCTGCGCTCCATTTCTAGGAGAGCCTCTTATTCACCTTAAATTACATTTTGCATTAATACTAAGTTAGATTTCTAATGCAAATCACACTTCATCTGGCAGTTTGGACTCTGCGGTCCAAATGCAAAGGGCTTTGTGTGGGTCAAAGTTCAAATCACACAATGCTCCTCCTGTTTGCCTTAGATGCAACGGCGGCAGATAAAAAGGATGAAGAACAAGATGAAGAAAGAGCTCGGCCATGAGTGAAGAGGAGGAGGAAGCCATTTGGGATGTTTGGGCTCTTGATCTTCCAGACAATCAATCTTTATTTCAGGCTCCATGAAGGTCCATAACAATAAACAATACGGGGGACAACACAACAGGAATTAAAAACAGCAACAGGATGCTGCTCTTCTTATAGGCATGCTCATTGTCATTATAATTTCATTTTTTTGGTGTACCAATTCATGAAAATAGCAGTGTTGGCCCCTGCACGATTGGTCAATTCAGTAACTAAAGTCAGATAGTGATCAAGATGTAGCCATTTTTATTACAAGGCTACATCTTGTCCACAATCTTTTCAAAAATGCTGACGAACCTATCTTGGTCTCCTCCATCAGCTGCTGGAAGATCTGGTCTCTTCCTTCTCCGCTATCCTGCACCAGGACATCCAGAATAGCATCGACTGATGCCTCCTCCGTCTTCTTCTTCTTTGCAGGAGAGGTCAAGGGTGCACACCATGGCGCTTGTGGATGGCAGGGTGGCAGATGGTGCCGCGGGTGTCGCTGGCGGTGTAGTGGGGGTCGCCCGTGCTGTGGGGGTCGATGGACCAGAGGGAGGTAGCGTGGACTTGGCGACGGGTGGGGGTCACAGATGGCTTTCACCCCCACTGCCTCATGCATATACTCCCAAAGAGTCCATGTGGCTGGGGTTTGCTCCCCCTGGTCCATCCCAGTGCCGGTCGCGGCGGTGCCTTCAGGTCTATACAGAACAAACACTGACGTGAGAGCTATAGCTCTGCAACATCTAAGGGGCTATATATATTTTTTTTTAACAATATATTTGACAAACAGACAACAGACAATACAACAAACAAAACAATACATAATACAGACAATACAATTACTTAAAATGAAAAACAAACAAAACAATAACATACAGTACGTACATAATAATAATAATGGCACTCGAATGGTAACAATAACAGAGTCAAACAACAAACAAGACCAAAAACAAACAGCTGCAGAGAATAAGATTAAACAATTTCCCCCATTAAATAAGATAAGTCATTAACCGTAATATATTTAATAAACTTTCCCCATATCTTATCAAACATCTTCTGTTTATTCTTCAAAGTATACGTGATTCTTTCCAGAGGAAGACACAATGATAACTCCCTAAACCACTGAGCTAAGGGGCTATATTTATGTTGTGTTTATTTGTTAACTCAAGCGTTCCAAGTTTGAATGGTGATAAATCCGTGTTGGATAATGGTAGACTATATGTGATACACAAAGGAAATATGAAAAGGGAAACAAGAACTCTGAAACTGAAAATAATCTGTGCAGAAGGCGCATAATGTTACGTGTTATTTTGTTTGTACAGTTATATTGCATTGCATCGTGTATTTGTTTGCGTGACTTATGGATTGCATCAACACAATTCATGGACATTTCATAATTCATGGTGTTTATAATTCATGTTTCACAGTACAGTTTCATGTACAGGTTTTCACAGTGTCTCACACTGGGTAAATAAAGAGCCCTTTACTTGTGAACATCAGTTGGAGCTTTGTCTATTCTGCATCAGATGAAGATTGTTTTGGAGCCGTTACACAACGCAAATGTGATTTATTTGTGGTGGTACTTACTCTTTGTAGGTCGCCTTTTCCATTCGGAAAAGGGCTGCACAAGCCAATCGAATCAGCATAGACTCACCCTTGAGGGCTTTATAAGCCACTTCCACTCAAGGCTGATTGGTTTCAGACGACACTTAATATGGCACAGCCTCGCATGGATGTGCATATACCGAGTGGAAGTGTGTAGAGCCGAGAACGAGTGGCGATCGAGGAGCCCATTTCAAAAAGGGCCACATGTGTCAAAATGCAAAAGGCTTTGTGTGGGTCAAAGTTCAAATCACACAATGCTCCTGCATTTTTCCTGCAGATAAAAAATGATGAAGAACAAAATGAAGAAATAGCTCTGCAAGAGCTCGGCCATGCAGTGAAGAAGAGGAGGAGGCCATTTGGGATATTTGGGCTCTTGGTCTTCCAGACAGATGGAGACTATGACCATTTCCCCCAATTGTGTCCACTATAATCCTTGAGCGTCTCTACCATACCAAAACCCTTTGAAAAAGGGTTTATCTTGGGTTTTTATTGAACTGCTGTCTGTTCCCTGTGTATATAGAATTAAATCAACTGATCACCGGAAAAACGCAATCCCAGTGGATATTATACTCCTTGTCTCAGACAGCCACGATAGAACTCTGAAAGTGTCTGACTGCAAATACGGTTTACCTGCTCTTAATTATAAGTTGAATGGACGACGTACACCTTATCTTTCCAAGAGATTGATGTGTTTCGCTGTTTTTTTTAACAGTTTCCCTGCGGCAATTAAACGATCGTCTTTCAAGATACACTACACGAACCTTTGAAGAGTCACTGCGCCGAATTTGTCATTGCTTGTCATGAAGCTTTAAAAGGTTCGCTTGTGTTGAAAAGTATTCCAAAGTGGCGTTCACAACAACAGTGCGGAGGAGGAGCGCCCTTGCTGCGCGGCACCGCCGACCATTGTAATGAATTGGGCCTCAATTACCCTTAAAGGTAGAGTAAGTGATTTCACTCAAAAAACCGTAGGTTTCGTTTTTGGCTGTGGGACCTAAGCCTTCGTCCAATCAGGACAGAGAGTCAAAAACAAAACCTAAGGTTTTTTGACCCCCTGCAGGGGTTAACTGGGGACAGGGAGGAACTCCTTATATGGTCAGCACACTCTATAGTAGAGAGGATTATCACAACAAAACAAAAAAATAAGTGATATTTGAATTAAGTGAAATCACTTACTCTACCTTTAACATGATTTGACTGTCAGGTATTAAGTCATTAATTAAGCTTAGCTATATTGTCTATCAAACAAAAGCTGACACTGGCATTTTTCCACCCTATTGTCTTAGTTTTAGTCGCGTTGCCGTCTGCAAAAACAGAGGGTTATTTAGGCAGTTGCCACAACATAGACTATATATTACGTATTTCCTGTCTGCAGGTTGTGGAGTGCGTGCTACCGAGTGGAGATGCATATCGTACCAATTAAGCCCTGCAGTCTGAGCAGGCCTATCAGAATGCTGTAGAGAGACTAGTCGATGTACGGCGGCACGAGAGTCTCTGTGTCCTCAAGGCCACGGTAGTCTTTCTTTCTTTCTCCTGTTTATCATTTTGCTTCTTATCATTTAATATCTTTTTTAGACAGAATGGGACTGTTCACTTTAAAAGGATCCGCTCTGATTGTATGAACAAGTGTTCAGTGTGTTGTTTTGTTTTGTTTTGTGAAGCGTCAGGCTCAGCATGTAATGGGGTGGATGGATCACACTTTCAGGGGAAAATAAGCTTGTTGTGCTGTTCATTAATCACAGGTTTGGTGTTGAATCAAGCGGAGCGCAATGCTTCACATTTATACCAGTATTTGTCTCCCTCCTTCGCATCCCGCCCACGCACACAGGGCACAATATCATGCTGTCCTCTAACTATAAGCATGCATGCACACGCACGCACACACACACACACACACACACACACACACACACACACACACACACACACACACACACACACACTAACACATACACACAGGGACAACTGTTAATATTTGAACACCGATATAGCTACCAAAGGAGATAAGTTTAGCTAAAAACAGACACATCAGCTTTTCCACGGCTGCTCTTGTGATCTCACACACACACACACACACACACACACACACACACACACACACACACACACAGCACCTGTTTGTGTTCTCTAGTCAGGGGGGGGGGGGGGGGGTGGCGTTACACAAGCTAAATGCTGAAATACTAATATGTGGAATTCTTCAAAAATAGTTCAAATAGTTGACCTGCAAGCTCACAATGTGTCGATGTAGAATTATGGTTGAACTATTTTAAAATGTGAACTCCAGATTAATCTTTTTATAAATCTGCTCACTGAATTGATACTGTATATATTTGACAACCGACCAAAGATTTGTTATACAATTTGTGGTACAAAGTGACATGCTGTATGCTTGTACATCTGCTATTTTTGAATACTCAACGTTTAGAATATGGATAAATGTAATTTCAAACGGGCTGCGATGAAGAGGTCTATAACTGTCACTTCTAATAAATAATAGTCTAATATTAATAATATTAATAGCTAGGATTTCAGATTCTCGTTTTCTAAAATATAAATAAAGATATGAACTGGAATGCCGTATGTACTGTGACGCTGTCAGTGGAGTAGCGCGCGCGCGCACACGCGCACACACACACACACACACACACACACACACACACACACATGCACAAATAAAAAGAGCTGAGTTGCACTGTACTGGTGGGTTCTGGTTCCATCTACACCAACTGCTACATATTGCTCCACCCCTTACCCATTATCCTTATCTGCCATTTTTTTTTACCCTTTTAAAACATTTTTAAAATAGTTCAAATAGCTGATCTGCAAGCTCACAATGTGTCGAAACTGTCGATGTTTTAAATGTTTTAAAATGGTAAGAAATTGCAAAATACGTTTAGTAATCTCTGTCGTGTGGAAATATTTTTATTACTCTTTTCACACAATAAAAATTAAATGCCACATTTAATACTACTATACTGCCGTGCTAAAGTAGGCTGGTCAAAATAGCAGATCTACAAGCTCACAAGGCACTGCATCTTATATTATGATAACTGTGAGCTTATGTAGATCAGCAAGTTTGACTACTGTGAGTTTGTAGATTGGCTGTTTGTTATATTCCAAGGTTTTTGGACAAATGTTAAACTTTTAGCTTAATGACCTTGCAAAATAGGTTTGCAAGATTGGAAGTGTGTGTGTGTGTGTGTGTGTGTGTGTGTGTGTGTGTGTGTGTGTGTGTGTGTGTGTGTGTGTGTGTGTGTGTGTGCTGATCCAAAATGCCGCAGCTCGCTTGGTCTTCAACCAGCCAAAATTCTCACATGTCTCCCCCCTGCTCCGTTGCCTCCACTGGCTCCCGGTCGCTGCCCGCACAGAATACAAAACTCTGATGCTGGCATTCAAAGCAACCAAAGGTATGGCTCCCCCATATCTTGCAAGTATGATCGAACCCTACAAACCCTCCCGCTCACTCAGATCAGCCAACGCAGGGAAGCTGGAAGTACCCTCACTAAAAACGCCGGGACAACACTCCACACGTCCCAAACTCTTCTCCCTTCTGGCTCCAAAACTGTGGAATGCACTTCCCATTGCAGTCAGAACTGCAGCATCACTCCCAATCTTCCGCCGTAGTCTGAAAACCCACCTTTTCAGACTCCATCATGGCCCATAGCACTTACCCCACCCCCTTAGATAGCAATTCTGTAGACTTAGATAGCATTTGATACAGACTTATAGCATGTTATGTAGACAGCATAAGTGCATTGTATGTGCTATTGTCATAGCACGTCATAGTACATATGTATAGCATAGTAGTATAGATGTATAGCTTATATGTATAGTTTCATTATAGATATTCCACTGTTACTTTCTTAGCTTACGCATGTTTCATGATAAATGTTTTTATGTGATGTATTCCCATGCTTTTTTGTTCTTGCTTAATGTAAGTCGCTCTGGATTAAGAGCGTCTGCTAAATGCCTAAATTGTAAATTGTGTGTGTGTGTGTGTGTGTGTGTGTGTGTGTGTGTGTGTGTGTGTGTGTGTGTGTGTGTGTGTGTGTGTGTGTGTGTGTGTGTGTGTGTGTGTGTGTGGACTACTTGGTCCTTTAATGAGAGGCTATTTAGGCCTACAGGTTTGATAGGTGATTGGATCAGAAACATTGTCAAATAATTAAACTTTCTCTGTCGTGTGGAAAATGTTTTATCTCCAGATTAATCAATAATGTTGTAAAAGGCAGTTTTTTACCAGCTCAGAACCATAGCCAAACTAAAACCCATTATAACCCATACAGACCTATAGTCACAGTCAGTCATGCATTTATCACCTCCCGGTTATAGACGACTGCAACTCTCTATATCTGGGTCTGCCCCACTCCGCTATCTCCCGCCTACAGAGGGTCCAAAATGCTGCTGCCAGACTGATAACTGGAACAAAAAAAAGAGATCATATCACCCCAGCATTGGCAAAACTACACTGGTTACCTGTGTAATTCCGCATTCAATTCAAATCACTCCTCTTTGTATTTAAATCCCTATAAACGGCCTTGCCCCTTCCTATATTTCTGAACTAATAACTGCTCCCCCTACCACCAGGACACTCACATCCTCCACTCTCAAACTCATGGCAGCGGTGGACGAACGGTTTGCGGAGCGGTCTTGATATCGGAAGGTCGCTAGTTCGTATCCCCGGACCGGCATGTTAAAATTACCACTGCTGAAGTGCCCTTGGACAAGGCATTGTACCCCTACCATGAAATGTTCTATGAGCAGGGCCTGGCTGTAAACAAGTTCTTGAGCTTAGTCCAGTTACCCTGGGTAAACATAGTACCTTTCCTTTTTCCCCCTTCAAATCTGAAAACCAAAGGTGATCGGGCTTTCTCTGTAGCTGCAACTATACACTTTGGAATAATCTTCCACTCCACATCAAGGCTAGCCCCACCCTGGAGATTTTTAAATCCAACCTGAAAACTCACCTTTTTAGTCTGGCTTTTAACACAGTGTGAAGTTATTGTTTATGGTTGTTCATTTTTTTGTCGTTATTTTGTTTGCTTGGCCTGTTTTATGATTGTATATATTATTGCACTGTACCTGTTTTCTGGAAAGCACTTTGGGTCAACTGTTGTTGTTTTTAAATGTGCTATATAAATACAATTGACTTGACTTGACACACACACAGCACCTGTTGTGTTCTCTAGTTCAGGGGGGGAATTAAAAAACTTCAGTGCACTGTGCCTTCGGTCGCAACATGTGTAGGCACAATGCAAGGAATAAATGCATTCGCCATGTATCCGAAGGAAGTCTGATCCAATCACTTTTAGATTTCTCCAGTTTAATCCTGGCCACATGCGGCCCCCACCTTCACTTAATGTGGCCCTCAGGTTAATATCACAATACTGATATATTATTGATTTCAGCTGTTACAATTCCAAACATGACCCGCTTTAATTACTTCTGTCTAAATTAGTATTATTAAAATGTTACTGTGTTTTTTTATATCCAATGTATTAGAATTTAGTTCATAAAGTTTTGTTACTGTTATGTTACTTTTCAGCATTACAATTCAAAAAAATTAAATAATATTCAGGATTGCAATTCAAATATAGAAAACAATAGCTGAAACCAATGTATTAGAATTTAGTTCATAAAGTTGTGTTACTGTTATGTTACTTTGCATTACAATTTAAAAAAATGAAATAATATTCAGGATTGCAATTCAAATATAGAAAACAATAGCTGATCTACAAGCTCAAAACGCATCGCAGTGCGACGCACTTTGAGCTTGTAGATCGGCAATTTTTGCTCCGACCTGTATGCAATGTGGCCCTCTCCATCGTCAAAGTTGCCCACCCCTGGTCTAGCCTATAAGCAGGCTCCATGTGTGTGTGTGTGTGTGTGTGTGTGTGTGTGTAGGCCTGCTTACCTGTAGACCAAAACGAGCCTTCTTATCTACAGCGCGTGCACACACACACACACACACACACACACACACACACACACACACACACACACACACACACACACACACACACACACACACAGCGAGAGAGAGAAAGAGGCTGGTCCCTACATGGGAAGATTAAGGATTGCAGGAACAGTAAACAGTGGTTCATAAGAATATCTATTTTTGTATGAATACTTTCCATTACCTGAACATGTCACACTCAGTGCAGAAAAACAACAGCTGATTACTTAAAACATGTTCACACAGACACCTATTTCAGAGCCAGGGCGTCCTTTCCACGCGTCTAATCGTGAAACACATGTTGGCCTTCTCAGACCGTCCTTGACTTTATTTAGTGTCCAGCTTGTAGATTAACTTTCCACTGTGGGCACAGTGACGTGTCCAACGCTATAGTCTACGAGGAGGGAGAGTATAAAAGACCAGTGCTCAACACAGTGTCTTCAGTATCTCCACTCTGCATCCAGAATGAAGTATCTCCACTCTGCATCCAGAATGAAGGCTGCCGGAGCTTTGCTGGTTCTGCTGTTCATGTGTCTCTCTGAGGTCAGAGCTCAGGGAGACTCAGGGGGGTCGGCCAGTGAGAGAGCCAATGGCGCAGGACCAGCCACCCTCTTACAACCCGACCTCTGGACCGAACTGGAGAAGTTGAGAAGCTTGGTGCTCAACCTGGGAACCACCGTGGTGGACATGAGAGCTGAGACCAGAGAAAGCTTGAGCAACGTGGAGGGAGAGGTGGAGAAGCAGGGGGACTCCATGAGTGATCTTCGGTTGGAGCTGGGCATCACCAAGTACGAGATGGAACGGATGGCCAAGGAGAATGCAGGTCAGGAATGGAATGCTTTTTCTGTGTGTGCAAAATGTGATTCATTATTTTTGTTAAAGAAGTTAAAGTTAAAGAAGACTAGTCCTTCTAATTAATTCACTAATAAATTCATTATTAATCATTAATGTGTCAAATCGAAACAAGGGCTTCGTTTAGACCTCCATATTATTATGGTCAATGCCTGTGTGAAAAGTGGGAGACATTGGTGCAGGCAGTGAGGAGCTACGGAAGTCACAGACACACAGACATTGACTGAATTATAGTATGATGATGATGATGATAAGGGCTGATGTGTGTGTTTTAAAATGTGTAACAGTTTCGCTGTGATTTCCTTATGTTCAGAAATGGCTGCCAAACTGAGTGCCGGTGAGAAAGAGCTGGAAGACCTTCAGAGCAGACTGAGCAGCAGTGAGACCGAAGTCCAGGTTCTAGAGACCAGACTGGGTACCACTGATGACCAAGTCCAGGTTCTAGAGACCAAACTGAGCAGCAGTGAGACCAGTGTGGAGGCCTTGAAGAAGGACAGTCAAGGTAATCAGAACACCATGATGTTCAGTGGATGCAGGCAGGAGAGGAAGAAATGACTTAATTTAATATAATAATAATAATACATTTGAAATACTTCATTTGATGCTTGGAGAATAGAAAATGACTTTAGTTTGGCGTTAAATTATTTATTTTCTTTGAGAATAGATGCTGTGGTGATAATGGCCCGGTTTCCCAAAGGACACATGGTGTAAGAGGTATGGTGTAGCACATGCTCAGCCTGTGAACATAGACATTCCGTGCATATGTGCCACGCAATGGTAGGCCTCAGGTCTACCAGTAGGCTCTCTTTACTCTTAAAAAAATAATATATATATATATATATATATATTAGTGGTGTGACGATACATTTTAACAACGATACAATACGTATCACCATACATGGTCGACGATACGATACATGGGCGATATTGGTTCATTATGGCGATACGATGCAATACGATTCAATGATTTGAAATCGATACAGTAACTATTTTAAATACATTGACGTTTTTTAATTTAAGTAATTCATCCCCTCTTTTAATTTTTTCTTCTAAAAATTGCTAAATACCACACACAAAAATATAGTATTGATACAATGGATTAATTGCATAGCAAAACGATTCGATACAGATTATTTCCATTGCAAAACGATACGATACATAGTCAATGCCGCTGTTTTCACTTTGATATACTTCGATTCTTGTAATTGAAATAGATTTTTCGATGCAGTTACTATATTGTTACACCTATACATAAATATTATATATATATATATATATATATTTTGTAAAGAGAGTCTACTGTCAGCTGTCCAGCAGTCCAAATATTATTAAATTAAATTTCAGAATGGTAGACATGAGGCCTGAGGCCTACCATACCAGGCCTAGAGGGCATCTGAGCATTTTCTACACCATACCCTTACATCATGTGTCCTTTGGGAAACCGGGCCAATAGCATTTACTAATCTCTATTACTAAATGTAATCATTTTGTTGTAATTTTCTTCTCTTCAGAAATGGCTGCCAAACTGAGCGCCGCTGAGAAAGAGCGGGAAGACCTTCAGAGCAGACTGAGCAGCAGTGAGACCGAAGTCCAGGTTCTAGAGACCAGACTGAATACCACTGATTACCAGGTCCAGGTTCTAGAGACCAGACTGGGAACCACTGATGACCAGGTCCAGGTTCTAGAGACCAGACTGGGTACCACTGATGACCAGGTCCAGGTTCTACAGACCAGACTGGGTACCACTGATGACCAGGTCCAGGTTCTACAGACCAGACTGGGTACCACTGATGACCAGGTCCAGGTTCTACAGACCAGACTGGGTACCACTGATGACCAGGTCCAGGTTCTAGAGACCAGTCTGGGTACCACAGTCCAGGTTATAGAGACCAGACTGGGTACCACTGATGACCAGGTCCAGGTTCTACAGACCAGACTGAGCAGCAGTGAGACCGGTGTGGAGGCCTTGAAGAAGGACAGTGAAGGTAATGTATATATATATATATATATATATATATATATATATATCAAAAAAGAGAAAAACCTTCCAATGAAGGGACTGCACACTCCAGGGAACAGAGACGGACAACTTACTGCATCAAACTTATTTATTAGCACGACGCGTTTTGCCGTGAGCTTCGTCAGGTGCAGTCCCTTCCTTGGAAGGTTTTTCTCTTTTTTGATGTCTATGCCCTTGCACCTCCTACGGGTCTTTTTTGATGTGCAGGAGTCCCTTTTTTGTCTCTTATATATATATATATATATACATTAGGGGTGTGACGATACATTTTAACAACGATACAATACGTATCACGATACATGGTTGACGATACGATACATGGACGATATTGGTTCATTATGGCGATACGATGCAATACGATTCAATGATTTGAAATCGATACAGTAACTATTTAAAATACATTGACGTTCTTTTATTTAAGTAATCAATCCCCTCTTTTTCATTTTTCTTCTAAAAATTGCTAAATACCACACACAAAAATATAGTATTGATACAATCGATTAATTGCATAGCAAAACGATTCGATACAGATTATTTCCATTGCAAAACGATACGATACGATACATCGTCAATGTCGCTGTTTTCACTTTGATATACTTCGATTCTTGTAATTGAAATAGATTTTTCGATGCAGTTACTATATCGTTACACCTATACATAAATATTATATATATATATATATATATATATATATATATATATATATATATATATATATATATATTTATTATTATTTTTGTAAAGAGAGTCTACTGTCAGCTGTCCAGCAGTCCAAATATTATTAAATTAAATTTCAGAATGGTAGACATGAGGCCTGAGGCCTACCATAACAGGCCTACCATTGCGTGGCACATCTATGCACGGAATGTCTATGTTCCCAGGCTTCTGTGTGCGGCCTAGAGGGCATCTGAGCATGTTCTACACCATACCCTTACATCATGTGTCCTTTGGGAAACCGGACCAATAGCATTTACTAATCTCTATTACTAAATGTAATCATTTTGTTGTAATTTTCTTCGCTTCAGAAATGGCTGCCAAACTGAGCGCCGCTGAGAAAGAGCGGGAAGACCTTCAGAGCAGACTGAGCAGCAGTGAGACCGAAGTCCAGGTTCTAGAGACCAGACTGAATACCACTGATGACCAGGTCCAGGTTCTAGAGACCAGACTGGGTACCACTGATGACCAGGTCCAGGTTCTAGAGACCAGACTGGGTACCACTGATGACCAGGTCCAGGTTCTAGAGACCAGACTGGGAACCACTGATGACCAGGTCCAGGTTCTAGAGACCAGTCTGGGTACCACTGATGACCACGTCCAGGTTCTACAGACCAGTCTGGGTACCACTGATGACCAGGTCCAGGTTCTAGAGACCAGACTGGGAACCACTGATGACCAGGTCCAGGTTCTAGAGACCAGTCTGGGTACCACTGATGACCACGTCCAGGTTCTACAGACCAGACTGAGCAGCAGTGAGACCAGTGTGGAGGCCTTGAAGAAGGACAGTGAAGGTAATGATTAGAACAACATGATGTTCAGTGGATGCAGGTCAGGAGAGGACAGTGATGAAACAATGGCTTACTTTAGTGTTCAACAGGAGAGGACAGTGATGAAACAATGACTTACTTTAGTGTTCAACAGGAGAGGACAGTGATGAAACAATGGCTTACTTTAGTGTTCAACAGGAGAGGACAGTGATGAAACAATGACTTACTTTAGTGTTCAACAGGAGAGGACAGTGATGAAACAATGACTTACTTTAGTGTTCAACAGGAGAGGACAGTGATGAAACAATGGCTTACTTTAGTGTTCAACAGGAGAGGACAGTGATGAAACAATGACTTACTTTAGTGTTCAACAGGAGAGGACAGTGATGAAACAATGACTTACTTTAGTGTTCAACAGGGGAGGACAGTGATGAAACACTGACTTACTTTAGTGTTCAACAGGAGAGGACAGTGATGAAACACTGACTTACTTTAGTGTTCAACAGGAGAGGACAGTGATGAAACACTGACTTACTTTAGTGTTCAACAGGAGAGGACAGTGATGAAACAATGACTTACTTTAGTGTTCAACAGGAGAGGACAGTGATGAAACAATGACTTACTTTAGTGTTCAATTCATTTTAATGACTTAATTTGATGCTTGGGGAATAGTTAGTTAGTTGTTCATGTTATTGATTGTATAGTTGATCTACTCAAATTAAACTACAGGTGGATTTATGGCTGATTTAATATGAATATTGTTGATTTCAGCCCATCTTGCTCGGCTGTCCAGCGTAGAGAACAGGCTCGCTGACACTGACAACAAGGTGTCCAGCGTAGAGAACAGGCTCGCTGACACTGACAACAAGGTGCAGGAACTGTGGAGTAAGTACAGTATGTTTATAGAATATGTTGATAAGCATTATATAAATAAAAGTGTTATGGGGCTTTAATATAGTAGGGCTGATAGTATCATTAATGCTTTAATAATATTATTAACAGTTAATATGTAATGTTCCTGTGTTGACAGACAAACCACAGGTTGCCTTCTCTGTTGGTTTGACTAATGATGGATATGTTGGACCATTTGGTTCCGTAACCACTCTGGTCTATAAGAAGGTCTTCTCTAACATGGGCAACGCCTACAATCCATCCACAGGTAGGTGGTGCATTAAACTGATGTTAAATAACTTTATTAATTAATAATAATTAGCTCTCACCAACTAATTACACAATGTCACTGTCAGATGGTAACCTTGTATTTTAACATGTTTAATTGAAGGAATGTCACAGGAAGATAGATATCAGTAGTAAAAACCCCTTCAGGTTTTCTGGAAAACAACCAAAAGAAAACCAAACTGACAAGACAAACAAAACCCCACCCACCCAACCCCATAACCAAAAACCCACCCACCCAACCCCATAACAAAAAAAACCATCCACCCAACCCCATAACAAAAAAACCACCCACCCAACCCCATAACAAAAAACCCACCCAACCCCATAACCAAACCCACCCACCCAACCAACCCCATAACCAAAAACCCACCCACCCAACCCCATAACCAAAAACCCACTCACCCAACCCCATAACCAAACCCACCCACCCAACCCCATTATCAAAAACCCACCCACCCAACCCCATAACCAAACCCACCCACCCAACCCCATAACCAAAAACCCACCCAACCCCATAACCAAAAACCCACTCACCCAACCCCATAACCAAACCCACCCACCCAACCCCATAACCAAACCCACCCACCCAACCCCATAACCAAAAACCCACCCACCCAACCCCTTAACCAAACCCACCCAACCCCATAACCAAAAACCCACTCACCCAACCCCATAACCAAACCCACCCACCCAACCCCATAACCAAACCCACCCAACCCCTTAACCAAACCCACCCAACCCCATAACCAAAAACCCACCCACCCAACCCCTTAACAAAACCCACCCAACCCCATAACCAAACCCACCCACCCAACCCCTTAACCAAACCCACCAAACCCCATTACCAAACCCACCCACCCAACCCCATTATCAAAAACCCACCCACCCAACCCCATAACCAAACCCACCCACCCAACCCCATAACCAATAACCAAAAACCCACCCAACCCCTTAACCAAACCCACCCAACCCCATAACCAAACCCACCCACCCAACCCCATAACCAAAAACCCACCCAACCCCATAACCAAAAACCCACTCACCCAACCCCATAACCAAACCCACCCACCCAACCCCATAACCAAACCCACCCACCCAACCCCATAACCAAAAACCCACCCACCCAACCCCTTAACCAAACCCACCCAACCCCATAACCAAAAACCCACTCACCCAACCCCATAACCAAACCCACCCACCCAACCCCATAACCAAACCCACCCAACCCCTTAACCAAACCCACCCAACCCCATAACCAAAAACCCACCCACCCAACCCCTTAACAAAACCCACCCAACCCCATAACCAAACCCACCCACCCAACCCCTTAACCAAACCCACCAAACCCCATTACCAAACCCACCCACCCCACCCCATAACCAAACGCACCCAACCCCATAACCAAAAACCCACCCACCCAACCCCATAACCAAACCCACCCACCCAACCCCATAACCAAAAGCCCACCCACCCAACCCAATAACCAAACCCACCCAACCCCTTAACCAAACGCACCCAACCCCTTAACTAAACCAACCCAACCCCATAACCAAAAATAAGTTCAAATAATTTCCTGTCAGCCTACTGTATACCTATCTAGGTAGGTAGGTGGTGCATTAAACTCATGTTAAATAACTTTATTAATTCATAATAATTAGCTCTCACCAACTAATTACACAATGTCACTGTCAGATGGTAACCTTGTATTTTAACATGTTTAATTGAAGGAATGTCACAGGAAGATAGATATCAGTAGTAAAAACCCCTTCAGGTTTTCTGGAAAACAACCAAAAGAAAACCAAACTGACAAGACAAACAAAACCCCACCCACCCAACCCCATAACAAAAAACCCACCCACCCAACCCCATAACAAAAAAACCACCCACCCAACCCCATAACCAAAAGCCCACCCACCCAACCCCATAACAAAAAACCACCCACCCAACCCCATAACAAAAAACCCACCCAACCCCATAACCAAACCCACCCACCCAACCAACCCCATAACCAAAAACCCACCCACCCAACCCCATAACAAAAAACCCACTCACCCAACCCCATAACCAAACACACCCACCCAACCCCATTATCAAAAACCCACCCACCCAACCCCATAACCAAACCCACCCACCCAACCCCATAACCAATAACCAAAAACCCACCCAACCCCTTAACCAAACCCACCCAACCCCATGACCAAAAACCCATCCACCCAACCCAATGACCAAACCCACCCACCCAACCCCATAACCAAAAACCCACCCAACCCCATAACCAAAAACCCACTCACCCAACCCCATGACCAAACCCACCCACCCAACCCCATAACCAAACCCACCCACCCAACCCCATAACCAAAAACCCCATAACCAAAAACCCACCCACCCAACCCCTTAACAAAACCCACCCAACCCCATAACCAAAAACCCACTCACCCAACCCCATAACCAAACCCACCCACCCAACCCCATAACCAAACCCACCCACCCAACCCCATAACCAAACCCACCAAAAACCCACCCACCCAACCCCTTAACCAAACCCACCCAACCCCATAACCAAAAACCCACCAACCCAACTCCTTAACCAAACCCACCCAACCCCATAACCAAACCCACCCACCCAACCCCTTAACCAAACCCACCCACCCAACCCCATAACCAAAAGCCCACCCACCCAACCCCATAACCAAACCCACCCAACCCCTTAACCAAACGCACCCAACCCCTTAACTAAACCCACCCAACCCCATAACCAAAAACCCACCCATCCAACCCCATAACCAAAAATAAGTTCAAATAATTTCCTGTCAGCCTACTGTATACCTATCTAGGTAGGTAGGTGGTGCATTAAACTCATGTTAAATAACTTTATTAATTCATAATAATTAGCTCTCACCAACTAATTACACAATGTCACTGTCAGATGGTAACCTTGTATTTTAACATGTTTAATTGAAGGAATGTCACAGGAAGATAGATATCAGTAGTAAAAACCCCTTCAGGTTTTCTGGAAAACAACCAAAAGAAAACTAAACTCACAAGACAAACAAAAACCCACCCACCCAACCCCATAACCAAAAACCCACCCACCCAACCCCATAACCAAACCCACCCACCTAACCCCATAACCAAAAAGCCACCCACCCAACCCCATAACAAAAACCCACCCACCTAACCCCATAACCAAACCCACCCACCCACCCAACCCCATAACCAAACCCACTCACCCAACCCCATAACCAAACCCACCCATCCAACCCCTTAACCAAACCCACCCAACCCCATTATAACCAAACCCACACACCCAACCCCATAACCAAAAACCCATCCACCCAACCCCATAACCAAACCCACCCACCCAACCCAATAACCACCCAACCCCATAACCAAACCCACCCACCCAACCCCATAACCAAAAACCCAACCCCATAACCAAAAACCCACCCACCCACCCAACCCCATAACCAAACGCACCCAACCCCATAACCAAAAACCCACCCACCCAACCCCATAACCAAATGCACCCAACCCCATAACCAAAAACCCACCCACCCAACCCCATAACCAAACCCACCCACCCAACCCCATAACCAAAAGCCCACCCACCCAACCCCTTAACCAAACCCACCCAACCCCATAACCAAAAACCCACCCACCCAACCCCTTAACTAAACCCACCCAACCCCATAACCAAACCCACCCAACCCCATAACCAAACGCACCCAACCCCTTAACTAAACCCACCCAACCCCTTAACTAAACCCACCCAACCCCTTAACTAAACCCACCCAACCCCATAACCAAACCCACCCAACCCCATAACCAAACGCACCCAACTTGTCCCATTTCCTGTCAGCCTACTGTATACCTACGTATCTCTCTAAAAAATAAATAAAATAAAATAAAGCCACAAAAAAGTAATAACAATAAATGGGAAACCTTGTACTGTCTGTCCAAAACTTTTCAGGAAATGGGGGGGAAAAATAAGTTGTTTATCCAATGGATCCAATGTAGTTATTATTTAGTCACAAGTTCTTGTTATTAAAGATATAATAATGTCATTATTAAAGGGTAAGACCACTTTTTTAGAGGTTTGGGTTGTTTTCTTACCTTGTTATGGGCAAACTATTCCATTCCATGAGTTATTTCGCTCCTTTGTGTTGTCTATTAGCAATTTAAGAAATAAAAATAGTTGCTCATTGACTTCCATTGTAGCGGGGAAACAGCTCTCAAAGTCACTCTTTTATCACATAAACCAACGCAACAAAAGCTGATTCTGACAGTTTATGACATTAGGAAAACTCATGCGGTTATTGCGGTTAAACTCATGCGGTTATTTTCGTCTTTTAAGATAGATTTATAAAGTTACTATTTTAGTCGGAGATAGACTGGAGCAGTACTACGGCGTTCGCAACTCTTGCGGGCCGTCTTGCGAGGTTTCGTTTGTAAACAGAAGTCTGTTTGCGATGCACCCAGCTGCACCCTCGCATATGAGCAATCCCAGACACAGACACTTTTCACACTTCTTCTAAAGTGTCTCCCTCAAACACGTCCATTGTGTATGTTTTTAGTGACAAGCGGACAAGATCAAATCCATTTGTTTACATCCCCGTCGTTTCCAATAAGGAAATGGTGTACAGTTTTGGTCCAATCAGATCGTTTTTTTACTCGCGAACAGCAGTGATTCGGTCGGCGTAGGCATACCATACCGGATCTTCTTTCTACACAAATTAGTCAAAACTAGAAAAAGTTTTTTATTAAAAATAAAACCGCATGAGATTTCCTGATGTCATAAACTGTCAAAGAATCAGCTTTTGTTGCGTTCGTGTGCTAAAAGAGTGACTTTGAAAGCTGTTTCCCCGCTACAATGGAAGTCAATGGACCCTATTTGGTATTTCTTAAATTGCTAATAAACAACACAACGGAGCGAAATAACTCATGGAATGTAATAGTTTGCCCATAAGAAAACAACCCAAACCTCTAAAAAAGTGGTCTTACCCTTTAACAGAAACATCCACTCCAGTATGCCAGGTGTTCTTCTCTCTGATTCTACAGCTGTGTGTGTGTGTGTGTGTGTGTGTGGTGTGTGTGTGTGTGTGTGTGTGTGTGTGTGTGTGTGTGTGTGTGTGTGTGTGTGTGTGTGTGTGTGTGTGTGTGTGTGTGTGTGTGTGTGTGTGTGTGTGCGTGTGTGCGTGCATGTGCGCATGTGCATATTTGTGTATGCATGTGTGTACTCTACATACGTAGGAATCTTCACATCTCCTGTTAAAGGACTGTATCACTTCAGGTTCACCGCAGCTCTCTGGAATAGATCATCAGAATTTGTTTTTATCATGATGTATAAAAATGATCAGCGTCTCATGAATAACCAGGGATACAACAATCATGGATGGATGGAATCCATTTCTAATGGAATGATCCTAGAGCTGGAGGAGGGAGACACCGTTGACATGAGACTACCTTCTGGGAACAGGCTCTATGATGACTCATACAACGACAGCACATGGAGTGGTGTTCTGGTCTATTCTATGTAACACTGATACCAGTACTTTATAGAGTGTACATCCATGTAACACTAATACCAGTACTTTATACTTTATAGAGTGTACATGTAACACTAATACCAGTACTTTATACTTTATAGAGTGTACATGTATCACTGATACCAGTACTTTATACTTTATAGAGTGTACATGTAACACTGATACCAGTACTTTATACTTTATAGAGTGTACATGTAACACTGATACCAGTACTTTATACTTTATAGAGTGTACATGTAACACTAATACCAGTACTTTATACTTTATAGAGTGTACATGTAACACTAATACCAGTACTTTATACTTTATAGAGTGTACATGTATCACTGATACCAGTACTTTATACTTTATAGAGTGTACATGTAACACTGATACCAGTACTTTATACTTTATAGAGTGTACATGTAACACTGATACCAGTACTTTATACTTTATAGAGTGTACATGTAACACTGATACCAGTACTTTATACTTTATAGAGTGTACATGTAACACTAATACCAGTACTTTATACTTTATAGAGTGTACATGTAACACTAATACCAGTACTTTATACTTTATAGAGTGTACATGTAACACTGATACCAGTACTTTATACTTTATAGAGTGTACATGTAACACTAATACCAGTACTTTATACTTTATAGAGTGTACATGTAACACTGATACCAGTACTTTATACTTTATAGAGTGTACATGTAACACTAATACCAGTACTTTATACTTTATAGAGTGTACATGTAACACTGATACCAGTACTTTATACTTTATAGAGTGTACATGTAACACTAATACCAGTACTTTATACTTTATAGAGTGTACATGTAACACTAATACCAGTACTTTATACTTTATAGAGTGTACATGTAACACTGATACCAGTACTTTATACTTTATAGAGTGTACATGTAACACTGATACCAGTACTTTATACTTTATAGAGTGTACATGTAACACTGATACCAGTACTTTATACTTTATAGAGTGTACATGTAACACTGATACCAGTACTTTATACTTTATAGAGTGTACATGTAACACTAATACCAGTACCAGTACATTATACTTTATAGAGTGTGTATACTTTATAGAGTGTACATGTAACACTAATACCAGTACCAGTACATTATACTTTATAGAGTGTGTATGTGTAACAGTGATACTGCAACTCAATCAGTGAATAAACACATATTCAAAAACACTATTGTCTGTTTATTGTATGTTTACTATTATTATGTTTAACACTATAATCATTTATCTAGAATTCTAACAATGTGTTTAAATGCAGTATATCATCACTGGTCAGGTGGAAACAAACTGTTAGTTTTCACTGTTCCAAATGCATCCAATGGCATTATTATTTAGTCACAAAGACCTTTTAAGCTTCGTACAAAGCCAACTCGAGTCATGACAAACATTTTGGGCCGAACAGATAGGCTAATTACAAAGAAGGGGAAAAAAGAAAAAAGTGTAACCTGCCGTTTTCTTCTTCTTTTAGATTATTTGTTCGGCCCGAAAAATTGTGTTTGTGATTGTCACAACGTAGGTTACGTAGGTAACCACGGTTATGTGAGCGATTGGATCACTCCAATATATGATAGTTCCGTCCGCAGGCGGAGCGTCGAGCGGACTTACCGATGATCCCGTGCTAACAGCCACGGGAAAATGACGTGTGAGTGAGGCACCGCCTCCCGAGGTTACTTTGCTCGCACACGTCATTTCCCCTTCCTCGTACCCTTTCCGAGGCGTGATAGATCACCGCGACTATAATTGGAGTGATCCAATCGCTCACATAACCGTGGTTACCTACGTAACCTACGTTATGTAGCGCTATATTGGATCACTCCAATATATGATAGTACACTACCAGATCAGTCGGGGACCTATCAATGAGAACAAGAGCCAGGCCCTCCCGGTGGGAGCGGCCAGCCCCAGCTCAATCACAAAGAGGGGCCCACTGTCTCCGAAGGAGCAGAGGCCACCCCTAAAACGGCTTGTTCCAACCGGTTCTCAGGGACCACATTGACGCGGTAGAACCTGGTGAAGGTACTAGGCGACGTCCAGCTGGCTGAGGCACAGATGTCCGAAAGGGGGACACCCTTAAGCTGCGCCCAAGAAGTAGCCATGCCCCGAACCGAGTGCGCCACCACCGCGGGCGGCAGAACCTGCCCCGCCAAGTGGTAAGCACAGGCAATTGTATCAACAAGCCAATGTGAGAGTCTTTGCTTTGAGAGGCCTTGGCCCAAGACTCTATCACCGTAGCATACGAAGAGCTGATCAGTCAGTCTGACCGCCTTCGTTCGCACGACGTAGGCGTCCAGAGCCCTCACCGGGCAGAGGACGTGAGGAGCATCACCCGAGCCCTCCCCACTCAAGGGAGGGACATAGGCAGACAGGTGAAGAGGCCGATTCACATGTCCCACGGACAGAACCTTCGGCAGAAAGGAGGAATTGGGTCGCAAAGTAACACTCGCTTTACCAGGACCCATCTGGAGACACTCTGCGCTCACCGAGAGCGCGTGGAGCTCCCCCACCCTCTTTGCAGAGGTGACTGCCAAGAGAAACGCAGCTTTCCATGAAAGGTGCTGAAGAGAGGCAGTATCCAGGGGCTCGAAGGGAGGTTTCCCGAGTGCTGAGAGCACCAAGCCAAGGTCCCAAGTGGGGACCTGAAGAGTCTTCACTGGGCGGAGGCGCCTTACTCCTTTCATAAAGCGTGACAGCAATGGATGCTTACCCAGCTGTCCGTCAAAGCCATCAGAATGGCATGCAGAGATAGCGGCCATATACACCTTTAGAGTGTTGGCCGCCCTGCCCTCGTCCAGCAGTGACTGCAGAAAGTGTAGCACAATCTGAACGTCACAGTGCTCCGGGTCAGCACCACAGGTCGCGCACCAAGTGCGGAACCGGCGCCAACAAACCTGGTATGTTGCAACCGTAGACGGGGCTCTGGAACTCTGCAGCGTATGTAGAACTCCCTCTGGGAGACCTAGACCCGACCACCTGCGCCTCTCAGGGGCCAAGCCCATAGCTGGAGGCGATCGGGGCGGGGGTGCCACAGGGCTCCCTGAGCCTGCGAAAGCAGGTCGGGCCTCTGAGGCAACTGCCACGGTGTCCCCGCGACCAGAGACAGTAGCACCCTGAACCAAGGGCGTCTCGGCCAGCGTGGGGCTATCAGAAGCAACCGATGTCCCTCCCTCCCGACTCTGTCCAGCGTAGCCTGGATCAGGGGAAATGGAGGGAAGGCATAGAGCCGCGTCAGCGGCCAGTCGTGAGCCAAGGCATCCAGGCCCAGAGGCCCTGGAGGATTTGCCAGTGAGAACCAACTGGGGCAGTGAGCGGTTTCCTGGGAGGCAAACAGGTCCACCTGTGCCCTCCCGAACCTGTTCCACAGTTGTTGCACGACCTGAGGGTGGAGACGCCAGTCCCCCTCTCTCGGTCCGTCTCTGGACAGCATGTCCGCTGCAGAGTTCTGGACCCCCGGGACATACGTGGCCCGAAGAGATGGGAAGTGAGCCTGAGCCCAAACTAAGAGCTCCCGCGTCATCTCGTGGAGACGGCGGGACCTCAACCCACCTTGATGGTTGATGTAGGCTACAACCGAGGTGTTGTCTGACCGCACCAACACATGCCGGCCTTCCAGATGCCGAAGAAAATGCCGAAGCGCCAGGCACACAGCTCTGAGCTCCAGCACATTGATATGTTGGACAGACCATGGCGGACTCCAGCGGCCGCTGGCCGCCATGCCCCTGTACACAGCGCCCCAACCTTCCAGAGAGGCATCGGTGCACACCAGTTCCCTGCGTGTCATCCTGCTGAGCGCCCTCCCTGACTCCAAGAAGGAGCGGGCACGCCACAGAGTGAGTGCGAGCACACAGTACTTCGTCACCAGGAGACGACGATGTCTGTGTCGCCGCCGATGCAGCTTGTGGGCATTGAACCACCGCTGCAGCGGCCTGAGATGAAGGAGACCTAAGGGGACCAGCGACGAGGCCGCTGTTAGCAAGCCCAGTAGGCGTTGGCAGTCCCCGACGGACACTGTCCGTCCCAGGCGGAACCGGAGGAGAAAGGACAGAATCGTCTCGACTCTCTTGGCGGGCAGACTCGCCCTCATGAGAGATGAGTTTATAGCCATCCCCACGAAGACCACGTCTTGTGAAGGGGACAAACGGCTCTTCTTCTCGTTCAGGACCAACCCTAGCTCCTGGATGTGTTTTAACAGGAGGCTGGTGTCCCTGGCTGCGTGCTCCATGGACGGAGCACAGAGGAGCCAGTCGTCGAGATAATTCAGCACCTGAATGCCCATGGAGGAGAGGGGCTCCAGAACCGCATCCATGCATTTTGTGAAGGTGCGTGGTGCAAGAGAAAGCCCGAAGGGAAGTACCTGGTATTCGTAGGACTCTCCTTCGAAGGCGAACCGGAGGTATTTCCAGTGGCTTGGATGGATGGGCACTTGGAAATACGCGTCCTTCAAATCCAGGGTGGTGAACCACAGTCCCTCGGACATGGCCTGCAACACCCGGGCTGGGGACAGCATCTTGAACGTCAGGTCCTTCAGGCGGCAGTTGAGGCTGCGCAGATCCAGAATGGGACGGTAGCCCCCGTCCTTCTTTGGAATGATGAAGTACCTGGAGTAGAACCCATCGAGCCGTTCTGAAGGCTCTAACTTCCTGATCGCTCTCTTGGCGATGAGCGCGATGATCTCCAGCCGGAGAACCACCCGCTTCGCAGGATCGGACACAGTAGTCTCTCGAATGCCCCTGTAGGGCGGTGGCCGACAACGGAATTGGAGTTTGTACCCTCTTAGGACTGTGTCCAACACCCAAGGGGACTCCACACGCTCCTCCCAGATTGCCCTTTGGGCCTGGGAGAAGCGGCCGATGCCGACCACGCAGCAGTCAGGTAGACTGCTGGAGGCCTGGGTTCTTCCTTGAGGATCGGCCTCGCCCGGCAGAGGGGCCTCCACCCCCTCTGTTCTGGCGACGCCGTCTCCCTCGTCCCCGGTTACCCTGCCACTGCCCCTGGGGCTGGGCTTGGTACCGGTGGGCCTGGGCTTGGGGTTGGCGAGGAGCCGGACCAAGGCGTTGCTGCAAGCCGGTTGAGAGTCCTCGGCGTGCCTGCGACCATGACCTCTTGGGCGCAGGCCTTGCACGTGGCTGAGAGGTCTCTCGAAACTTAACCAAGGTCTCCCTGTCCCTGCGTAAGTTCTCCGCTTTGCGAAGTATGTCGTCCACCCCTGTGCCAAAGGTAATGCCTGGTGTTAGGGGGAGGCTACAGAAAGCCTTCTGTACGTGAGGCTCTAGGCCTGACAGGGACAACCAGAGCTGACGGCGCGATTCCACCACCGAGGCCACTGCCTGGCCGTTGGCTCGCACTAATTCGGACTGCAGAAGACCCAGAAGCCTGGATACTTCCATTGCCTCGTCCGTCCAACGCTGTTCGGACCCTTGGAGCTTGGGGAGCAAGTGCGCCAAGTAGGTGCCCAGCAGCATGGCTGCATTATTAAGGCGTGCCATGACCGCAAGGACATTAAAGGTCCTGTTCAGGAGCTGTTCACTGGTCTTCTCCAGGCCAGGCTTCAGCTGAGGGCCCTTGCCTCCAATGATCTCAGCATCAGTGAGGAACGTAGCCGCCACAACATTATCCATAGCAGGATATGCATCAATCCCCATGGCATCCTGGTTGGCCATGCGGGTCCATGGAGCGGTCTCTCTAGAGGAGCGAAAACGAGCCTGTGGCCCGGACTTCCCCATCCTGGACCAGCTTTCGCTGAACGCCGCAGCAAACTGCGGACACATGGGGATCTGCGCCTTGACGTCATCTGGATCTGCCCACTCAAGGCCCAAAGTACTCGCCACTCTTTCCAAGAGAAAGCGCATAGACTCCGTAGTTGTAAATGGCTCCTCTGAGCCAGCAACTGAAGGTTCGTCGTAAAGTGAGGCGCTCTCAAGGAGATCCGGATCGTCTGGGGCGAAGACAGTCACGACGTTGTCGTCGTCAGCGACGTCTAGAGCGTCTACATCTTGGCGTAGGCACTGAGCTCTACGCTCGAGTGTATCCAGCTCCACCCTAGGGTGTTTGGTAGCTGGCGGGCCCATAGCAGGGAGATCCCCACCTTTGGCGGGGTCTCGCCCGTCAACCCCCACACCCACAGCCTGTACCACAGGTGCAGAGCGGCTCTCCCGCACCGTCCCCGACGGGGGGAGATCGCCGGTATCGGGGGGGGGGGCCTTGCTGTTCGGCCATATTCTCCATGGCCTCTAGCCGGGCCGCACGGAGTCTATCTCCCAGTAGGTCGCAGGCTTGACACCGCATAGGGTCTGCAACCGCTGCGCGTGCATGCCCTAGACCCAGACAACGGAAGCAGGCACGGTGCCCGTCCCCGACGGGCATCGGCGCCTTACATGAGGTACAGTGGAAGGTCATGCCGCCACAATGTGACCCTCAAATCACGCACTGTATATTAGCCCTAGGCTTACACGCGTGACCAGACAGCAAATATTAAATATACAGTTACTGCGTAACGTATGAAATATCTAAGCCGTATCACCCACCGCACATTGGCCCTTGGCTCGTACGAGTGACGGCACCGAAAGAGTTAAGTATACAGATAAAGTTACTTGTGAACTTACAAATGTATAAAGCTTTGTCACACACCATATATTGGCCTAGCTTTAGCTCATATGGGTGACAGCACAGAGAGTTAAATATACTGATGAACAGTTACTCTTGAACTTACAATTGTATAACGCTTTGTCACACACCGTACATTGGCCCTTGGCTCGTACGGGTGACAGGACAGAATTATTATATAACCAGTTACCCTTGTAACGTATATAATATACAGTATAATTATCACACGCCGTATACTGGCCCTTGGCTCATACGGGTGATACAGACAACAGTCAACTGTGCAACATATAAACCTACAAGGCTGTATCGTACACCGTACACTGGCCCTTGGCTCGTACGGGTGCCGGCACAGAAAGAGATAATAAGTATACAGATAAACAGTTACTTGTGAACTCACAAATGTATAAAGCTTTGTCACACACCATATATTGGCCTAGCTTTAGCTCATATGGGTGACAGCACCGAGAGAGTTAAATATACAGATGAACAGTTACTATTGAACTTACAAATGTATAACGCTTTGTCACACACCGTACATTGGCCCTTGGCTCGTACGGGTGACAGGACAGAATTATTATATAACCAGTTACCCTTGTAACGTATATAATATACAGTATAATTATCACACGCCGTATACTGGCCCTTGGCTCATACGGGTGATACAGACAACAGTCAACTGTGCAACATATAAACCTACAAGGCTGTATCGTACACCGTACACTGGCCCTTGGCTCGTACAGGTGACGCGACAGAAGTTATTATATGCCAGTTACCCGTGCAACGTATATAATATACAATATACGATATATCACACAAAGTATATTGGCCCTTGGCTCATACTGGTGACAGCACAGAAATTATTATATACACAGACACCTGCGTGCGTATAGAATATATAATGCAAACTATGTCACACACCGTATATAGGCCCACGGCTCATACGGGTGACAGCACAGAGAGAGTTAAATATACTGCTATGTTAACACAATAATACCGTATCTGTATAATATACAGTCACTTGTGCAACGTATTATACTATGCAGAATCTTATCACACACCGTTCAGTAGCCCGTGGCTTTATACGGGTGATAGGACAGAAAAACAGTATTACTCAACCTACTTGTGTAACATATAAAAATATACAAGATTTCAAATGCGCACCGTGTGTTAGCCCTTGGCTTACACGGGCAATAGAAGCAATATAATATATACACTCTGTAATATAATATAATGGAAACCTTATCACACACCGTTTATTAGCCTTTGGCTTTATACGGAGGGACAACACAGGCAAAATAACAGGTATAGTGCTTGTGCAACTGACTTAATGTCATGTAGTGTTGGTACTCCAGCCAACTGAGTGAAATCAGCTATGTGCTTGGTGTACTGCTGAACGGTCGATTTTAATTGTTAAAGTAATAAGACGGGGAAGTGGAGAACGCGTGGCGTCTCCTTCTTTCCCTGGGAGACGAGCTAGCTGCCGAGTGGCTAGCGAGCCCGCTCCGCAGCCGTCTAGGGAAGGCGTCCGTTCCCGAAGTGAGAGCCGTGAGGGACCGGCAAAGCAGACAGACCGTCAGACAAACGAAAGACAGCTAGTCAAACAAGGGCAACCTCCTATGACGCCGTAGCGCGAGCGACCGGCTCGTGCCACCGTAGCACGGTGGTGTTTTTAGCTAGTAGCTTCCAACACACTGATACAAGAAGGCAACTCTGAGAGGAGCCAAGCTGGCTGCTCAAAAGGAGTTATACGCTTCTTACGGTAATACCTTTAGTCCTTACCAATCGACGACGCCGAGGAAAGAAAAGAGGAAGGGGAAATGACGTGTGCGAGCAAAGTAACCTCGGGAGGCGGTGCCTCACTCACACGTCATTTTCCCGTGGCTGTTAGCACGGGATCATCGGTAAGTCCGCTCGACGCTCCGCCTGCGGACGGAACTATCATATATTGGAGTGATCCAATATAGCGCTACATAACTCGAGTTGGCTTTGTACAAGGCTTAAAAGGTCTTTAAATAAATACTTTTTGAAATGTCTATGGGAAAATGAACGGGGAATCATTTCCTGGTCCCTGTTAAGGGGCGGGACTGCAACGCTCTATACTGGCTGATGAAGTGTGATTGTGTGAACTACACACAAGAAGAAAACGGTGCTATATACTGTAGAACCAAAAGCGGTTCTTTGGCTCGTAATCATAGGGGAACCATTTTTGGAGCTATATAGCACAATTATTTAAAGGTGCTATGTAGCACCAATCTTTAAAGGTGCTATATAGCACCTTTGTCAAATGGTGCTTTTTTTGCTTGAGGCAGGCGGGCCGCAGAAGACGACGTCGCAGGCCGCATGCGGCCCGCGGATCACCAGTTTGACACCCCTGGTATACAGCATTGGTTTCCCAACCTTTTTATACTGAAGTACCACCTCAGAACATATCTGGCTCTCCAAGTACCACCATAACTGATACAGGAGCGTATATACCTGTGACATCTGTCGGCAAATCCCATTGACATATATTGATTTGCAGGCTGTGACATCACAAACGTTTTTTTTAATGCCACAATCCCTTTAAGCTGCCTATGTGTTCAACAACACAGCCATGCAACATAATAACACTGACAGCTATGAGGTGGCGAAAGCTTGTCCTGCATAGCAACAGTTGCTAAACTACCATATATGGACTTGCATTGGACAATCGCTTTTGGGGTGTGGACCGTGTGGTTTAGACACACACACACACACACCCTGTTGCACATTTCATTGCATACTGAAGGGTTTTTATATACTACTACTTGATGTATACTGTATGAACAGTACACATAAATAAACACTACATAATAAAATAACTACAAATATATGGAATCATTATTTTACTATTAAATGTGTGAGTTATAGATGATATAATGTAATGATTATGCAATTTCTGGATTTATGAAATAAAAGGATACTCTCTTTAAATATCTAAGAATACACTGAAACTAATTCTAAGGTTACAAGTAATTTAACAATAGATGGCAGTAAAGCACTGTAAAATTAAAAATAACTATATTACTTCGTACTCTGTTTGAACAGGCTTGCAAAAATGGAATAAATGTGCCTAACTAATAATAATCCTATATGTTTACACACACACACACACACACACACACACACATGAACATATAATACATATGTAAATGTACCGTGCACACAAGCACAGAAACGCAAAAATGCACATTGCACAGGGAGTGTCAGCAGGAAGATCTGGCAGTGTGTCTGTGTGTGTATTTACTGTATATGCACACTGACGCACGCACGGCACGCATGCACACACGCACACACGCACACACACACGCACACACACACACACACACACACACACACACACACACACACACACACACACACACACACACACACACACACGAGCACAAATCTCCATAGCAGTCAGATCCAGTAGCTAAAGATATAATGTGGTCACATTAGCTCTGGTCCATATATCATTTTGGAGTTCTTCTCGCTATGGACCGAGCTACAGTAGGGTCACATATAAACCCTAGTCCTAGGCTAGAGTCCTTGTTTTAGGGTGAATATTTGTCGAAAATAGCTGATCTACAACCTCACAATGTGCCGCAAACATGCAACGTGCAGGTCGGCTCTATTTGATGAAGTATAGTAATACCGTATTTCCTCAAATAGCATCCACCTCTCTCTCTCTGTCTCTCTCTCTCTCCCCCGTCCTCTTTATCTCTATGTGCGCACTGGGCTGCTAGATTGAGAGCTCGATCTGCCTCAGTCCCTGCACTGTGAACTATACATCTCTCTCTCTCTCTCTCTCTCTCTCTCTCTCTCTCTCTCTCTCTCTCTCTCTCTCTCATAATTTGCACGCAAATTGATCACTATTGCACCGATGTAAGCTGCATTGATAATATAGGAAATAGCCTACCATATATTTTATTTTAATTTCATTATGAGCTGAACTTGACTGTTATTAGCCTATAACTGTAGGCATGAGATTACAATTAAAATGACCAGTGACCACCTGTAACTGCACTGTTCATTTCATGAGGTACATCATTGGTTTCAAGCCCAGTACATTTTACTATGGGTTCCAACTGACAGAAAATGAAGATTTATTCATTATGATCGGTTTGAAAAGTAGAAATCTAGGCCTCCATCTTATAGCTGCCTCCCTCCAATAAAATCCCGGTATCCAGGGCAGTTGAGACAAATAAAGGCCCGGGTTTCTATAAGAGGATTTTACAGTAGTATGTTTGTAGAAATAAATGTACCCACTTGCCCTGCTGTGCTACGAAACCTGATGTATAGATTTATGTGCAGGTTAACAGACTCTGAGAACAGCATCATTGCATCACTTTCTAACCCTGTTAAGAGCTCTGTCAGACTATCATCGAAGCTGTGGAGCCACTGGCGTTCTAGCCTGTATGTACAGAGATAAGTCCCCCCTGTTTGTTTGTTTATACTTTTTTATTTATAGTTTGTTTACTTTTGTGTTTTTATGTTTTATGTGTTCTGCCCTATAGACCCCCCTGTGAGTGTCTTGAATAAAGTTTGAATTGAAAAAACATGGTATAATAATAATATTTGATGAAGATGGATAGTAATAGTATGGTATAGACTCTGTATGGGAAATAAAACAAGACAGCCAAGAACAGATCCCTGGGGGATCCCGATCAATGAACATCAGTGATATTAGAAAATAGCTGGTCTACAAGCTCACATCACGGCTAAAAAAGGCTAAACATACATACTCATACACACATTACATAGGCACCCAGACTATGGTGGTATGGTACCAATGTTCAAAGTGAATCACTAGCAACAGTTCCTCTCCTACACCGGCAGGACACACAGTCGCTGACTTTCCGTTTGGCGTTTTTTCCGTTCCGTTTGCCAACAGCATCACTTGTTTATTCCATGATGGATGTGCCCGTGTCACAATTCAAACTCCAAATGCTCTACAGGGAGAATAAAGGAACAACACAAATACAGCAAAAAATATGCTGTCAAGACGGTGGTATTAAAAAAAAGCACAACTTTAAACACAGTATGCTGCTTTATCACTAGGGTTCAGGTATCAGGCGGTGAGTTGGATTAAGGAGGTATACTGTAGGTAGTGCACAGAAATGGTAATATCCTGCAGTCTGCACTGTCTCGTCTATCATGTCAGGTCACCTTAAAGGATGTTACTGTCAGTGTTTTAGCAAGTCAGCCGACTTATACAGTATACATAGTTTGATCACTGCTTCTTGCAAATATAGCATCTGGTGGACTAGAAGTGGCTAAGTTAAAACAAGGGGGAGTTGATACACTAAGCGCTGTTCCGTGAAGGGTAGAGAACATGCACGCACGCACGCACGCACGCACGCACGCACACACACACACACACACACACACACACACACACACACACACACACACACACACACACACACTGTGTACTGTAGAGTTGAATGAGGCTAAAATTAAAGGATAATTATCTTTAAAAGTACTGAGCTTGGACAGTGCAAATAAATATTAGTGAACTTGAACAGCTCGCTTGGAAAACGTAAAATAAGAAAATAAGAGGCAAGAAAGTAGTTTGTCACATCCTCAAGCAAAAGTAGTTGGACCGCAGCCTTCGATAATGAATAAGGAACCAACTTGGTGAACTACTTGGGGCAATTTCCTGGGTGATTTACCAGCAATATAGGTACACGTATAGTACCAGACAGACATATTGAATGTACAGTGAGTGGAATGAAGATAGGTGTGTTTAGCTCTTTGGATATATACTATGCATATACTGTACAGTACAAATGTTGATTTAATAATGCATTATTACAAAACGTGCATTAACCACTTCAGTCCTATATACTGTCATTTCGGCCATTTGAAAGTAGTCGTTCTACAAGCTCACAATATTTGTGAACTGTGATACATTTTGATGTCAACACTTTTATACTTTTATTCATTTTGAATTCCGGACTTCTACTAAGGCAACAGAGTAATTATTTCGATACTAAAAAAAAAAAGAATAAAACAAAACCACTGGGCTTATGTATTTTTCTTGACAATGTCCATATAGGTCAGTTGAGAGTGTTTCAAACTGAACGTTGTCCTCAGACAGCAGAGTTATAGCTTTGAATGGCAGACCCAGTGGTATTGTAGCCTTGTATGCTTTATTTAAGGCTAGGCTGGTTATAAATAAGAGAAAATGATAGAGAATAGTGAAAGTACTATATTCTCTTAATGGAAAACCTTTCACCCTGTTTGCATGGGTGAAAATGTATGAAATATACACCCTGGGACAACATACCCTCTAGCAGTGACAATGTAACAAGATTGATCGAGGATCTCTTTTTCTCGCCCCCTCGGTTTTTCTGCAGCAATTTACTGACCAGGCACTTTGAAATAGAGAGAATGGGCAAACCAATGGCCTTTTGCTCAAGCAAAAAGACCTGTGGGAGTGTTTGGTGTCAAGTCGAAACCCAGTGGTTTATCCTACCCAGACTCGAGTCTGGATACCAAATTATCCTTTCATGGGACTGATGACTAGGATATGGGCTTGGACCATAAACCCATGAAACGAGGGCAATGCTACACACAGACAGCAAGGCTTGTTGACATAGAATGCAGTGGAAACTGACAGTATATTAATTGAACTGAAAGTGTTTAAGCACTCAAAATGAGCACCATCACTATTACTGTAAATATACTAAATAGTTACTATATTTTGTTGAAGTGAAGCAGTTAATATTGGTCATTATACAGTATAGAGTAATACTTCAAACCTAATAAATGGTGCATTTATATAGCGCCTTTATCCAAGGCGCTTTACAGTACATTCACCTTCATACACCGATTGCGGTGGAAGCCATGCAAGGTACCAACCAGCACATCGGGAGCAATTTGGGGTTCAGTGTCTTGCCCAAGGACACTTTGACACAGCCGGGATTCGATCCGCCGACCCATGGATCATTGGACTACCTGCTCTACCTCCTGAGCCACAGTCCCCTAAATATGCATCTTTTCCTTTTAAATGTAATTTGTTTTATGGTGGATATCATTATGAAACTGAATTCTTCAGTTGCTCATTATTTCTTTTTCATACATTTATTTTATTCGTGCATACATTTCATCAGAATAAGCTTGTTTTGGTATAAAGACTTGAGATATAATGGCCTGTCCTGCCGCCCCAATAACATGATGCATGGTGAGGAAAAGGTTTGGCTGAAACGTGTGATGGTTTATTCATTACAATGCAGAAGGCACTTTTGCCCCAAAATAAATCGAATTTGGACTTCCTGTGTAAGTTCAAACCTCTGCTGGGTTTTCTCAGTTTGATGCTGTGAAGTGCGTGCTTTCTGGTTAAATAATAAATGAAGGGATGTTTTTCATGTTTACATGGTTGCACTCCAGAGAACTCTTTCCACAACGCAGCGCTATTCTAAGTCGAAAAATCTTTACAACTTCCCACCTGTACGTGGAGAATCTGGTTGGGAGAATTGTAGTTGCCATTTAGGTTGTTCTTGTGTGCGTGAAATATTAAGATAACTGTGTTTTAAAAAGTGTTTTATTTATTTATTTTCAAATGTGAGTGGGAATTGATCTGCCAACAAATGTCTGTCAAAAGAGATGTTACAGTATGTTGATAGTTAGGAGGGACATTAGCCTGAGATGCTATACAGCTCCAGCTCAATGAATTAGAATATTGTGTTATTTAATTTTCTTCAATATTAAAAAAGTTAAACTTTTATCAATTCATTGTGCATAAAGTGTATAAACTTTTATTTATTCTCAATTCATTGTGCATAAAGTGTATATAAATAAGTATTTATAACCTTTTTTTTGTTCTCAACAAATTAGAATATTTTACGAGACCACTAAAAAAATGATATTTCTTTTAAACGAGAAATGTTGACCATGTGAAAACAGTCAATACTTGGTCTGGGCTACTTTTGAACAAATTACTTCATCAATGGGGGGCGTGTCATGCAGGTGATCAGCCTGTGGCACTGTTGAGGTGTTATGGAAGCCCAGTTTGAAGTTTGATAACAGCCGTAAATTCATTTGCATTGTTGAGTCTCATGTCTCACACCTTCCTCTTGATAATACAACCTAGATTCTCTGTGTGGTTCAGGTCCGGCCAGTTGGCCTGACCTTTTTTTCCCAATAGTTACTGAATATAGAGCTATTTACCACTGAGCAATATCGCCCTTGACCTGCGACTGTCTGTTGTGACCCGTATACACAGCAACATGCTGGATGTTAATTTAAGATTGTAAAACTGGGATTATCGGTCAATTATTACACTCTCAGTTTTAAACTAACCTTTACGATTTTTCTTCTGTGTACAGCCTCAACTGACCCTTTCTTCCTAACAGCCATAATTCCCTGCAAAGAGGAGAGAGAGAGAGAGAGAGAGAGAGAGAGAGAGAGAGAGAGAGAGAGAGAGAGAGAGAGAGAGAGAGAGAGAGAGAGAGAGAGAGAGAGAGAGAGAGAGTATGAAGAGAGGCTGAGTAGGAATGGGTCAAATGGGGTGGATCAACCTAGCTCATCTTTGCACTGGGCTAGAGAGACACAAAGATAAGCAAGATGATGGAAGGAACACCACCCATCTGTGCAGATGCAATTTGGTGCTGCGTGGTGTGCAGAAAATCATCCGGACAGCAGAAGTGTGGCATTCTCGTTCACGGTATGTGTGGTCCAGATGATCTTGGGTTACGATTACCATGCCTCAAAGTATTATATATACCACTGGTTCCCAAACATTTTAGCTCGAAACCCAAAAGAGAAATTTGATGTCTCACGGGGACTCACACTATAGTGAAAATAGCAGATCTACAAGCTCACGCATGTGCGCTTGCCATTCTCTCTTATTTAATAATGAATCCCACAATTCTGTAACCCATTTCTTCACCCAAGTGTCAATTATTATATAATGTAATCCTGGGCTCTACACTCCCAATGCCAACCTGGGGAGAGCAACGGACTGACCTCATGCTTCCTTCAATGCATGAGGACCGCTTCTTTTCAGGGGGGGGGGGGGGGGGGGGAGTTTCCCTGGCTTGACGTAGCGTGCCCCATCAGGTGCCCCAACCGGCCAGGGGGAGGCAGTTTAGAGACTAGGAGGAGGAATTTCAAAAATATGAATGTTAGTAATTAATATGAAAAGACTAAATGCAATTATTATGTATCCAGATAGTCATCTATCCAAGTTAACCAGGATTATCCAACTAAAAACTTTATACTTAATTGTTCGTCAAAGGAAAATAGCCGACCTATCAAGCTCAAGAAACACAATGGTTGACTATAATTTCGCTGAAAGGTTGCCTATTTTCGTGGATTGTTTGCCAGTTTTCACCTATTATGACGTGGCCAGCATAGGGACATCATACTGTAGGTTTCGTGGTTAAGAAGAAGTAAAAATGTGCTTATAACCTTCACCTCACAAAATTTGCTGCCTTGCTATTATTGCACTTTCATCACAGCCATAGTTAGTTCATTGCTTTCTTAGGATATTTATGGTCTTGGACATTTTTAACCAAAGTGAAAATGTTATTTTCTGCTAAAAGTAGCTTAAATCCTGTATACTCTGTTGACAGTGGCACCCTGTCATCCTCATTTGTTCCCTCTACACACACAATATCTTCACTGAAAATAGCAGATCTACAAGCTCACAATGTGTTGTGTTGCAATTGATTCTGAACTTGTAGATCTGCCATTCCTTTGCCAAGTATTTGCCTATTTTAACTTAATTTTCACCTGTTATGACATGCCCAGAAAACGGATGCTGCAAGCTGCAACGGTTCATGTGGGAAAAGCCTGATATAATTCCTCGACTCTGTTTGGACTGATCAAGTCAGATACCAGGGAGAGTTATGCTAGTTTTAATTGATGCCTAATTTTTGCCTTGCCTGGACAGTATATTGAACGACTGATTACTGCCGTCCTCTCTCCCTCTCCAGATGAAAATCAGGCAGCCTCTCTCACTGAGTATGTGTCATCACATCACAAGTTTCATTAAGAAGTACGGTGCAGGCCCTGATCACATTTTCCCTCGGTTTTCTTTCCATGCTCAGGCTGATCTAAATGTAAATTAACTTTTCTTCTGCCAAGATGAACAGTCCCCTAGCTCCCATCTTGGCAGATGAGGAGGGGAAAAAGGGACACAGTGCATTCTGCTCAGGTAAGCATATTTAGTTAATGCATGTTCATGTGATTCTGAACTAATTTGAAAAGTGTGTGAAAGACAATTTTGCTTCATTTAACTCCACTAGTGCATCTGGACCAGCACTGCATGGGCCTGAGTGGTGCAGCTCTTGTCGCTTCGTAACATTGTTCAATGCAACACCATATGTGCCTTACAGAATGCCTAATGAAGGTGGCCTGCTGTTTTAACCAAGCACAGATGAATTATGGCCAAGAAAAGTGAAAATATTATCCCGGCTAATCCATCACCTGGGTGCTGTGAAAAGGTGGTTTATTATCATTACCATGATTGTATCATTATCAATATACAGTATAGTAGGGCATCTTGCATGCTCCAATAGGCCATGACATTCTACGTCCTCCTTTCCCGCTCTTTTACGTGTTTAGCAGAGCGGCCAGTGATTCAGTGAAGAGAAGACACTGTCAGAAGTTAACATTAACAATTTAATTCTTCACCATTCTACTACAGGGAGTGGAAGTGAGGTAAGGTTATTTTCTACATGTTTTAGTTGATGTTAGAATGTTCCACAGCCATGTAGAACTTGCAGTAGCTTTGTACTATTATGAGTTTTGTTGTGACAGAGGCAGCAGAGGAGAGGAGAAGAGATGCCATTATGTGTTGTTGTTAGTTTTTGCAGCTATTTGAGGTAACAGGTGTTAGCTATTAAGGTAAGAAGTCATATGTATAATGTCATTTCTGTAAAGTTGTTTAAGGCAATGTGGCGCATGGGTGTTTTTAAAACAGCGCAAAAGCAGTCCATGAAGAAAGCCTCCCTTTACACATAAAGATGAGCCCTATTTCCTTACAGAATTTTCTGCCAGTATTTTACTGTAAATGAAGGCTGGCAGTGTGAAGGCAAAGTTAAACAATTGTCGTGTGAAATGGCTGACCCAAAGAATTCCAATATTAGGTTATATTCTGTACTATTCTATTAAAAAAAGCGGACCCTTTTGGTCCGCGAGCCATGCGTGCACCGGTCCTCGCAGCGTGCTAGAGGGTAACTCATTTTACTGCAATGAGGAGAGGGCTGTGTTCGTTTGCGACAGTACTTCCAATATGGCTCTGTGCCTCGATATTATGAAAGAAGACAAGAGTTGGGGGGGACTGTCACGTTTGTCAAGGGGGTCCGTCGTTGTGCGGGGGCATATACTACAGTTTACGGTCAGCCCGGGGTGGGTGGTACGTGTTTCTGTTTCATAATCAATTGTGCATCACTGCTTTAATAAAGCCTCAAATAAGATTTAGCATGCTACACGGTGAAACGAACAATATGTTGTTATTTTGTTCATGTTTAAATCCAATCCAAGTACGCGTTTCTCTCTACTATTTATACTACATAATAGTACATAATCATATCTATTGCGCCCGGTTACAATTTAATTACCTTTAAGATATTCTAAGAGGCAAATATTTTGAAATTGGCTGATGTACAAGTGGTAGTTTGGTAGTTATTCATATTAAGTCTGTAATTTCAGGAGGAGCCACTGACGCCAACAACCACGACCACCATCAACAGCAGTGACGACAACCCCCTCGATCAAGAAGCGGAAATCAAGATCCTGATGGGTGGCCATGACATGCTTGTGCGGACAAGAAAGGAGGCATGGACATGTCTATGAGTCTAGGTGCTGTATTGGCCCTTTTTAATGTCTTCAATATAGCGTATCACAGCCAGCTAACAAAGGCATTTGCATTCATCGATTCATCCTAAAGATAAACACCAAAGTGCCAATCGCTGTTCAGAGGGTAGCAAATGCACTCGATCTGTCTTAGAATGCGTATGCCTATTCACCAGTGTTGAAGTAGTACTGTGATTGCTTTGTCTTTTATTTTAATTTTTTGCCTTTATTTTTACTACTAAAAGTAGCAACACTACCATATATAAATACTTTGTTACAAGTAAGCACACACACACACACACACACACACACACACACACACACACACACACACACACACACACACACACACACACACACTATCTCAGATCATTTCAGGTGAATTAAGTTCAGCTTGGTATTCTTGGTTTCAATAGTGCAAACCCGTCAAGGAAATAGCCTGCAGAAAATAATGTAAGTTCCTTTTTGGGGGTTGCGCTGCTTGTGGCTTCATCTTCCTTGTCCACACATGCATGTTTGGGTCCACCAGGGGCCACCAGGAGAGATGAGGCATGCGTCTTGTCAAGGAAATGTGGAATACCTAAGTTGTACATTAAGGACATCATAAACCAAACCATGAGAAGCTGTTTTCTGTTTTCTGTGACTTGTGTGGTCTGGAGGGGTCTTCTGATGTCATGTGTTAAGACCCACCTACCCCTTGGGGGGGTAATAATGTATTTAAGTATTTAAGTCTGACTGAGATGTGTTGAGTCAGTACGGTGTTCCATTGTAACGCTTCACTACTGTATCCGTATTCGAATACATTCTATTCCAATACTCTGAAACTCTGAATTGTGTCTGTCTCATTATTTTGTTTAACTGTGTTATAAGTGCTCACCGAAAGATTTCTTTAACAGTCTTCAGGACCTTGGGAATCCGGAAGACCATGGATTTGGCCTCTCGTATATAGCCTGAACATAGCACGAACGTGGAACTTACTAAATCAGAAAACAAAAGAATATTTGTGGAGGCTTTTTCTCCTCACACATCCATTGCATGGATGTAACCGCTATATGACGCCTGCATGGACAATCAAATTGTCTGGCTGATGTACAAGTGCTGATGTACAAGTGGTAGTTTGGTAGTTATTCATATTAAGTCTGTAATTTCAGGAGGAGCCACTGACGCCAACAACCACGACCACCATCAACAGCAGTGACGACAACCCCCTCGATCAAGAAGCGGAAATCAAGATCCTGATGGGTGGCCATGACATGCTTGTGCGGACAAGAAAGGAGGCATGGACATGTCTATGAGTCTAGGTGCTGTATTGGCCCTTTTTCATGTCTTCAATATAGCGTATCACAGCCAGCTAACAAAGGCATTTGCATTCATCGATTCATCCTAAAGATAAACACCAAAGTGCCAATCGCTGTTCAGAGGGTAGCAAATGCACTCGATCTGTCTTAGAATGCGTATGCCTATTCACCAGTGTTGAAGTAGTACTGTGATTGCTTTGTCTTTTATTTTAATTTTTTGCCTTTATTTTTACTACTAAAAGTAGCAACACTACCATATATAAATACTTTGTTACAAGTAAGCACACACACACACACACACACACACACACACACACACACACACACACACACACACACACACACACACACACACACACACTATCTCAGATCATTTCAGGTGAATTAAGTTCAGCTTGGTATTCTTGGTTTCAATAGTGCAAACCCGTCAAGGAAATAGCCTGCAGAAAATAATGTAAGTTCCTTTTTGGGGGTTGCGCTGCTTGTGGCTTCATCTTCCTTGTCCACACATGCATGTTTGGGTCCACCAGGGGCCACCAGGAGAGATGAGGCATGCGTCTTGTCAAGGAAATGTGGAATACCTAAGTTGTACATTAAGGACATCATAAACCAAACCATGAGAAGCTGTTTTCTGTTTTCTGTGACTTGTGTGGTCTGGAGGGGTCTTCTGATGTCATGTGTTAAGACCCACCTACCCCTTGGGGGGGTAATAATGTATTTAAGTATTTAAGTCTGACTGAGATGTGTTGAGTCAGTACGGTGTTCCATTGTAACGCTTCACTACTGTATCCGTATTCGAATACATTCTATTCCAATACTCTGAAACTCTGAATTGTGTCTGTCTCATTATTTTGTTTAACTGTGTTATAAGTGCTCACCGAAAGATTTCTTTAACAGTCTTCAGGACCTTGGGAATCCGGAAGACCATGGATTTGGCCTCTCGTATATAGCCTGAACATAGCACGAACGTGGAACTTACTAAATCAGAAAACAAATGAATATTTGTGGAGGCTTTTTCTCCTCACACATCCATTGCATGGATGTAACCGCTATATGACGCCTGCATGGACAATCAAATTGTCAAGGATGTCCTCCTTCTCCTTAGTTCAGTCAGACAACTCAAGGAGGATGTAATATATATATTTATTGAATATAAGATAATCAATGCAATATATTTATTATGGTTTGGCGATGTATTGGATCTGCTTTTTAGGTACGGGTCAAGCGCATCAGTCCCGACCATAGGGACTCCGAATCCCCCGTACCTAAAACAGTAGATCCAAAACGACAGGTGGTAGCTGGGGTGGAGGTGGGTGAGCACGCACTTGTATACAGCAGCGCACAGTATACAATAAAGCATTAGCAAGTAAGCAAGCAGAATGAGCGCAAGTTGTATGACAGCAGCACGCTGATACAGCAGCAGTGGGCAAACAAGAAGGCAGAGGAATGCAAACCTCTGGTTCAAGTAGCCGGTATGAGAGATGGGGTGAGCTGTGATTGGCTGAGTGAATCATGTGGATGATGCTGTGGTGGCCCAATTAACGGCCGGCGCGCTGACTGAGGTTCCCTGACTGAACTTGCTCTGCGCATGTCTACGACAGGCGCAAATGCTCATTTATCAGATTACCGGTAGTGAGGTTAAGCCAGAATTCTCTCTCCATGGAGAGCCATCAGCCCCATACCTCTACCTGTAGCTCCTTGTATAGACAAAACACATGGCGTTTGGTTTTTTTAATCAAGCATTCAACCAAGCCATGTAATAAGCTGTAGTATTGACCGTCAGTGTCCAATTGGAATAAATGTGACATCTTTTGTCCCTGTATCAATATGTGCTTAGTATGTCTGTTTTGACAACGTTCCTGTACCCTGTACCAATTCTATACTAGGTACTGTATGATTATGCTTCTGAAATTATCTATACACTTTTTTAGCAACATTTTCACTTGTGTATTGCTGTCATTCACACCATTTTGAATCTTTGGTTTCGTTTTGATCAAATTCCTTCAATTTAGGTGAAAAATACCCACAGATGGTCACTGTGGCTGGAAGCAACACACAGCTTATGCTTATTCTTATCCTTAGGCTGTTCCACTCAGAATGTGTTGAAGCAAAGCCTGCAAGCACATTACTCAGAATAGTAATACGCATGCCTTCAATTTATGTATCAGAATTGTAGTGCCATACCTTTGGGACGGCATGAATGCTTCTGAATCTAACGTTCCACTGTGCCCCTTCCCTCAGACAATTACTGCAAAACCCGAATATAGTATCTCTCACTCTCTTGTTCTCTTGTTCATAAACTGAGCAGGAATGTTCTGCACTCTGCGCTCCCTCTGTGTGAGCTGAAAGAATGAATTGGGACAGCTGCACAGGCACCGATTGTGCCACAACAGCGGAAAGAGCCTCGGGAGTTTGTGTGAGAGCCAGGAGAAAGGCCTTGGAAAAAGCCCTGTGTCAGACCTTTTCACTGCAGAGATGCACTCCCCCACCCCAGCCCAGCCCAGCCCCCACTCATGCTGACAGAGCCCTGTCACACACCTGATCGCCATGTTGATGGTGGCTAGCGAGCTAGTGAGAGTGACACCATCTGTTGACAATTAGTACCTGTGAATAGACTGATTTATTTTACTTGAATTGAATATTTGCCCTGGTCCTCCAACATGCTGAGTAATTCTCATAACCCCTAGAGGCCCGCGGGACAGCTATTCCAAATGAATTGTATTATTTGACAAAAAGTATGGACGTTTAATAAGGAAATCGAAAAATGTTTGGGGTTGAATATTCCTTTTGGTCCTGAGTTATGTCTGCTTGGTATTATACCAGAGGAGGTGCGTGCATGGAGTTACATATTAAGGATACTTTTACTGATTGCTAAGAAAATGATAACAGTAAATTGGAAGGAAATAAAGCCACCTACTATAACCCAATGGAAGCAGAGACTGAAGCAGGTTTATATAATGGAAGAAATGACCGCAAGGCTACAATTAAAAATGGACAGTTTCATACTTAGATGGACTTCTGTGATATTGTATCTGGGTGTTTCAATATATGTGTAGAGGTTGTTGGGTCTGGAAAAGCGTTGTGTAGTGGTTGTTGTGTCTGAAAAAAAATGCTTTTATGTATGTATTGTGAGTCATGTCTCCAGCTAGTCTCCTCATGCCTAACTCAACTTGGAAAATGCTGAACTATAGTTATATCAAGCTGTTTTTATTTTATTTATTTTTCTTTTTCTTTTCTTTTATTTTCATGTACTGTATTTTTTGTTTCTTCTGTTTTTTGTTTTCATGGATATGTTTCATTGTTGTTTGACTGTTCATTATTATTATTTGGTGTAAAAAAAAAGAAAGAAACTTTTGAATAAAAACAAAGAAACAAAAAAAAGTATGGACGTTGAGCGGAAAATAAGGCTCAGCCTATATCCTCTGAAAAAAAGTGTACCTTCTTAGATGCCGCCTTAGAAGTTTCCAGCTATAAGCTGTGGCAGATCGAGGTATGGAGCACAGAGAAGTGGGGTAAGGAAGTGGGACACCCTCTGGGGGTTCATGAAGACACATAGAATATTCCCTATGATACAGATACAAACACGTTTTTTTACACAGTTTACAGATTTCAGAGTGTGCACACTCTCCGAAGTTGTATTATTATTGCCGTTTCTGATACTGTGCACGTTGGGAATGCTCCCATGTTATCGCCATGTAACGTGTTGTGAGCTTGTAGATTTGCTATTTTCATGGAATGTATACCCCAGAATAGGGACGCTTCCGTCCATGAGGTAATGAATGGCCTTTCTGTAGTTTTTATTTTAGTATTGTATTTTATTATTTAGTATTTATTTATTTTTTTGCCCAATACAGCACTGATTCTGAAATACTGTTGGTGATGTTCAATGTCAGGCTCATCTCTGCAATGAAAAAAAAAAGAAAATATGTCAAGAGTTGCTTTCCCCTTCGAATCTGCTGGAGCAGAAAAGACAATCATACTTTTTGCAAACCTTAGCAAAAGTGCTCTAAACAAAAAGTCAAGTCCATAGACTTGGCTGCCAAATGACGTCACGTTAAAAGTGCTTTAAAGAAACATTAAAAAGTCTTGGCCATATGGAAGCCAGACGTTGGAGGCACTAGCGCCGCTCAAAAACCCTGGAGTGTAAAGCTTTGACTCTCTATAATATAGCTCCCACATTAATCCTCCTCGTGACTGTGCGTTTGTGTGAGGCAACGGCTATCCACATAATGATATTTGACCTTAGCTCTAAACACACATAATAATTAGGAAGCAAACCAATTCAACTAAAATACAAACGGTATTCCGTTATAAAATTCACTTTCCCATTTCTCTATTTCTGCATGTAGGCCTAGCTTTTGCTACAGTCTGACTTGTTGCGGATTGGATGGATGGATCCATGGATGGATGGATGGATGGATGGACGGACGCAGCACTAATGCATCACATCTGATGTAAATTCGGCTGTACAGTGATGCAAAACATTTATACGAACTAGATCCATAGATAAATACATACAGTACGTTCAACCACAGAACATGTGAAAGTCATAAAAGCCAAGTAGGCTACAACTTTTTGCCATCAGTCTTTATAGTACAAACACATTTCATAGCTGTTATATCATATTAGTTTTAATTCAGTTGGAAAAGTGTTCCAAAGGAGTCCCCAAATGTACTCTTTGTGATCTGTTGCATTTTGCTGTCCTGCTGATTCGGTGTATCCATCTTATCTACTGATCTGCATGACATTTCTGCATTACAGTATTTAGACATTTGGAGGCTAGTTTGATACAAGAAGATCTTGTGAAGAAGCAGCATAGCCTACAGAGAAAATGTCCATGCCTAATTGTCCCTATACACCGTACAGTACATGAGAAATGTTGTCTGTAAAATGGTGCTGCTATACTGTCTCAGTACACCGGACAATGAATGGTCATGCCTGCTTCCTGTTTAGAACCCTAAACGGTTTGATGAAGTCTGGCGATGAGCTCAACGGAATGTGTTGCACTGCCGCCATATTCATCACGGTTCACTGTCATGTGTTGTCATTCATTCAGTGTGCAGCAGACAAAATATAGAAAACGTAAAAAAGGTGGTTTGTGTGTGTGTGTGTGTGTGTGTGTGTGTGTGTGTGTGTGTGTGTGTGTGTGTGTGTGCGCGTGCGCGTGCGTGTGTGCGTGTGTGCGTGTGTGTGTGTGTGTGCGAGCGTGTGCGAGCGTGTGTGTCTGTCTGAGGTACTTAATTCTGTAATGACCTCCATTTCTTTCCTTGGGCATGCCATCCCTTGGTTACACCATGCAAGGATGAACAGCTACTGAATACCCTCGGTTCTTGTCGATAGTGTCCATAGCCACGGCCATAACCTCATTTACTGCATATTAACTACACCTTGTGCCAGCCAGAAGTCCCAAAAGGTCTTTCTGCTAACTTTCATTTAAGTAACATGATTGAAAGTGCAGTTGGACTACTACAGTACAATACATGGCTGGGATTCAGGGCTGTACTGGGAGCACACAGACACTGAATGCAGAGAGTTGTCCAAGCAAGCATTTGAACATTATGGTTGGGCATGAAGGGGTTAGCGAGAGGTGAGTCAGGTCAAACTGGGAAGGCGGCCAAGTCCAAACAACTTGAAAGGGTCAACCTATAAGAGTCCAGAGACGGGCCAGAGGTCAAACAATCTACGAGCCAGGATCTGGAGGAAGAACTCCACACAGGAACAGAACAGGATTTGAGGCAGATCTCAGAAAAATTATGAAATACTAACGGAAGCCTATAGGGAGCAACGACACAAGTAACATACGATCTGGCAGAAACTAGATGTGAAATAAACAACATTTTAGTTAACTGAATAAAAACTATTTTGATTGCATGTGTTATTGGATATTGGCGGGGTTTTTTTTTTTTTGTGAGCTATTGTTCAATAGAAATTAGCCTTTGCTCGTAAGGTTAAAATGTGGAAACTAATAACTTCTTATTCTTATTATGTGAGAGTTATGTTAGAGCTGATCTGTCCATCTTGCAGAGTGAACACCTGTGATCCGCACATATCAGATATTTACACCCGGGTTTGTTGCATCAGTTTGTGCTTAGGGAAAATACACTTTATTTCCATACTATTTACGGTTTTATCAACAGTTGTACCGATTTGCGTGATGTTTGGACAAAATGTTTGGTGTAATAGAAAAAAAAACTTTTTTGCATAAATTGGCATCCTCCCAGCTGGAAAAAGAACATTAGTCTGTAGGATAATTATGTGTACAGATGAGTGCACACGTACTGCGCAGGGAGACATAGAGGAAAGTTGTTGTCTATAATTACTAAAGAGACGTTTATTTTTTGTTTGCTTAGTCATTTCATGGGAATTTGATCTGTGAATATTTCCAATTAAAAAAAATCATCATACGTCATCATACAATCATATAAATATCATCTCATTCTCAACCACAATGGCCCACCCAATCACGCCGGCCAATCAGAATTTCAACACAATATAATCATCAAGAGCAGATTGATAAGACAGCTGCAAATAATGACAAGTTACCGAAATACAATGTATATTTATGTTTTAGCTTATACTGTATATAGGCTTAGGGTACAATAATTAGATGATTGGTAAATGAGTAACCATGACAACGACATACACTTTCATTTTGTACTTTCTTGAACCACAAGCACTGATAATCACGTCATAATCTGTCTGCCTATTAGTTATCTTGCAAATACCATTAATTCAATTTAGCATTGATTGGTTGAGGTGGTGGCTCCTCGATCAAAGCTATGATTCTGTGGAGACCGGCGACAGAAGCGTGCAAAAGCAGCAAAACGAGGGACCTCTGCAGCGGGGGCAGCGGTGGCCAAACGGTTTGCGGAGCGGTCTTGATATCGGAACGTCGCTAGTTCGTATCCCCGGACCGGCACGTTAAAATGACCACCGCTGAAGTGCCCTTGGACATGGCATTGAACCCCTACCATGAAATGTTCTATGAGCAGGGCCTGGCTGTAAACAAGTTTTTGAGCTTAGTCCAGTTACCCTGGGTAAACAAAGGGTACCTTTCCTTTCCTTTCCCCCAGTGCGGGTGGTGGTGCTGTATAGCGGTGTGGTGTAGTACGCATAGAGGTTTAGGTGTCCTCGTGTCGAAAAATAAGTTTGCCCTGGACAAACTTTTGTTCTATCTCCGGTGCCATCGCGTGTCTCTGCTGTCTCAAGAATCAAATGAAGAAGGAGGTCGGGACATTGCGTCTGTCGTGTTGTGGTACATGTCGTTGACGTGGAAACCGGTTTCTGGGGGGATGCAGCCATATACAGTACAGGCATCTAGCAGACACGTTTCACACTAGAGTGTGAAAAGACCCAACACCTTCCAGACACGCAGGACACAGAGAGAATAGAGTGTATTCTTCTGTCTGATATACTGTCAGGCTTGAATAGGGCAACATACGTACATGGCAAATAATACACAAAAAGTCGCTCGACTGAGGGGAGGCTAAAACGTAAACAAGTACGGCAAATGCCTTACTTTGCCTACAGTAAATCCGCGCCTGGTAGTCGGGATCAGGATCTGAACCCGCAAAACGCTGTCGGGCTGGTATTGCAGCCTTGGGTGCCCGGACCACCCTGCCAGCAGCCCAGGCCACAGAAAGTTTAGATGCTGGCATATTGCTAATAGCAATTACTCCAGGTTGCTACTATACTGTAGTATTCACACAGTGTAGGTCACCTTGAGGACATAAGCCAACTGTGACAGATGTGCCAGTCAGAATGAATAAATATTAAGACCTGCATTTAACATCATCCCAGACACCACAAACACTGGACCTATGCCATACCCCTTTTTGCTGTATCATTTCAGAGTGAATGCCATTTACAGATAAGACAACATTGGAAAATCAGTTAAACCCTTATTTTTTATGAAAAATAATTAATGGTATTTGGATGCCTCAGGCTGAGAATGTGGAGGACATCCAAGTTTTATACTGTGCCTATACACTACGTATAAAGCAAGGTTATCCAACGTGATAAACAGTGATAAACAACACCTCCGATGGATGCCCTTTCCCTTTCATCACATTCATATCAGCTCTAGTGACTCAGTCATTTGGTTCTTTCTTTTTTACTTCTGTATTTTGAAATGAGATTTCCTTGCCCGAGGGCTGAAGGGTAACAACAGACATGAATGTTGAACCAATCAAGGAGAGTGAGTGTTTCAGGGGAAAACGGAGGGCAGTGGCATCATCAAACTTGTAGAAATGCTGCCTTGTGTTTCTGGTTTCTTTCTGACCCGGAGATGCTGGAGGTTAATTGCCATGTGCTTAGTGAGGGAAAAAAAGGGAAAAGGACAGGTTTGTCAGATGTCTGCAGGTCCTAAGAGCAGAATGGAAGTGTTATGTGTACTGCTTTTGACACATAATATTGCAGCTCTCTTCCATGTCAGGGCTAAATTATGATTGCATTTGGTGAAAATAACTGCTTTTCAAAACATCATCATATCACGGCATGGTAAACAGGCTTCAATCAGACAGAGAAGCGTAGCTTATTATAGCCGATCTACGTGCTCGAGCAGAATTTGTATTGACACAGGAATGTTAGTCATTAAAGCATCTCTGCACCTCCGTTCTACTGAATCATTATTTTGACAATATTGTCATGAAACATGACTGGAGTTACAACAAGACCTTTTTGTATTACAGTATCTGTTAATCGTTTAAAAGAAAACGCATAATCATTTCCTTGGTGGAGAATGGAGATAAGGTCCGCTGAATGTCACGCCTGATTGTAGGTTTCTGCATCACATTCTGCTCTCCTGATAAGGACGGCAAGAGCACTAAACTTAACATACTGTAGGTTACAGTGACTTGTCTTTAATTGGCGCAGCTGTCAATTCTACTTAAGAGCCGATGTAAGCTTGTCTCACTAGACTCACTACTACATGCACATTATGCCAAGACCAATGGCTGACCAATATACTGTCTATCAAATGCAAATACAATGTTATGGAAACACAACATTTTGGTCCGTAGACATTGAACCTGATGAAGGTCTTTGGATTCCCATAACCCATTTATTTCCATTTGATACCATCTTTCCATGCATGTGAGGATCAACCAGAAACCACCCTCCCTGCCAAGATAAAACAAACTGGCTCAGTACTGCTGTGAAGAGCGCTAGAGAAAGTAAGCGTGAGAGAGAAAGGGAAGTTAAGGCATGCAACAGATTAAAAATAAATACAAATAAATAAACCTTGGGCCAGTTGAGAGGAGAGGTTTTCCATTTCATTTGTCATTTTCATTATCTGGCTGGTGAAAGTATAAATGCCAGGAGGATTAGAGAAATTACATGGGCTCTCTCGCCTTGCCTGTTTCTGCAGCTTATCCTCCCTGTACCTCTCAGTCCATCTCTCTCCCCCCTCTGCTCTCCCTCATCCTCCTGTCGCTCCCTCCCTCCACCTTCTCCACCTGCCACCCCCTCCCTTCTGGATCTATCTCCCTTTTGCATTCTCTATACTCTCTCACTCACACGCACGCACACACGCACATTATTCACCTCACCTCACCTTTTTCTCTTCTTCCCATAATCTCTCACTCTCTATTTTTGTATCATCTTTCCTCCACCCTGCCCCCCCCCTCCCCACATCTCTCAGTTGTCTCAGTTTTCTCCCCATCCAATCTCTCTCTCTCTCTCTCTCTCTCTCTCTCTCTCTCTCTCTCTCTCTCACCTCATACGTCTTCTCTTCATCACTTCCTTCTCCATGCCCCTTGAATCTCCCTCATGCCTCTTTCTTCCGTCTGTTTTGTGGAGTGTGTGTGTGTGTGTGTGTGTCTTTCGGCTCTTAGGCAGCAGTGTCTTAAAGAGGTGCCTCCTAATCCCTGATATATATTACAGATAGCAGGGCTGACATGGACGACAGAGATTAGAGGGGGCAGATACTGAATGTATTGATTGGCCCCTCTCATCCCAGGGCCAGCCACAGCTGCTTGTCTGTGTAATGGAATGCTGTGATGAATTTCATTCAGTAAGTCAGCAACTACAAACGCACCAGGACTGGACTAAAACGCATGCAAACTGGCTATGATACAGCAGTGTCAGGTGAGAGGACCAGGGGTGATGAGTGGTTTGTGTGCTGACAACATGGAAGAATACTGAAATGCAGTACAATAATTTGTCTTTAACCATTATAAAGCTAATATGGAGTCTGTGTAGATGTCAGTGCATCTGTGTCCCTTTATTCCTACATGGGGTTCTGTGTGAGGCATGGCCAAATATGGAGTGTTGAGACGTCAGAACAGGCCAGCTCAACATAATGGACCCTGGTCAGGGGCCCCGTCCAGAGCCCGGGCAGAGGCCTTTTGTGACACTGGTCACTGCACTCCCTGTGGGTTTGTGGAATGCATTTTTTTAACCCTGGAGTCGTTTTTATGTGCAATGATGTATTCCCTTTTGTATTTAGGGTTTATTCCTGGAGGAGTCAAACGTGCCAATGAAAAAACCAGTAATATAGTGACATCACATTATCAGCCCCTCCCCTAACCCTCCCCCTTTATCATATACAACTACAGCTGTGGGTGCGGCTTAAGTTCGGGTGGCTCACCACCCATCACCACCCACAAGGCAAGCCAGGCATACTTAATGAGCTGGTGGGGGTACCCACATAAAAACGTCATTTTAATAAATACTGTACACTTTTTTGAATAAATTCTTCCTCCTTATATAACAGTAAGACCCGATGATCATGTTTTAGGGTGGAAAAAAAAACATGGCACTCCATCTTTAAGTAGGTAGGGCGAACGGTTCTGGAGTTGCATGGATTACAGCCATACACACGTAAAGACAGAGACATGGTGCATTCATAGATAGATAGATTTTGGAGCTGTTCAAACACCGATTTCCAAAATGTATGAACATGAGAATGCCAAACTACAACAACAGTTTTTCCACATTATTTGAATTTCCAACATTTAAAACGATCTGGTACCCTTGTCTTTAAATGTTATCCCTCCCTATACTTATAAGCTGGCAGAATGCTGGTACAATTTAGCTGAGAGGCAAAATCACTCTGTGCTGGGCCCACAGGGTGATGATTTATCCATATTGTGGATTTGTCTGTGGTAACCAGCTTTTTGGCAGGGTGTGGCTGCCAACAAAATTAAAGGAAAAAAGGTTGTTGAGGCCAATTCATTTTGTGCTCTGCCCAAAAATCCACACGCCAATCTTTCATCTTTGGACATTTATAAAGGCTTGAAATGGCTATGGCTCATTTGAATTGGTACTTTGGAAATTGTGATCATTCTGAAGCACTGCAATTAAAATGGCACTGCATTGACATAATGATTAATGACGTAAAATAATAATAATAGATTTTTCTTCATTCTTGTTTTACTTTTTCCACCACTTATACCGTTCTAGGCTGCGTGTGGGCTGGTTCTGATGGAGAAGCGCTCATCTGGTCGACTGCACAGTGCCCACTGGACACATGCACTTCCTGGGGTACTCAGCGATACACTGGCCAAATGTGAAGTCGCTCGGTTGAGCAGTTTCCCAAAAATATGTGTGCCTATTTGGAGTGGACCATTTCTGGAGAACCACTCATCCCATCGACTTTGGGAAGCGGAGATTCAGTGTTTTGCTCAAGGACACTCCATCACGAAGCCAAGAGGATCGGATGGGATCGGACCGGGACAGTTCCCAGGCGGCCAGTCTACACAGGACCACAATGCAAACAAGCCCTCTGGGCTTTTCAGCTTATCCTTTTACCATTACTGTGTATTATTGTATAACTGTAGTTATAAGAATAAAAAAATATAGGCCTATATGTACGTTTTTTCCAAACTGTTAATACATAATTCAATCAATCAGCTGCCGCCAGGGTATCGGTAATTATCATGCACCTGCTTTAAAAAGACAACTTGAGTCAGAGATTATACCCCATTACAGGCAATGCTCAAATTGACCATAATTGCTGGAATAATGTCGGTACTGGGCATCATAATGGCTCATAATGGCCTTTATGTGGAGTATGAATAGCTATTTAAAAATAATAACTTGCACTTTGTAGTCAACCTCAGTTCTCTTTGTGCATTTTCTTTGGAGGTATAGTTGGATTGATATTAATATTCGTGTCATATAGCTGATTTGACAAGTGAATATGGTTAGACTAAATAAACTTTAATTGCATCTCCATAACAATTTGCAGCCTCAGTTACTTATATAGCTTTTCTCTCAACAATTTTGATCACACCCGCTGTTTATTTATATTTTGCCTTACATAAAGCTTGATTGAAGACAAAATACCAAAATATGATAAACAAACACATTTCTGGAAGGAAAGCTGTATCCACATTCCATGTCTCGTAAATTAACTATTTGTGATGGCTTGGCTCCAACTAAAGATGATTTGACATTGCGTTTTTAGTTAATTGCCTGAATGTTCATTTAAAGTCGGCAATAAGTGAGCCAAAAGTATGTGTTGATATATTCTGATTAACTACTTCAATTACTTCACCCTAAGGGCAATAACAAAACTCCAACCCTCATAGCAAATTTTAAGAAATTAGATTTGAGCAAAACACTATCTAATAACCTTCAGCATTAGGGATTTGAACCATTGGGTTCAGTTGAACTTGTCAGGTGGAGCATCAGGAATTTAAATGTGAGACTCACTTTTTATTACAGTTGTGCCGCTTTTCTTCAAGAATGAAGATGTTTGGCTTTAAGGGAAGTAATGAAGTGTTTAGGTAAAGAGAGGCGGACCGATCAGGTTGGCCCGGGCCGGCCTAGCGGTCCGGGAACCTAGGCTGGTAATCCACCCTGACAGCGTGCTGCGTGTCGTCCCCCATCGCTCCCCGTTTCCTGATCTGTCAATAAAGGCTAAAAGCCCCAGAACATATCTTTAATATATATATAATTAATTGTGTGTGTGTGTGTGTGTGTGTGTGTGTGTGTGTGTGTGTGTGTGTGTGTGCGTGCGTGCGTGCGTGCGTGCGTGTGTGTGTGCGTGTGAGTGTGTGTGGTCCCTCCCAATCCCTTATCTTCCTCCTTGGACCCCCATTAGTAGCAGCAGGAGTAAGTCCTTCCTTTGGGCTGAGCTTGACATGATGCATTACCAACAGCACACAATAGCTACAAGGCCACTGCTAAATGCTAATCACACCTATTGATCCGGTAATTCCAGCCATTTGAAACTCTTTACCTTGGTGGGTGGTATCAATGCATAAAGTCTCTGCTCCTTTCTGGGTTCGGCTGGGCACCCGCATGCAGTCTCAGGGGGAGTTGATTGCGAGGCCGGTGCCGCTTGCACACTTCACAGCCATGGACTGCATGGTCCCTGTTTAGCATGCAGCCACCACAGACTTCACAGCAAAGCCTCTGGCATTGAGAAACAAACGGCGGGTGTGTGTGCGGGTGTGTGTGTGTGCGTGTGTGTGCGTGTGTGTGTGTGTGTGTGTGCGTGCGTGCGTGTGCGTGTGTTTGTGAAATGATGCTGTGCTGAGTTTGATGCAGCTGGTATTTTATTGGGTGCTGATGTTGTGTTATGCTTTTCAGTTACAGTATGTGCTGAATTGTGCTTCTATAAATGATATAATCTTGATTTATTTTGCACTGTTTTGTCGCATGGCATTGTGTCATGTACGTTGCACTTACATGCAATTACAGATTCAAGACCTACAGAGCATGTTAACAGGCAGACCTTTTCATTTTTCAACTAACTATTCTCAGTAACAAGTTGTGCAGTCGCCCCGAGCCATCCGTTATTATGCTATTCCGTCCCTGACTTAGATTTACTGCGATACACCTCCTTGACAATAATAATGGTTTAGTACAACAGGAGCAAACTCAGCACAGTATGTTCCCTGAAAAAAAAATAATACTTGGGCTGAAATGTATGCGATTGCTCTGCGTGCTCACCCTGCAATGAGGCAGATGTTGCCAGGCAGCTAATGGCGGGTTTGATTTTGCCTGCCACTGCGCATATCGTAATTGACCCTTTTACTGTAGTTCTGCATGGAGATGAGCTCTTAGACACCATGGAGCACAATAGAGGCACATCGAGTGGCAAAGCAACATGCAAAGTGAGTTTAACATTGTTTAACGTTGTTTAATGCAATCAGATATGACTTTTCTGTGTGGATGTATATGGGCTGTCAAGGCCAGAAAGTAGTTCTTTGCCACTCAGTAGGCGTTCCTGCATAACATCCTGGTTTGATGATGATGTCACGCGCATGGAATGTTTCTCTGCACCTTTTAATGTCACATGCAACATAAAAGACAGAGTCAGAGATAACAGGGCAGTTTGGTGATGGATGGAGAGCAGTGGTGTGGTAGAGGTGCATCAATGTGCTACATGCCAAACTTCTTCTCGTTTACAGATACACCATTACAACGTTACCCTTGAACGGCCTATTAGATATGAGTCTTCATGGGTCCAATTTGACCGACCCATAGAATATTTTACCCAGAACTGAATGGACCCAGCCGTTATGTACATAAATAGGTAGGCGCCTCCTTCGGCTCTGGGGCGTGTGTACCAAGAGAGGAGGCAAGCTTTTGTACATGTAGAAGTAAAAGTATTGTAAATTGTAAATACTCAAGTCAAGCATGAATACATTGTACAGTACTTAAGTCAACGTACCACTGACTATAGTCTATGCACATAATGTTGTGGTCCCTGCTCTGACTCTCTCGCTCAGCTCGCCCATCTTCTGTCATATAAAAAGGCACTCTTCTTCGCAGTGCGCCGCGGGCCATTAAAGTTGTCCCACAGCAATAAGCCTTTGTCTGCGCGGCCAAACAGTTGATGCTTGATAAGCGTAATCCTCGCTTGTCTTTTAGCACAGCATATGCCCAACAACGACTCCCCCCCCCCCCCCTCCAAGGTCTGTGTGAGCTCTTAACAGAGCAGCTAGCAATAAATTACTCACTCGTGTCTGCCTTTTGTCTCTGGATGTGTGAGAACACTTAGAGCCGCTTTGCACTTCTGTGCAGCTGCGGGCCCTGCAGGACGGAGTTAACTGTGACTGTGGTGACTCGCGGCACACATATAAGCACACACCATGGAGTGCTTCCAATTTATTTGTCTGCCATAATAATAGTTTTGTGATGGTATCTCTTTTCAAATAAAAGCCCATGCATACAGATGTTATTAGACCTGGCTTTTATCTTAATGTGTATCAATATTTAAAAAATACAGCAAACCCTAGAGATAGTGAACTTTCCCAATTGTGTATAGTTAGTTATCGGCAACTGAAATCCTCAGTTGTGGTTATACTGTGAGTAGAGTATAACAACTTTATCCATTATGTCCCAGTTCTGTTCTGTGCTTATAGAACTGAACTTTGTCATTTTGGTAGACATGGGCCTGTGCTGATTAAATCTCAACAGTTTGGGTGTGTGCACATCTCTCTGTTTTTAAGATGCTGTTCGTGTTCAAGGTGATTTGAATAATTCTGAGCTTCATCAGACCAAGCGCTTTTTGAAGTTCAGAGACAAATCTCTCTTCTCTCTCTCTCTCTCTGGCTGCTCTGGCCCCCCTAGCCAAGCGTGGTCACCCACGCTCCCTCGTAGCTTTACCCGCAATCCCATTAATCCCATTAGTGGGGCTTCTCAAAGGAGCAGCAGCCAAGTTGAATTAATTGGCCTCCTCTATGCAAAGCAGGCACACACCGTAAAAGAAATTCAATATATGAGGAGTGTAATGAATGATTAACAAAACATTTCACAGCTTACCCAAAGGCTAGCGAGGAATTATGTTATGCTAGAGGTTCTCTCCCCTGCCTGCCCTTGCTCCCATCGTGGTTCCTGTATGCAAAATGAGAAAAATGTCTTCATAGCCTTTGAGGGAATAACTTGATCATAGCCAAAATGTCAATACCTTGTTTGTATGAGAGTTGTCAGATGATGCCGGAATTCTCCGTCTCTGTCACCGTCGTCATCGTCATTATCATCCTCCCATCACTTCCTCGTCAGAGTACCGTATTGTTCATTCCCACCCCAGTAGTCAATGTGTCCTGTGTGTCCCCTCTGGCTTTCCATACGTCAGCCCTTCGCCGACCCATACTTCAGACAGGGAGGGATCATTCATTATTGAAATGTCCGAAGGGGGTAATTCTCATGAGGCATATTTCCTCTGAATGCAGTGAATCTACAGCGAGACATTTAGCTTAATGTGGCTGTCAGGGAGAACGGCAGACACAAAGTCACACGTGTGCCATCTGGAGAACCACGGTGCTCTCTTGCAGCTGCTGAGATAAAAAGTACAAATAATCACTCATTCTTGAGATGAGGGACAAAAGTGGAAAAAACATGTCCCACACATAAGAGCCTTATTTTATGTAAAAAATAAATTAATTCATAAAAATAAAAGCACTTGCAAAGTTAAGTGTAATACAGTTGTGTATTATTATGCCCTTAATTTCATTATAATTGTTTTCATATTCCATCTGAATTAGTTAAAAGCAGGCCCTGTACCCAAAAAGGCCTGTATTTAGCCTGTCCCCAGCAAGTGGCCACAATTTCAAACTGCCAAAAAAGTGTCTAATACTGTCACAATCACATAAATATACATACTAAATTAAAGTAGATTGTCAACAACATAGCAAATAATATACACAGTTAATTTTAATCTATATCTCATATCAAATGTTCGTCCCACGTCTCCGTCAACTCCGTCAGGTTTTTTTAAAAGTCTTAAATTAATCAGAAAATATTGTCGACAGATTTAGCCTGAAGACTCCTTTTCCAAGTCCCATTTATATTTGTTGCAACAGTGGAGTACCTGGTCTGACAAGCATTCAATTGTTTGATATTTTAAACAAACAATGTTGATAACAATGTGGTCACAGCTTTTACATGTCAACTCCGTCTGCACATTTTTATGATCTTTGTTAAGAATTCCAAAATAATGTTTATTATTTTAGTTTAGGGGTTACGTTTAGCTAACAAAATTAAGCAAAAACAAAATGGCTACATTGTACTAAAGAGGGTTAAGATGAAAACAAATGCCATTTTGTCAACTCCGTCAGACGTCAACTCCGTCAGATTTTGTGTCTGACGGAGTTGACGTGTATAAGACGGAGTTGACAAAAGTGTTCCTAAAACAATAAAATTATTGTTTATGAATAATGGGCAGTATTCTAATTTGGCACACAGTTAGAGCATGCCTTAAGGAACATTTTTGGCTATGGGGCCATCACAGATTTGTCTCGTGGTGACCATGGCAGCCATATTACAAAAGAGCCGCCACCTGATGTTATTTTACAATAACTCAAGTTCTACACCACCTATAGGATCTTGATTCTGGTGACTAAGACCTCATTTTCAAGGATGAGGGATACAGTGGTACAATTTAGACTTTCCCTGTGACCATGGCAGCCATTTTTCAAAATGGCCGCCACCTGCTGTTATTTTACAATAACTCAAGTTCTACACCACCTAGGATCTTGATTCTGGTGACTAATCATACATTTTCAAGGATGTGGGGTACATTGGTAATAGTTAGATTTGTCCTGTGACCATAGCAGCCATTTTTTTTTCAAAATGGCCGCCACCTGCTGTTATTTTACAATACCTCAAGTTTTAGACCACCTAGGATCTTGATTTTGGCGACTAATCATACATTTTAAAAGATGAGAAATACAGTGGTACTATTTAGATTTGTCCTGTGACCATGGCAGCCATTGTTTTTCAAAATGACCACCAACCTGCTGTTATTTTACCAATAACTCAAGTTTTAGACCACCAAGGATCTTGATTCTGGCGACTAATCATTACATTTTCAAGGATGAACTTTCTCTGGGAGAGGTAAGGGCTTATTTCAGGTGCAGGTTGAGTTTCTACTGACAAGACATTAAAAGGAGGTGGGCTTTCTGGCCTTTGACTTGCCCCTTTCAGGTACAGATGCACAGTTTGACTTCACTGGCCACTGCAGGGAACTGTGGGGGAGAAACTTTGGTCTCTTGACACCCCGATTAGGTTCAGGGTTTTTTTTGGTGGAGACTTGCCTTTCATGACATCTTTGCTGCAGCAGTTGATCTCCTTACTGCCAGTGGTGGCACACTCTGGGTCTCTGGGGCATTGTATCTTGGTGGCCTCCTGCCAGTGTTTCTCCATCCTTCTCCTGAGCTCTGTGTTCTGGGGCTCTGTTATAGTAAACTTACATTGTCTTGGCTGGAGATTGCTTTCCTGCAGGGTCCAGCCCAGTCTTGTGCAGATGGCTGCTGGCCCACCTGGAGGCCCCAACATCACTTGTTCGGTTGGTGTGATTAGGTGGGGTGGTCTTCCCCAATCAGGATGAGGGGTTTGACCCTTTCAAACGGCAGTCTGGCCAAGTGTCTGTATTTAGTTGTGAGTTTAGATACAGGATACGATTGCTCACCCAGCCCCAGGTGACATGAGGTGAAGGCTCCTTTGATTTGGTAACATTGCTTTGGTTGACATGCTGGGGACACAGAGAAAGACACTGATGCCTTCAGTGTCTGCACATCCTGCCTGATGGTCCTGAAGCCAAATCTTCTGTCTTCAGTCTTTTGCTCACTGTTCACTGTTCACCTCACCAAATTTAGCCCAAGGAGTTTGACCCCTAGTTTGGCCATAGACCCCCTAGTTTGGCCATAGCCACTTGCCCAAATGTGCCGACATGTGCTGACCTCATCACATCTGTGATGATGGCTATGGCCGTTTTTAGCCAACGTAGTGTTTTTTGTGCAAAACTAATGCTTGGAATGGATCCAGAATCATGAAAAGCCCCTAGTTTGACATCACATGCTACTTAAAGCATAATGAAATTTAGAACATTTAGCCTTATATTGGTTGTTGATGGTACCCAACTTTCAGCAGCTGTCAAACATGCCCCTAGGGTGGTCAAATAGAAACCAATGTGGGATATGTTAGTAGACACCTTTACAAACATTGGTGAAGAAAATTCTTGGTAAGAAATGTATTCACAGATTTTATATTATTCTGATAATATTCCCTGAGTAAATTGGTAAAATAATAGCAGGTCCACCATTTTTGAAAATGTCTACCATCCATGGTCACAGGATAAATCTAAATAGTACAACTGTATTCCTCACCCTTGAAAATGTATGATTAGTCACCAGAATCAAGATCCTAGGTGGTGTAGAACTTGAGTTATTGGGAAATAACAGAAAGTTGGCGGCCATTTTGAAAAATGTCTACCATGGTCACAGGACAAATCTAAATAGTACCAATGTATCCCACATCCTTGAAAATGTATGATTAGTCACCAGAATCAAGATCCTAGGTGGTGTAGAACTTGAGTTATTGGGAAATAACAGAAAGTTGGCGGCCATTTTGAAAAATGGCTGCCATGTTCACAGGGCAAATCTAAATAGTACCACTGTATTCCTCATCCTTGAAAATGTGGGATTAGTCACCAGAATCAAGATCCTAGGTGGTCTAGAACCTAAATCAGTTAAACTTGTCAACTCCGTCAGATGTTCGTCAACTCCGTCAGACGTTCGTCCCGTGATGTTTTTGTTAATTTCCAAAGAAATAGAAAATTCGCTGTCAAATCTTTTGTGCTTATGTATTGAAACACCAACTGAAATGATACGTAATGATGATTTCTTTTTTTTTTTTACATGGTTTTCATGTTATAATATTGAAAATAAAGGTTGAAATGACGGTTTTGAGAAATTGGATATTTCATAATAGTGTGATATTGGAACAAAAAAATATTAAAAGATTTGTATTACTTAACTTGATTACTGAAAGCCATTATAAGATAACCGAGGACTTTATATTATTGTTGAAATGATAAAATTCAATTAAAAGGGATTTTAGTGTGTCTGACGGAGTTGACATGAATCAGGTATTAAGTGCATAAATGTCCCATTTTAGAAAGAAATGTTATGCGAAAAACCTGTTCCTTCTCAAGATTGGTAGTTGAGACCTGTGTCTACAAATACATCTATTTGATTTGAATGTATCTTAAAAAAAAAAAAAATCCAGTTTGAAAAAAGTTTTGTCCCTTATCTCAAGAATGGGTTATACTAATGCCGCAATACAGGTCAAGACAAAAATATGGTACCCAGTATTTTATTCGTTCTGATCTTAGATTATAGTTAGTCTCCTGTCTCTCTGAACTGCTGCTGTAAAGAAAATATATATACAGTATACTGTTTTTATTTTATTTAATATTAAAATGCTAGCTGTGCAGTAGGTATCTTTTGAATCACCGCTCCCACAAGAAAACAGGATTCACTTTTCACATAACATTTATTTGAAAATAGTCTATATATATATATGCTGCAAGTACAGACATTGAACAGTGGAATGCATCCAAATTCACTCGAGAATGCATCAGAATGTGAGGAATACAGTGGGATATACTGTAAAAGAGAAAGGATTTGTGTTTTGTCCTCCCCCCGGATGCTTCTATTTGTCAAAACGGTCCATGGGTTATTTATACAGACTCCTGACATAGCCAGAAAGATCAAGGTCCATATTTATTTACTATCACAGGGATAATAGAAAACAGATACCTGCATGCATGATACAAAAAAACACACACTTGGATCTTCCTTGGAAAAAAATGCACACTTGTCTTCGGCTTGGAATGTGCTGCCTTGTGGTGAGACGGTGAGAACAGCCAGCAAAATCATTGGTACCTCGCTGGCAGACATATACCAGCAAAGGTGCATCAGGAGAGCAACTGGTATCACTAAGGATGCCACCCACCCCTCTCACAGCCTGATCTCCCTTTTGCCCTCTGGGAAACGGTACAGGAGCATCAATGCCAGGACAGAAAGGATGCGGAGCAGCTTCTTTCCCCAGGCAATCAGGCTCCTGAACTCTAGCCTCCCTGGCAGATAGGACATGAACTGTGATCTATGTTCAGTTTTTTTTAATGGTTTTTATTCTATTAATCTTTTTTATGGATCCCTGTAGTTTTTAGGACTTATTTATACTTAGTATTGTCTTGCACTGATAATTTATTATTGTATGAGCCTGTGCTGTCTTTTTTAACTAGAGAAACGTAATTTCGTTTTTTTCTGCTGCTACAGTTGGAAATGATGACAAAATAAAGCAATCTTGCATCTTGTGAGAATGGATAGCAGACCTGTGTATGTTGTGCCGGGTGCTGTGCCAAAAAAACAGCAAAGTGGTATAGCACCAATGAATTAATTAATTGATTAACTGGACGCAGAGCCAACCGCAGACTGCCGAGCCGATTTCAATACAGCACAGTCTGGACTCACATCCTGTCTGGGCGTCCATCTTTAATGCTAAATAAATAGCGCCAATGCTAGCGAGCTAAAATGAAGCCATCCATGCTCTAGAAAGCGTCAACGTTTCCATCTAAACCACCGGATAATCAGCAATGACCTCCGAACATCGCACATTTTATCCAAACCATGGCGAGCTCCGTAGATTTCCGAGTTATTCCGCTTTTTAGTCAGCCTGTAGGGAGGTGGACGACAGCGCGGTTGCGCAATCCGGTCTAGGATCGCTAAAGAAGGAAAAGCCAAGCCAAAAAATAATAATAATCTGCGATCCGGTTTGATATCAATAATACAGCTTATCAGACGGAACATTATGCCAGAAGCCAGTTGCTGGTTGGATTCCTTATGACGGAACGTTCCGCCAGGAGCAGTAAAACCTTTAACATGTATGTATAGCATGTAAGCCCTGAGAGCAGCAAATTAACAACTTGCAAATGATTGGTTCAAGACGTCCCAGCGCACAACTTTCTGGCAATCCTGGGGGACTTCAACGCAAGGCTCGGACCAGAGGACGCGCCCTTCCCATATCATGACTCTACCAACCGCAATGGTGCACACCTTGCCTCCCTCCTCATGGAACACCAGCTACTGGCAGCGAACACCATATTCAGGAAGAGAACAGGCAAGAGATGGACGTTCAAAGACCGAGCCTCAGGTATGCTACGCCAACTGGACTATATACTTGTGAGGCAAAAGTGGAGGAATTCCATCCTGAATGCTGAGTCATACAGCACGTTCAGCTCTGTGGGCTCTGACCACCGCGTGGTCTCCATGAGGGTGCGACTGAGCCTCAGGGTCCCCAAGCCATGCCCTAAAATCCGCTATGACTGGAAGGCATTCTCAACAGACCCTGGCCTGCAAGCCAGGTACACAGAGGAGGTCACAAGGCGCTTTCAGCTGCTGGATGAGGGTGAGGAGCCCAACAATGAATACAGGCGCTTCGTTGTAGCAAATGAGGAGGCAACCAGGCTGTGTGTGCCCGTTCTGGTTAAATCCAGAACCACCCTGCAGTCCAGGCACCCGGAGGTCGTTGTGGCACGAGGAAGGGTGGAGGAAGCACGGCTTGGCTTTGCGCGAGAGCCAACTGCGGAGAGACGTGGGCGACTGAATGAAGCCAAACAGCTTCTATTCAGAACCTACGATAACATCAAAGGGGAGGAACTCATGGAGAGGGTGCATAGAGTCCAGGAAGCGCAAGGTGAGAGGCAGTACGGTGAGGCCTGGAAGGTCATTAACGAAATGACTGGACGGAAGAGGACCAAGGAGGGACAGGTGGAGGGGCTCAGCCCTGAGGAAAGGGTGAACACCTGGTTCAACCATTTCCAAAGGTTGCTGGGAACAACAGTTGAGGGAGAGGAGGAAGACATACCACTATTACTCCAGAACCTCGACATCAATGATGGCCCCTTCACGGTCAGTGAGTTAGCCAGGGCGAAAGCCACACTGAGAGTGGGCAAAAGTGCTGGGCCGGACGGCATACCTCCAGAAGTGGTAAAGAACTGCGGGTTTGACAACGTCATCCTACAGTTTTGTAACCTCGCCTTGCTAAACGGCAAGCAGCCTGACATTTGGTCTCTGTCCAACATCATCCCTGTGCCTAAGGCCGGGGACCTCTCGAAGCCAGACAACTACCGAGGCATCAGCCTGACATGCATCACCGCAAAGGTCTACAACCGTATGATCCTGAACCGGATAAGGCATGCCATCGACCCTCATCTGAGGGAGAACCAAAACGGTTTTCGAGAAGGGAGAACTACCGTGGCCCAGATCTTGGCCCTAAGGAGAATCATTGAGGAGGTCAAAAGGAACAACCTGACTGCCGTGTTGTGTTTTATCGACTTCAAAAAAGCATTTGACTCAATACACAGAGGAACGATGATGAAGATCCTTAAGGCCTACGGTGCCCCTCCCAACTTACTCCGGGCAATAGAAACCATGTACGCAGGAACAAGGGCCAAGGTGTTGACCCCAGATGGCAACAGTGAGGAGTTTAACATCGTGGCTGGAGTACTGCAAGGAGACACCCTAGCCCCCTTCCTCTTCGTCATAGTCCTGGACTACGCGTTGAGGAAGGCCATCAATGGACGAGAGCAGGACCTTGGCCTCACCATAACACCAAGGAGGTCGAGGCGACACCCAACAGTAGTCCTGACAGACTTGGACTACGCGGACGACATCAGCCTGCTCTCTGACCACGTGGAACAAGCGCAGGAGCTCCTGACCAGAGTGGAGTCAGAATGTGCCAAGGTTGGCCTCCGGCTGAATGCCAAGAAAACTCAAGTTATCACTTATAACATCCCATCAGAGCATCCACCTCTAACAACAACAGAAGGCACTGCTTTGAAGGAAGTCAATGACTTCAAGTACCTGGGCTCATGGGTCAACTCCACCGAACAAGACCTGAAAGTGAGGAAGGCCCTTGCATGGAGGGCCCTAAACAACATGGCCAGTGTATGGAACTCCAACCTCCCCCGTCAAACCAAACTAAGCTTCTTCTACGCAACGGTAGAGTCCGTTCTCCTATATGGCAGTGAATGCTGGACCTTGAAGCCAACCCTGCAGAAGTCTCTCGATGGGTGCTACACCAGAATGTTGCGGGCAGTACTCAACATCAATAAGAGCACACATGTTACAAACACAACTCTGTATGATGGAATGCCAAGGGTGACCCAGAAAATAGCAGCCAGGAGAATGAGACTAGCAGGACACTGCCAAAGACACCAAAAGCTGCCAGCCAGTAAACTAGTGCTGTGGGAACCAACGCACGGGCACCGGTCACGAGGACGTCCAACGCTAACATACGTGGATGTACTCAAGAACGACGCAGGAGCGCAAAGTACCAACGAACTGGTCAGATGTATGGAGAACCGGGATGACTGGAAACGACGATGGAGGGCTCGTCTGAGGACGACCTAGAGAGAAATGAAATACCAGACCATAGAGATTAACTGGGCTTGGAGGACACAACTTTCCAGCAAAACCCACGTTCCATCGTCATAAATAGTGTAACTGAAACTGAGATAATTAGTGTTGTCAATACTTTAAAAGTCCTGTATTTTACCATGTAACTGTAAAGCACTGAAATAAACCATTCATTCATTCGTGCGTTCATTCATTCATTCACATGGTTGTATGTGTAGCATTTAAGCTGCCTTACGTGAGAGACATAATTTAGTGCCTTAAACAACCATTAAAGTCCATAGGCTGGCAAATGATTAACGTCATCAGTGCTAAAAAACCCCAAACCAAACATATCTTCAAAGTCCATAGACTTGGCTGGCAAACAATTTTGGGGATCCTAACAATTGCTTGGGCTTTTGATCACTAACTAGCCTCACTATCCTGCAATTGGATCCTCAACATGCTAGCATGTGGCAGCTTAATTGGAACCATTTGACATCATGTTAAACACAGCTCCCCATGTACGTATAGCGGATTAGTAATTTACTACTTTTGGCCCATCTAACATCACAGCCTAAAATGCACTCAAAGTGTAACATTTAAGAGAAGATGTTCATGTCAAGCATACAGCATCTCTTTGCATTCACTGCATAAAGTCTGAAACTGTGTACAGTTTTAGGTCAAAGTAGGCTATAAGTTTTGGATAAGAGAGACACAGAGAGAAAAGGGAGCATTGCCACTGCCCCATGAGTTCTACAAACTCTACTTCTCTGGGGACTCACAGGAGAACTGTAACCATTTCTATTCTGATACGAAGCAAAATCAACTCTCTGCGTTTGAACCCACCAGCTGATTTACATTTGGAGCACCTATAATCTTCCATTCATCAGAGAGAGAGAGAGAGAGCATTTCCCACATTATTTTTGCCCTTGAAAAGTAGCCTATAGTGCTGGTTTGCAATAGTAACTAAAGTTTTAAAATAATTGTAGTGAAGTAAAAGTATATTTGTCTCTGAGATGTAGTGGAGTAGAAGTAAAAGTACTGGAAATTAGAAATACTCAAGTAAAGACCTCACAACTGTACTTACAGTAAGTACGGAAAGTAGTAGACTTACGTCAAATATTAATCACAATCAAGTCAAATACAATAAGACAAGAGAGAGATGGGGGAAGAGAGGTCAGCGACTGAAAGTTTCTCTTCCAACAGAAGAAGTAAAAAGGAAGCAGTTAAATGCTGCGACGAAGAATTTGAGAGAGGACTGAGATCAATGAAGGCTATTGTGTCAGAGTCTGGACGTCTGCCTGATTGTCTGTCTTGTCTTGCATGCACGCGTGTGTGCGCACACACACACACACACACACACACACACACACATGTAACCCAGCCAACATGGCAACCCGCAAATGGCAACCCATGTCAACTGTCAATCAAGGCAGTATAAAGGTGACATCAGTTCCTACACTCCCCACTCCCACTTCCACCTCATGCAAGTTGGCCGAAATGTTTGGCATGGCAGCAGCAGCAGGTTCCTGTTCACTGTGACAATCCTTGGTTACTCTTCGGTGAGCTTGGTGTCATGTTAACTTGGATCAACTGGTTAACTGTTTGTTTATATTGAAAGTATTTGATTTATGATTTATGTTTGTTACTTTTGGTTTAATAATTAATATTGGTGTATTATATTATAATATATATATATATCATGTTATATATAATTATATATATATTATAAAATACCTTGAATTTTATTTTCTAAAAGCATGCATGTAATGATATAAACTGTAAATAGAAAAAATGATTAAAGATTCTATACTGATCACATCGAACTCTTTACTCATTTAATAGTTTTTTATTTAAAGTTGTACAACAATGAATTTTGGAACAAAATACTGATTTAGACACTTGGCCTTGCAGGTAAGGTTTTTGTGTCCTTGAAAGGAAAACCCTTGGATGGTTCTGGTACGGGCTGGTACCTGGACCTGGCGAGCCGACCCGGACCTCGACGCCCCCCCTCCCTCCACGAATGTGGTAACCCTGTTCTCCACACTGGAGAGAGACTGAATTTCCCCTAGAAATGAGGAACTCAACATGGACTGAGAGAGTCACCACCTTTAAAGGGGCCCCCATTTTGTGTTTATTATTTTCTATGAATGTTCAAAGTTGTTTAAGTTCTGTTTTTGAGTCAATAATAATAATAATTCAGTTACCCTTTAACTCCAGTTTCTGCCTCCCTTATTCCATTGATTTTCATTCACACATTGAGCTCCTTCCGAACCGGTTTTATGCGCAGTCAATCCCTTTACCATACCAACCTTTAATTAGTCATCCATTGCGCCACTTGCCACACACACACACACACACACACACACACTTTCACTTTTTCCTTGTCTGTGCTGTCCCTCCCTTCATCCTCTCTCTGTACTCACTCCTGTCTGTAATACAAATAAACTTGTTATGGAGATCAGTGCACGGTGCCGCAGCACTGTTGCAGATTCAGCAACAACACACGCCCAAGTCGTCGATAAATCACAACGCATACGTGTACATTCTCACTGTCATCCGGGGCCCCCATCTGCCTGGGATGAATAATACACTGACTAAGATGTATACTGCATATGTACAGTATGTGCATAAATGCATACTATGAACGTCTTGCCCGTAAACCAAACAACCTGTGCTCAAAACAGATGTCCCTGTTAGAATGCCAGGCAAATATCACACGTCCAGATGGCACTCAAAGCCGAGCGAATGGAACTGATCTGGTCGGGAACTTCAGTTTTCGTTCCTCCTTCCTATAGGATGGCAGGAGGATCAAGCAGGCGGGCTGGGCTGCCTCACAGGGAACAGGCCACCTGTGCCAGTGGGGTGAGAATAACGCCTAATTTATATTTTGTGTGCGTGTGCGTGTACGCACATACATTACTTGCTGATATTTCTGGACACTGAAGTGGCCCGTTTTCTTTCAAAATCTCTCTCACACACACGCACACATGTGCAGGGTGTGCGTGTTTCATGTTGGTTTGGCTTGTTTATAGGAGATCCAAAGACAGATGACCGTTTTGCTAATTCTCTCTCTCTCTCTCTCTCTCTCTCTCCGTGTGTACCAGTGGTGGGACGTGGAGAGGGGCGAGCGCGGCCTTCTACCCCACGGGAGCCAACCTGAAGAGGATCCATGTGACACATGACTTCTCCACCTTTATCACCGTCGACAACATCGAAATCCTCTACGTCCTCCAGAGGGTACAGTGAGAGAGAGAGAGAGACCTCTACGTCCTCACAGGGTGCAGTGAGAGAGAAACACACAGAGAGAGAGAGAGAGCTGTTGCCAACCCAATCCAAAGTTCTGCTTCCTGAACATGCCTCTACAGTTGTTCTCAAACCGTGTTGTTCTTCAAGTCGTGAGCCCCCAAATTGGGTCCTTTTTGGTGGCGTGGACCTGCACCTGGAAAAACTTGTCTGCCAGCTAGGGACCAGCAAAGATTTGTGTCAAATAAATGTTTGCTTCAAAAAATATACATCAAAGATTTGCATAACTTTTCATGACTTTTTCAAATAGCAAAATAGCAGATCTACACACGCCTGTAAAATATGGTTAATGTGGTGATTGTGACGCTATATTAACGACTATTTTCCGGAGACCCCCTGGAAATCCCCCCAGTACTAGGTCTGCATTATTATTACAAGCTTTAAACACTGAAACCCTCCTCTATACTTCGTAAGGTAGAGTTGGCTCTGTGTCTGGTCTGCTCTCGTTTCCTCCTGCACCTAACAGAAGAAATACAGCAGAAATACCAGATCTACAATGTATCGCCACACTACGCGCTGTGAGACGCCTTGTAGACGAGCTATTTCTGCCGAATGCTCCCCCCAGAATAGTGGGTTCTAGTGGTTAAACACTCTCAACCTGCCCTCCCTGTTTTGGGAATGTGCAGAAAATGTTCAAAAGGTTTCAAAATTTGATTGTCTATGACAAACTAATAACTATGATGTAATGCAGGTGGTTAAATGAAACAACATGGTTATATATATATATATATATATATATATTTTTTTTTAAATATATGTATATATATATATTATACTAATATGTCATTTTGTAAGCACATGCAGCTGTCCTGAGCCCTGTAGAACATCCTGTGTGTAACCGACTCACCATTACCCTGGGGGGGTAAATAAAACACAAACTGATGTTTTTTAGCATAGAGAAACATGAACATTTGAAGATCTTTTATCATTATTATTGTTGTTGTTGTTATCTGGGGCAGCTGGATCTGTGGGTTTCGGGGGAACTGCAACAAACACAGAGGACGAGGTAAACCTTAACCACACTTCCTCAGCCACTGTTGCGGTTGGCCGTTAAATTAATACTTCAAATCTAATGATTATTCTGTGGCCAGCTGAACAACACTCGATGCATTTGATTAATATTGTGGGGATTTGCACTTCTTGTGAGCTCATTTAAAGCTTCTGTGTGTACACGTATAAATACTATACTGTACGTTGATATTTCTCAGTCGTAAACTGTAAACTGTATTATCTATGTCGGGTTGAAACCTCATACACTATGTCCAAAACTAACTTTTCGGCGATCAAAGTCTTGACATGAAATGCAGCTCAAAGTGCTTTAGGGCAATGGAGAAAAAAAGAAAAGAAAAGCAAGCCATAAAACATTAAAATAATAGCAGTAATGCAATACAGTGAGGTCATGAATAACAACGTGTTTTATAGTTGCCATTTTTTTAGGCACAGCGAGTAGGCCAGCAGTGGAAGACCTGAGGGGGCGGTTTGGGACACATTTAGGCAGTCAGGTAGGAACATGCGAGACCATTGAAAATCAATCCTAAAAACCTAAAAGGTTTCTGTTCGACAACAGCGATATTAGAATCCTCATTGTTCATTTTACTCCGAGAGCGTAAAAGTGGACCCCAAATCACACGTATGTATATAGTATGTACACTGAACTTTGTATCAAAGGTGTATGATTCTGTATAGTTGTGATTTCCACGTTATTATTTTCTTTTTTGTCGTGTTAACGATGGCCTGGATTTGTGCACCAATCTTCCCATTGCTCCCAGGCAGCACGCCGACCAGTAAATCCTGTTTGAGCCAACTGCTGCTGCTGAGGCATTTTAACCACTTTCATGTTGGCGTCCTTATATGTTGGGCATGCCATTATAGGCAAACTTTTTGGGCATAAACTTAACCTTTTTGTCTGTCTGTCTGTCTGTGTGTGTGTGTATTTTTTATTTTATTTTTGTTGGTGAATTGTTGAATTTGTAAGTACGGCTGTCCTGTGGTCAACAATCATCAATGCCGTGGCCTGATTTCAGTCAAAAAATGTCATATTGCATTATGTTATGTTATATCATGTTAGATAATCATGTCACCACACAATGCCACAATGACTTGTACCTCTTTTGTCCTGTGCCAGGTGACATTTCACTGGCTCCGGGTTTCCGGGGGTTTCACATGAGCTTCTCAAATTGTGAAAACGCTAATTGAAAAATCCAACAAACAGAAAGTTGCTATTTTTACCTTTTTTTTGTGAAAATGCATTAGAGAAATGCCTCTCCTCTCCTCTCTCTAGTATAACTTTGTTTGTGCAACACAGTCTCACCCGCAAAAAGTCAAATGTTCATCTTATGGTGGACATGTTTGCCTGAAAATTAATATTTGAAATGTTTCATAGCTTTAGAAATAAGAATATTTTCATCATTTTTTTAAATCATCAAATGTCTTCCTTTCACCAAGATACTCCAATCACACTTTTTTATAGCTTACTGTGGAGACACATGCTGGAATTTTTTACTGTTTTGTAAAAGGAATCTTTTAAATGTTTCATAGTTTTAGAAATATAGTGCTTTCAAATTTGAGAAATGTATAATAGGGGTCAATTTTGACACATCAAAAAATGATGATTTCAACCAGCACCCTCCTACAGATTGTGCTGGGTTTGAAGTAACAGAATTCTACTAGAAATTCTACAGATATCATTTGATTTATCCACTGGGCCACATAGCAGCACAAAGTTCCAGGCTACTTGATGTCAGTGTGGAAAGGAAAACTTCACAGTAAAGAGTTGAGTGGGGTTTGAACCCATGCACAATATCCAGACAATGGTGACAGCACCCTAACTCAGTGACCCACTTGCTACCTGTCACAACACAGTCTTCCTTTGCCTCTGAGTTGGAGTTTGCATTCAAATCTATTTAGGTTCATTCATCTTACGGTGGACATATATTTTCTTTCTGTGTGGGTGTCTAAGGTGTAGTGGGAGTGTATTATCTATAGCTAGCTACACTATCCTTCCTATCTCAATAAAGAAAATAATTTAAAGACAAAAGTGCTGTGCATTAGCTGGGGTTGAGTGTGTCGGCTGGCACGTTTTATGACTAGGGTACTCAGTCAGGTGGGCCAAATCTGCAGTACTGGTACTCTGATTGCATGCAAGCCCAATTCAAGCACTGTGCAATAACTTTGTCGTTCACGAATATTGTCCAATTTACAGACGTAGCCTAATTCAAATGCATGTCCGTATACAACCAGCAAACTTTGGTGTGGCAGGGTAAATTTGTAATGAAATGTACCGTTTTGATTTCTATACTGGATTGTCCATTTTCTAAAGCTTTTGCTACACCTGGTTACCAACTTCACAAACTCCTTGAAAATGTATAAATATTCCCAATTAAGAATATATGAAAGTTTCACTTTTTGAATTATATTATTAAATTGTTTTGAGAAGGAGCTGTAATTGTATTTGCTAAATTTCAAGGTACTTTTACTAAAGGTACTTGAGTATGTTTTGAGTCATTTTTTTTTATACTTTATACTCCTCTACATCTCACAGAAAAATACCGGTATTGTAATTTGTACTGCAGTTGTTTGAAATCTTTACTTATACAAGTTACTTAGATTTAGTTTATTATTACAAAACATTAATCAATGAAGCGCTATTTTTCTATTCAAATTTGAATAGCCAATCAACAAGCTCAGAATGTGCCGTAACGCCTTGCAAATTGTAGATCTGATTTTATGGGGGCATACAAACACCTGTACAGGAAAAGTGGTGCCCTAATGTAAACTGATGAGTAAAAAAAACAAGGACAATAATATTGTAAATGACCTCAGGAATGTCTGCTACTTAACAAGTCTATTACAACTTAATTTCACTGTGAATTATTTTGTCATCAATCACTATACAGGAGTAAGTGTCAACATTTTCAAATGAAATTGTCCTTTGCAGGCAGTAAGAGAAACTTAAATGACAATTTGCACACCTTGACCAAACTACTTTGTAATTATAGAGACCCCGGAGGGCTCTGTCTGCAAAGCGTGTTCAAGAATAGTAAAGGTGCACTTGAGCCTTTGGAGGGGAAGAAAGACGGGTTTTCTTTAGTCCAAGAAAGACAAGGCAAATTGATTGGGACTTGGCCGGTCTAATCGTCTCTGGTGCTGGAGGATTTTTTTCAAAGCTTCCCTCCTCCATCTTCTTCCTATAAGGCATTGGCAGGACGGCCAGGAGAGCACAGGAGAGCACAGATAAGCCCAGAAAACTGTTCTCTCTCCCCAGGTAGCAGGTGCAGCTGTCTCACTCTCCGACTTCCCACTGAAGATTTGGACCTCAGAGTGACCACAAAGTGCCAAGAGGTAGGAGGGAAATGGATCGCTCGGAAATACTCCCTGAGATGAACTGCTTAATCAGAGGTAAATTGCTTGGAGGACACGCTTGGGCGGGGGGTGAGGGTGTCGTGTGGGGGTGGTGAGGATGTAACCAGGCTCTGCTTTTACAGTTCCTTCCTCTTGGATTAGCCGTGCTGAGCGACGGATGACCTTGGGCTGGGACTGCATTAAAGTGCTGTTGGGTTGGCAGCGTGAAGGGCGGCTCTGGAGAATCCTGCTCTTTCACTAAAAAGGCGTGGGTGCAATTTAGTGGTGAAATGCAGCCTAGGTTAATACTGCAAATGTGCTGTGTGCGTCTGCAGTTAGTCTGAGGTCACCATCCAAATAATTACTTTGATTAAACACACTGTAGCTACTTCATTAAATACACACAGCAATTTCATGTCACGGCAAACTCATAATTGTGCAATCTCATATCTTTGCTATTTCGTCATGATAATTGCCCCTCAATGTGACAAATTTGTTAACGCCACAAATATGAGAAACAAATAGCTATCAAGCTATTACTATGCGTCAGCTCTAATTATTTTCGCCCTACCTCCGCCAATGAATCACAGTAATTCCTGAGAAAAAGCCTGCAGCCTAACAGATAATGTTATTGTCACCGCATGCCTTCATAAAATGTTGTTTATTCCGTTAATTACTATTCCCCTTTAATGTGTCGCGCCGTAGCCATGGGAGCTATCTGCTGGATGCAGCCAGGCAGAGCCTGTAAAAACCCTTCTGGAAGATTCATAAAAATATAAACCACAGGCAACGCCTCCTGAGGGCCTCTTAATGGACAGCCTGGGGAACCGTGAGAGGTGGACCCTGGGTGGGTACTTATCTTGGCAAGAGCTCTCCCTTAATCCACCAAGTCATTGCCGATAGCCAGCCTACATTGCACGCACGCACACACACACACACACACACACACACACACACACACACACACACACACACACACACACACACAATTCATTTTCTGTAACAGTATCTGAACTAAATTTCCATTTCCCACATCGTGCCAGCTCCATTAGCTCACAAGTAGGCTACATTTACTGGCTCTAACAATGCCATAACACTCAGTGGGGATAGCCTCACTTGTCAAATGAGCAGCACGACTGACTTAGTTTAAGGAGCTGTTTTTCCCAGAACAGTCTCTGATGTTAGCGAGTGGAAATGGAAGTCCCTCCACAGAGATATCGTTGCATCCAGTTATTAGCAGCAGCTCCATCAGCCAGCTGCCATTCCACTGGGGCTGACAGAGGGAAACCATTAAAGTAAAAAAGTGTCATATCTATCTGAGGCACTTTGGGACCAGGTTGTTTTACTTTCTATTTGTTTATAATTCCCCCCACTGTGTTGTTGTTGTTGTTAAATAGTAGTCATTCAAGAATCATGCTGATATGAAAAGTTCTCCCATGTTAACATGTTGTGCATTGTGCTGAATATGCAAAAGTCGCTATTAATATCATTATCATTGACACAGTATTTATGTGATATTCAACACAGTTTTGTGTATGTTGCACATCAGAATAAATTCCATACTTATAGGACATACATTATAATTCAGTTACATTTTTGAGGGGCGCTAGTGTCATAGAGTGGAGAATGCCATTTGGTTTAATGATGTCACGGGGCCATGTAGAGCAGCATGATATATAGTGTGTTGTATTGCTTTAATTATATTGTGAGTTTCAGCTTGATTATGCATGCTGTGTTGTTTAATTTCTGTGTTTCATATTTGATGTTTGCTGTGCGCTATGATAGTGATGGACAATGAACATTATGCCACAGTATTGTTTGCCTGTCAGGTGCTCTAACCGAGGCGTGTGCAGCCTATCAGACACAGACTGAGTCATGGCATTCATTCGCCAGTGAAAACGGACCAGGCTTCTCTCCTCTTCTCCACCACACCGTGGGTCCGATATGTCCTCATCGCTGAGATTGATCATTATGCAATGTCAATGCTCTCTATCATCTGAATGAAGGAAAGTAACTATATTCCTCAGTGCCATTGAGTGCGTGGTTTAAAGATGGAGTGCCACAACTTTTGTATTTTTCCAGTTTTGCATGTGTCTATGAGGTGACAGTACTTCATTAGACACCCTGGAGTCGTTTTTATGTGCAATGATGTACCGGTATTCCCTTTGTATTTAGGGTTTCTTCCTGGAGGCTGAACCCTTGACAGTCAAACGTGCCAATGAAAAAAACAGTAATATAGTGACATCACATAATTAGCCCCTCCCCTAACCCCTCCCCCTTTATCATACAACTACAGCTGTGGGTGCGGCTTAAGTTCAGGTGGATCACCACCCACCACCCACTACTGGACTGTTGGTATTTCTAACTCTCTTTCTCCCAGTTTTATGTAAATTGCTGCTTGCTATTTTAAATGTTGATGAAGTGATTTATTGATGAATTGGTTTATTGTTGTTTTGTTTTGTGGGCGGCCATATGCACGTGCGTGCGCGCTTTACATAATGTATGTATGTACTGTAGGTTTGTCCCCTCGAAAGCAAACCAATCACAGCCCAATTCCACTATGTGACCTGCATTCGTTATGAAACCTGAAGCATCTCCACACCGTGAAAGAGATAAGTGTCTGCATGGTAGGCCTAAATAAAAATAAACAATACTTTTACTAGAGTAGTACAGTTTTTGTCACGATAATATGATAATTTATTCCCCTTCAGTTGTTGTTGGATGTATATCAAACATCACTATAGGTTTCTACATACTGTAATGTGAAATTTGTCTTCTGCATTTACTCACTATTAGGAGCAGTGCCAGTGATACAGCACTTGGGGAGCTGGAATTTTGTTACGGCGGTATTCTTCACCTTAAGGTTAACAAAGAGGTTGACTATTTATTTTTATCAACGACCTCAGTCGTGAAGTGAAATCATGAAATATTCAGCTGTTACTGTTAGTGGGGGTGTATGTCTTAGAGCTGTAAAGTATAAAAGCACTGTATGATAAAAGTATCCCCCCCCCCCCTCTATATCTGGCCACATTTCTGCCTTTGATGAATGTCAATGTCAGCTCAGGGCCATGTCACTTCTAAGGTCTGATTTATACTTAGTTGTCAATGTTGCACAATTGCACAAGATTCCGACACACCAAACAGTATGTTCGGTGTATGATGCATAAATAATGATAGAAATCTGACATAACACCTCCTTTGTGAATGAGAAATGTACTACTGCACATTTCTCTAGCTGTTGAATACCTCCTACGTTCCCTTTGAATACATGTGATCTGGTGGTCACATGTATTCCGTTAATTACTGCTACTAACGAACACAGAGCTTCAACCTTATCAACTACCTGACATGACATGAGTTCAGGCCGGCATGGCATAACAACATTTTAATAAAATAAAATGGCACATGTCAAAATTATTCATAAAAAAAGATAGTTTCTGAACCCATCAGAGAGAGGATGATCACCAGGAAAGCTTCAGGTTCACCAGGTTTCCTGGTGAAAGGTGAGTTGCTGTGATAGGAGAAGGATATCAAATGGAACACAACCACCCTAAAGACTAATCATTGTGTATATTCCTGCACTATACCTGCATCGAGTTATCTTGGTACACAGAAGTTGATCTATTGAAGATTCTGACCTTCAAAGTACATAATTTTTGGTTTTGATTGTATTGCTGTATTGTTGTATTGTTCTTTCTGCTTTGGCAATGTAAACGTATGTTTTCTCATGCCAATAAAGCCCTTTGAATTGAATTGAATTGAAAATTGAAAGGTTCACCAGGAAAGCAAGGAGGACAGGTACAGTATGTCATCATCAATGTAATCTCTTGTAATCAATTTCTTCTTCAGACATAGCAATGTCAGCTACTAATAGCTTTTTATATTACCAACATTAGCTCAAACCAGCAAACGTACAATGCTCCATATACAAACAACCAGTGACACTTTATCATTATTATGCATTTAATTTCACGGTTCTCACGGTAAAGGGTTCCATCCAGAGCATTGCATTTGCAATTATGACACATTTTGAATGCTAGTCATTTACAATATACGTTTGAAGGCCAACATTGTACACAAAGTAGTATACAGTTAGAGTTTGTTGGAGTTTGGAAGTGCTCGTTATCATTAACTCAACATGCTGCTGCTTCCTGCATTATTTATTCCAAGTAAAACATTTTCACTTTGACAGAATTTCGTGACAGAAAGTAGCTAGGAGGAGTTTTATGAAACTAACGATTTGCAGATTGAAAGAGGATAATTCAAGCTTTACATACTGTACAGCTGCAATGTTGGTGAGTTTAACATTGTTTAATACAAGCAGACTTTTCTGTTTGGGTGAATGGATTGTCCATGGCTGGTGTTGCATCTATAAATTCAATAAACCATTATAACATACATATATATATATTTATATATATATATTTATAGCCTACTATATAAATATATTATATTGTGCTACCCATACAGTCAGCTTTTCAAAAGTATGGCACACCTTTATCATACAATTCTTCTTTGTAACCATGTCGAGGTGTACAGTACATTATGCGTTTCTTCTATACCTAAAATGTAAATTAGAAAGAAAAAAACATCTATGGAAGATTGAGTTTCAATCGAGACTAATCGATGCCAGATTTTCATTGTTTTTCCACGCTGATTTCAAAACCATAGAATCTCAAGGGCACATATCTCATTAAATGTGAAAACAGAGCAGACAAGGTTGTCCTTTTTGCTCTTTTTAAAATTATATAGCGGGCCACGACTGCTTATATTAGTATTACCACCTGTAACTAGGTATTTCAGGCCAAAGAGTATGACAAACTGTCAGAGTCAGAGCCATGTTCTTATGAATCTTTGATTAGGGGCATCATCTCGCTGAGTGAGCGACAAAAAAAAGAAAGAAAGAAGTAAATCATTAGCTAGAATGAAGTGCAGAGGGCAGGCAGGAGGGTAGAGGGAGGTATAGAGGGAAGATTGCAGGGGTCTAGATTAAAACACACTTAACACGTAGCAGCTGAGCAAATGAGACACGGCAAAAACCCCAAGGAGATTGAGAGGTCTTTGAAGTGACACTCGGGCCATCTTTGAAGCTGCATACTTATCCAGGAGGAAAGATGGCTCTGTGTGGATTTTGCTGCAACAATTTCAGCTTTGATGTAGAAGAGCACAAACAAAGCAGAGTACTACTGTACAGGTATAAGAAATGATATCACCGGTGTGGATATTCAACAAATATCTGAATTTAAAAAAGCATTCACCACCAGTGTTGTTTTTGGCAGCAAATTTCTATTTTAGTTTTAGTCTACTAAATCTACAGGTGATTTAGTCGACTAAAATGTATTTTTTCGGGCCTTGTTGCCGTCATAATGACTTATTTTACCCCTGCTGAAAATAGCCGATCTACAAGCTCACAACGGTCGCGCTGCGACCGTTGTGTCTAGATCTGCTATTTTCAGCATGCAACCAAGTGTAAAATGACTTATACTGGATCTCTTGTCCACTAGTCCCTTCCTAACATTTTAGTCTAGTTTTTATTTGTTGACGAAATTGTCAGTATATTTAGTCTTAGTTTTAGTCACCATAGCATAGTTTTAATTTAGTTTCCATTTAGTTTTCTTCAGTGGAAAAGGTAGTGGACGAACATTTTTCGTCTTAGTTTTAGTCGACGAAAACAACACTGTTCACCACATATCGAAAGCGCAATTCTCAAACCTTCTACTGCATAACAAAGAGAAGAAAAAGCACATCTGTGTGAACTGAGTGCAGAGCGGTGCAACTATACATTTATTGTTATATAGTTACTGTACTCTACTGTTCTCTGTACGCCCAGGGTGTCCGGCCCGGTTCCGGCGAGCCACCTCACATCCGCAACGGTTGAGAAATGACATTTACCATGTGGGGGTCCCCGGGGAGTCCATGTGGGGGTCCCCGGAACATCCAGAGCTCCAGAAACGGCCCAGGGCTCGTATGTACTGTAGTACTTTACTCTGTGCTGTAGTGCTCTGTACTGTACTGGCTACTCTAGGTGTTGTTCGGACATACAGACACAGAGACAGTCGGACGGATGGACATAGCTCCGTAATGGAGCGGGGGCACCGCTCAAAAAAGCACAATAAAAATCACACGTATGAAGTGAGGGGCGCCTTTTTCAGGTGATGTTTAAAATGACTTTTTCTACAATGCTTACAGTGGTACATGTTTCCTTTTTTCCATTCTGGCTCCTTTCTTCTATGAATTCTCTGGTACGTTTTCAATTTACTGTTATCTTGTGAAGCTTTTTCGACATTGTTTACAGTTGTGTATACTGTTTCTTTCCTTTATCCATCCTATCTTGTTTCTTGTATGAAACAAAATTAGTTACAAGATGCATTATATCTGCCACATGATGACAAACATTAAAGTCCATAGACTTGGCTGGCATATGACGTAATCTTGTATTGGAGGGGCTAAGAAAACAGAGGTGGGGGCAGTTTGTATGTATGTTGCTGTTGTACGTTTCTGCATATCACAGATATGTTGTATCCAGAGTCGACGTTTCAATGCAGTGTCAGCAGTGACTTGAGTCCCGAGAGGTGCGCCAGAGTGAAGTGACACCCGAGTGAGTGCCCATGCTGAGCGGTGAAAGCCCAGTGCTGCCAAATTGCATACAGGCAGAATAGTAAATAATCCATTTTCTCTCTCTCTCTCTCTCTCTCTCTCTCTCTCTCTCTCTCTCTCTGAGTGTCAATCTGATTCAAAATTGTAAACCTCAAGTTTAGCGGGCATACTTAATATACGGTAATATACAGGTGTGATGGTACAATTCGGGAGTTTACCGGAGTTTGTTGGAAAGTTTAACGGGAGTTTCCTGTAATATACACATCCGTATTCCATGCTTTTTGCGCAGTGATAGGCCTATATATTTACAGCTATACTATAGGGAGTATGCATGTGTGTGTGCGTGCGTGTGCGTATATGCTGTAATCACACAATGCTATGATTACAGTAGAGTCAGTGATCCTAATGAAGTGTTACTGCCCAACAATATGGTCACAAGGCCTGAAAAATAATATACAGTGTATAGCCTTCATTGAGGAATATGAGGCCGAACCAATATGTTCATGCTAGAGCTATAACAATGTGTTGTTTTGAGGGAAACATTTGAGGCAGGTACTCCCATGCTGAAGCTCAGTAAATAGCAGATGCTAACAGTGGCAGTGTTTACCCACAGGCCAGCCAGATCTTATTAAGAGAGCAAAAGTGGAACCAAATGAAAACGCCACCAATCTGGCGCCGCATCGCCGCTTTGCCAATGCTGCGTTAGATAACAATTGCCCCAGCTCATATTTTCAGGGTGGTGAAATGATATCCTGTGGTTTAGCTCTTTAGACCAATAAAAATCAGACTTGTCTGACGTGAGTGGTGCAACAGCATCCCCCTAAACATACGGACATAGGGACGGACATTGCTGGTTCTAGGAGTGGTTGCACTACTCAAAAATAGATTTGATGGATGACTGCGGTACTCTACCAGAGGCCAGGGAATCCCCACAGTATTCCCAGCCTACTGTCACTATATCCCACCCCAGGCAGCACCATCCTACCATGTGTTAGTTATTTAGTTAGTTAGTTAGGTAGTTAGTTAGTTAGTTAGTTAGTTAGTTAGTTAGTTAGTTAGCCTAAATATGCATGGTAGAGAGTATGTTATGTTAAAACAATGTGACTAACTAACTATACTGACTTACACATTTGATTCTCCAGCTTTAGTTTCTTTGGTCCAGGCATTATTCTTTGGCTGCAGCAGAAAGGAATGAGGACATGCTATTTATTTTGGGAGCCTAGCTGCGACAGACTATGGTGAGCCAAACGAGACATATAGAGATGAAAGAAAGAGATTAGTTTAGTATGCTTAGTGACAAGTGATGAAGTGGAGTTCATCCTCTAGCCAACATGCTGTCATTCAGACAAAAGGCTGAAAAAAAGGTTTTTACAAAAATACTATTTCACCCCCAGTGAAAAATATGTCATAATTTCTTTGTAAAGTGACATTTCGCATGGCAATTGTTTTGGCCAAACCATAAATGTAAGCATGAGATGTCAGGTGAGCAGGAAAATGGAGAAAAGAGAAATCAATTGACTGAATCAAAGACTGAATCATATATCATAATGACTCTCTCATCGACCTTTCCCTGTAACCTCACTTCTAAATAAATCTAGCCTGCAGGCGAATGTTGAATATTGACTCCAGCTGTGTCTTGGTTTGGGTCAAAGTGCGACACGTGGTGGAGAATCCGTGGGTACTGCACTGATCCTAACCAACAAACCACTAAAGTTAATGGAATACACGTGCTCAACGCTCTCTTAAAGAGCCAGACTGAGCTACAAACTGTCGCACAGGAACTGGCCCACCACGTAGTCAGAGAAAGAAAGGCCACTAGAGCCCCGTGCGATGTACTAACCAAGCTATGCCCCACCAATGACGTTGAAGCTTATATTGAGCTATTTGAGCGCGGGGCTGCCAGTGAACGCTGGCCGGTAGCCAACTGGGGGTCCATAATAGCTCCTTTCCTCACAGGCGAAGCCCAGCACTTCCATAATTGAAACTATCAGGGGAACCAGCCCCCCCCGGGCTCAGATTGCAGCTCTTGTGCGTTTTACCAACCCTATAGCCCAGGCTACAGTTAGAAGGAGGGAGACGTCGTGGGAGCCGGTGACCATGCAGCCCCCGTCCCCTGGCGAGGAGGACCCGTTCGCCGCCTTTCTTTTTTTTAATATATTTTGTATCCCACGATTTTGTAACCCATTTTCACCCCTGTGTCAATCATCTAATGTGATCCTGGGCTCTACACACCCTCCGCCAACCTGGGGAGAGCAACGGACTTAACTCATGCTTCCTTCATGCTTGAGTGTCCAAGTTGCTCCTTTACACCTGACAGGGGGGAGTTTCCCTGGTTGGACGTAGCGCATGGAAGGAACACGTTATTCCAACCAGTTCCTTTCCCCTCCATCAGGCGCCCCGGCTGGCCAGGGGGAGGCCGTTTAGAGACCAGGATTACTGCATGTTTTTGTGAGGGTACCTACCCTAGGGGACACGGGGAGAACATGCAAACTCCACACAGAAAGGCCCTTTCGCCAACCCCCGCCTCGGGTATGGGCACTGATGACGTGGAGGAGGACACACGCCGCCAGCACCCTCAGCGTCCCGAGCGGGAATCGAACCCAGGACCTTCTAGCTGTGAGGTGACAGCACTACCAACTGTGCCACCGTGCCCCCGGCCTTCGCCGCCTTTCTGCGGCCCAAGACGGACCGCGACCCGCACCTTGGTGAATTTGCAACTTCACAGTGGAACGACCCCAACCTCGCCGCCGCCAGGGGGCAGCTGTCGGCCATAGACGATAACTCTGTGATGGGGTCAGTGTGCTGAATCCTCCATGCTTTGTAGTTTACAATGGCCTATAGGATGACGAACAGTAGAAGTGGCGTGATGTCATTGAACAATTACTAGTGCCAAAATGCTACCCTTATATCTTGCACATACGCACCAGCTGGGGGGCCCACCTTGGAGAAGATAACATACGATCGTATTGTTGCCCGGTTTTATTGGCCAGGCATAAAACGAGCGGTGGCCGAGTTTTGCATGCCGAAGCTGCCCCGAGTGTCTGATTAACGCTCGCCGACCAGTACAGCGCAACCCGCTAGTTCCCATGCCCATCATCGAAGTGCCGTTTAGCCGTCTCACGATGGACATAATAGTACTGCGACAATGGCCCTCAGAAATTGGCATACCCCTACCGGAGGTAGGACCAAACACAACATAGTTTTTCCTCATCTCTAAGGTCTCCCAGACATGAAATGGATTCTTGTATAAAAATATTTTACTGCAAAAGTGGTGAAATTGTTATTTAAAGTTATACACCTCAAACTAAAAATAAAGCCTGTCCGTCTGGGGGTTTATGCATATAAACTCGTGTAGATTCCCTATGGAAGCTCCTAGAGGTTTGAAATTTGGTTTACTTGAAGCCAGAACATCCCTCTACACTCTGAAAAATGTCAATATCTGAATGAAAATATGAGATACAGTCATTTGAACACATACCTACAATAGGCGGAATGTAAATCTATGTAGAATGTTCTCTTTACTTTGTAGTCACTCTGACATGAATTACCATAGCAACACATATGAGGGCTTGTTGGAAAGTTATGATTCTACTGAATCCAGCAATACTGATTGTGCAATGGTAGCTCATATACTCATGGAGTACACTAACTGGAAAAAACAAAGAAAGAAAATAAACAGTCCTATTTAGTCCTAATGAAATCTTCCGTCCATAAACAGTTCACAAATTCACTGTTACTGCAATGAAAGTTCACTTTACTAGCCTGCATACATTTTCTAAAAACAAAGATCCCATTGAATCATTATAAGTTGTCACATAGAATTCACTGTCCTGCAGCCAAAATGCGCTGGGGACTAGAAGCTGAGACACAGACAAGGAAACAGGTTTCTGGATTAACAAACCTTTTTATTCAAATTAAATGTCTTATCTAAACTGTGTGTGTGTGTGTGTGTGTGTGTGTGTGTGTGTGTGTGTGTGAGACAAGGCCAAATCAACAGTCCATTAAGAGGGTCAGTCAGGGTTGAGTGTGTTGGGGGAGGGGGTCCTCAGAGGAGATAGAGTTGTTGGGTGGGGATCTGGGATAGGGTGTTGTGTTTGGGCGTCTGTAGTGGAGCAGTAGAGAGGACATATTTCTCTACACCACTGGTGTCACTCATCAACATCATCATCAAAAGCAGCATGGCTCACATTTTGGCAGTCAGAGCAAGAGCAAAACTCTGTGCAGGTCAAGCCTACTGAAAGACACATTTACTGCTATTATTGCACTTTCCGTCTTTACAGTATAAGTGGGTGATGTCTCGGACTTCTTTAGGTGCAGGTGCTTTGAGGAACATCACCGGTTCAATAGACCCATCTTCTTTGAGTCTCCACCCTCCACCAACTGGGTCCCAGAGTTGAGGCTTGGCCACATGGCTGTGACACCACACTGCGGTCTGGTACATAGCTCTTGATACATGTTGCTGAAAGGCATCTTCTGTTGGGGGTAAATTTGCAGCTGATGAATCTGTTGTAGATGCCAGTGTGTATCTCAGTTCATCCAAGGTGGTGCAAGGACGGCCATATTCTTTTGGCCATAGAGAAGGAGGGCATACTTTCTTGCCACAGGAATTGCCTTCCCCAGACTTCCAGAAAGACCAAAATATCCTTTAAGTCACTCAGATGGGTCTTGAGTCTGTTAAAAGCAGTAGCCTTCCCAATTCTGTATAAGCTGCTTGTGGTATCACAACCTGTGAGGGCGTGGCATGCAGGTAGACATGCACAAAGTGCTGCACCAAGATTCTTCGCGATGGCACAGACTGGGACAAACCTCTCCCGTTGGCCATGTCCAGAGTGCATGAACATTGTTGAGGATCCAAACATTCCTTTGCTGGAATAATACACAAGCAAAACCAATACGTCTGTATCATCGCATCTGATGACAACCCGAGAATGAGACTTTGCTAGCTGTATTGCATGGGATCATCATCAGCGGTCACTCGTATCAGAGTATGACTGTCCTCCTTATTGGTCCTTGTGGGTCGTCAGGTGGCGATGGAGGCCGATTCTGGACCCGATTACCCTGGTGCAGTGTGGACAGGGGAATGTAGTGGTGGGTTTGGGTTGGACCGGTTTATTGGATGTTTTATTGGATGCTCTCTCCTTCCTGAGTCTGCGCTTGTCCTGTGCAGCATGGCGGAGGTCGTCATCATATTTTGCGGCACCCTCACGGACAAGGTTTCTCCAGGTCGTCCTGTCTGTTGCCTTGTCTTCCCAAGCTTTGAGGTCAATGTGGCACTTCTTTAAGTTTGTTTTAATATTGTCCTTATACCTCTTCTTTTGACCTCCCGGGCCCGTTTCCCTTTAACAAGCTGCGAGTACAGGTCTTGTTTTGGGAGGCGAGAGTCAGGCATGCGGACAACATGGCTAGTCCATCTGAGCTGGTTTAGGGCAATGGTGGCAGTGATGGTGAGAAAGTTTGCCTCCTCCAGGACGCTGGTGTTGGTCCGCCGATCCTCCCAGCTTATCCTGAGGATTTTCCGGAGACACCTCTGATGGTACGTCTCAAGTGCCTTTATGTGCCTGCTGTATGTGGTCCAGGCTTCTGACCCATACAGAAGGGTGGGGAGAACCACAACTGAGGCGATGTTGTATTTCATCATCGATGACAGCTTTTGAGGATAGGAGGCTGCCGAGGTATGGGAAGTGGTCCACATTTTCCAGTGTGATGTTGTCGATGGAGATGTTGGGGGGTAGGACTGGTGTACTGCTGTTTGGTGGTGGTTGGTAGAGGATTTGGGTCTTTTTTATATTAATGGCCAGACCAAGCTGTTGGTATGCTTTCGCAAAGGCGGATAAGATGGACTGTAGGTCCTCTTCTGAGAGGGCTACAAGGGCGTTGTCGTCCGCATACTGCAGCTCCATGATTGATACGGTGGTGGTTTGACCTTTAGCCCTGAAACGGTTGATGTTGAGGAGTTGACCGTCAGTCCTGTACATGATGTCGACTCCCTGGGGCAGATGCATGCTTGTGAGATGGAGGATAGCAGCAATAAAGATTGAGAATAGTGTTGGAGCGATGACACATCCCTGTTTGACTCCTGTGTCGACCCGAAAGGGTTCAATTTCGTCTCCACTGCCGCTAAGTACTGTGGCTGACATGTTATCATGCAGCAGTCTCAGTACCCGGACAAACTTTTCTGGGCAGCCAATCTTTGCCAGAACCAGCCAGAGGGCTTGGCGGTTCACTGAGTCAAAGGCTTTGGTGAGGTCTATGAAGGCCATGTATAGTGCTAGATTTTGTTCCCGGCATTTTTCTTGCAGTTGGCGAATAGTGAAAATCATGTCAGTAGTGCTCTGTTTGGGCGAAATCCACTCTGAGACTCAGGAAGGATGTTTTCTGACAGGGGAGTGAGTCTGTTGGCCAGCACGTGAGCTAGGGCCTTCCCTATGGTGGAAAGGAGAGAAATGCCACGGTAGTTACCGCAGTCTGCCTTGTCTCCCTTCTTAAAGATGGAGACAATTAAGGCATCCCTAAGCTGTACAGGGATTTCTTCTTCTTCCC